>NW_024100886.1:0-300000 GCF_016161935.1 Mauremys reevesii | reverse complement strand
TCTGGGTCACTGGTAACTTGCTCCCAGTTTAATAGAATAGAAAAAAGAGAGGATTGAATGTGTAACAGGGAGTTTCGTAAATCTTGGTTATTTTATTTTTGCAACAGGCTCCTGTCCACCTCCAGTAGAATTTTCAGTCCCAATGGCAACTTACTTACCAAATGTAATACAGACTAGTCCATTCCTCCCAAGTGGATGTGGTTCTTGTTCTTCTGCACGTTGTATCCCATGGAGGCCAAGGACCTGCAAATGTGTCTTCATGTGCCTTTGTTTCATTGATGAAAACATAAGCTAGACACTTAGAGGATTGGAACTGCTTTCATCAGAGGGACATGTTTGCTAGGTTTTTATGTATTTGCACGGGAAAATGTTGAGTGTTTCCATTTATTTCAGGCATCCCTAGTCAGTGGAGCTCTTGAACATAATGGAAATGGATATGCAATTATTTTTGTTGAAAGACCAGGCTTTTAAGGGAGTACTTGGATTTGAACCAAGGACCACTTGATCTGTAGTCAAACACTCTACCACTGAGCTATACCCCCTGATAATTACATTGGCAAGTCAGTGATCTTAAGGATCTTGAAAACTGAGAGTGGAGTTTGTTTCTTCCACACCAGTGTTGCTGTCTGTGCATCCCGGAGCTATGGGGTGAGTGGGGAAGGCCCACAACTAGCTTGTCATTATCAGCAAAGGAGCAGCCGACATCAGGACCAACGAGACGTGTTGGTGGCCCATTAAGAAGAATCCACTCTCCCAGAGACTTCTCACCGAGGGCACGGTACACAATGGGGGCTACCTACCCGCCACGTCCCATCAAGGGTCTTTCTAGTCCCACGTCAGTGTTACCCAATTTCTAATCAGTCTTTGGCCCAGATTCCCTCCCTGAGCGGCACCAGCACATGCCTGGGCCCCTGCTAGTGTTAAATCTGCCTTGAGCTGGGACCCAGCTTGGCAAAGAGCCTGCAGCCCCCTCTGTGCTGGGGAGTGAGAGCAGCCCTGGCACTGGGCAGGGCAGCCCTGACGGAATGAACCCAATGTGCCCGTGAGGCCCTGATCCAGAACCTCTGCCAGGCAGCTTGTGCTGCTCGGGCGTCTCTAGTCTCCGGCGAGGATTCAAAGCTTCTCTGCTCCAGGGGAACCCCTGCGGGAGGGGGGCAGGGCACCTGCAGGATAAATCTTCCTGCTGGCAGAGCCCCGGTCCCCTCCTCATGGGCACAGGGCGTTGCACACGGCACCCACCACATGCACACACCCCTTTGTGGGGAGAATCAGCTCCGGGATATTGGGGTCAAACCCTTCCCACCTCCTCCCTGCAAACCTTCTCCTGGCTTCAGTGAGGGAATGGGGGCGTGAGGGGCTAGTGCGGTAACAGCAGCAGCGTGGCCGTGGGGCTCGGCCGGTGGCTGGGGCCAGTCACCTGAGCATGAACCCAGCCGACCCCAGGAGATGGACCCGGGTCACCAGCCCAACCCACCACGCGGCTGCTGCCGCTGCTCCGTTAGTGCGCGAGCTCCCACAGACCACGCTGGGGAGAGCCCCCAGCTGCAGGAGAGACGCCCCTGAGTGCCTGGCAGGGCCCAGCTCCTGGCTGACCTGCACTGCTGGGGGTCAGGGGGCTGGGTGACAGGGGGGCGTTGGCTCTGGGGTGGGACTGTCACTTCCCCCCCTGCCAAGCCAACAGGATCACAGCAAACGAAACCAGCTCGGCCGGCAGGGGAAAAGTTCAGTCCAGGGCCTGGTGCATTCTGGGAGCAGGGGCGGTGCAGAGAAAGGGCAGATACGGGGCAGCTCTGAACACTCTGCGCAGAACTGCCTGTCCTGTCCCGCAGCCCCTGTTACAGGGGGCTTTTAGCCATAGTTTTAATCAGGCCAATAAATTGAAACAAACCCCTGTTAAATCATTGCTCAGCCCGAGTCCTTCACCTGCATTCCTTAGGGCATTGGGTGTTTCATTTCCTGCCTCCATTTCACACAGAGACACAATTTCCTTTGCACAGATCCGTGAACAGCAAAACCTCACTGTGTCTCTGGTCTGAGCCAGGGTGTTCGATTCCAGTGAACCCTTCTCTCCTGCAATGCAATGGTCAGACAGAGGGGACATGGCACCTGCATCCCTGGCAAGGGCTCTTTCTTTCTGCTGCTGTTGTTAGTCCATGAAACATCAAGGGTGGAATGCAATGCTGAGTTCATGAACCAACCCTCTGAAATAGTTCAGTGCCCCAGAGAAATCCTGCTGCCTGCTATTGGAAGGATGTGCTGGAGATTTGAATGGGAAAGGGACTGTCTGAATTGTCAGAGTGGGGAATGAACAACAATCTACAGCAATGTCATTAACACAAACACACTCTCATCCTGCTCCAGCCGGAAGGGAAATGGGCAGGAATTCTCGCTGTTCAGCCCAGGACACACTTACACTGATGCGCAGCCGTGAGTGTGCTGGGGAAGCTGGTCTGGGCAAACAATTTGAAGTGACAATTCAGTGAGAACAGAATCATCATGTAGGGAAATGGGTGTATGTCAAGTGGTTGTGGCTGAGTGGTTAAGGCGATGGACTAGAAATCCATTGGGGTCTCCCTGCGCAGGTTCAAATCCTGCCAACTACGCAAGCGCTGCGCTGCTGTTATTATTACCCTAGTCTTAGTACCTGAGCATCCACAGTGCAAACTGCAGCCAGATCTACTTTCACTCTGTCTACACTTAAAATGCTGCTGTGGCATTGCTATAGCACTTTGGAGTAGACAGTGACTGGAGGGGTTTTCCCATCCCTGTAATAGCTGCATTGACAGAACAATTCTTCCTTTTAGTTAGCACTATCTAATCCGGGCTTAGGTCACCTTAATTCTATGGGTTTGGGGGGAGGGGGGATTCGCACCCTGAGAGACGTCGCTCTGCCAGTTCAGTGCCCAGCGTACACCAGCCCTTAGATCCCTCTTGGTATTTCAATGCAGGCACTGACCTGTGAGAGGAAAACATCAGCTCACAAACACAGGGACTGAATTCCCCACATTTAATCTCGCTGCACTTTCCAAAAAGTCACGAAATTCAATTCATTCTTGCTAGGACAGAGAAAAAATAAGTGACACTAAGTTTTTGGCTTGGTTAAATAAAACTAAGTGTTTAATTAATATAGTAAAAATCTGCACTGATTCCTCTAACTAACCCCATCGCGTGAAATAGGAACAGAGACAAATCTTGTCAGTGATGACTAATTTCGCAAATGATCTTCCCATTATTAATTGGAGGTCTGGGCATCTCCAGTGTCATTGCTCTGCATTCACCTTCCCCTAGAATTGTTCTCGGACATTCACCTTCCTCTGCAGCGTGGGGCTTGGGTCACTTGCTGAAGAATTCCCTGCACCTTGAGGTCTTTAAGCCACGAGTTGAGAACTTCAGTAACACAGACATAGGTTAGGGGTTTGTTCCCATTAAATGCTGTTGTGGGACATTCCCAGACCTGGAAATGTACCAACAACAGAATTTGAAGAGCAAACCTGGCTCCCCGCACCAGGTGGGATTTGAGTGTTTTGTCCCTGTCACTTAGTCTTTGTCAATAGTACAGATGCCATGGGCAGGACTCCAGGCTCTGCTTGTGGGATCCTGGCCCAGGGGCTGGGGTGGGGGGGCGGTGGAGAAAGAATTGTAGATTCTGACCTGCACTCTGGAGAGGAGGTAATAAGTGAAGGGGGCATTTTTGACTGCTCCCCTGCCTCAGTGTCCCCAGGGCTGGAATTCTACATTCCACGGGGGCAAATAAGGGGGTGATGCCATTTGGTTAATGAAAACCAGTGATCCATGTGAGGTTTGAACTCACAACCTTAGCATAGCTCCTCACAGCACTGCTGTATAAGTAGTGTGCGCTAACCAATTGCGCCACTGGAACACTTTTTAATTTTGGTTTTCCGAGACCCCTAGGTTGATACAGGCAAGGAGTGATCCCAAAGACTTCACAGTGCAGCTGAGAGCAGGGGTTAAGAGCAGGTAGCGACAAGTGTTGTACTCGGTGGGGTGGATTCTTCTTAATGGTTCCAGGCACCATCTGACCCTTTTGTTCTTCCCTGTGTAATAACAGAGCTGGTTAAGACTCAATGGAGAGTCTTGCTGCAGACCAACAGATCTGAAATCACTGATAAGCAGCTCTACGCATTAGTCCTGCTTTGGGACAGTGTCTCTCATGCAACCAACAGTTAGCTAGTCTAGCTCAGGGTCCAGCTCAACTTCCACCACGGTCCACTGGCCAAGGGCGGCTCTAGGCATTTTGCCGCCCCAAGCATGGCAGGCAGGCTGCCTTCGGTGGCTTGTCTGCAGAGGGTCCGCTGGTCCCGCGGCTTTGGAGGCACGCCCGTGGGAGGTCCGCCGAAACTGCGGGACCAGCGGACCCCCCGCAGGCACGCCTGTGGGAGGCAGCCTGCCTGTCGCCCTCGCGGCACCAGCAGAGCGCCCCCCCGCGGCTTGCCGCCCCAAGCACGCACTTGGCGTGCTGGGGCCTGGAGCCGCCCCTGCCACTGGCCCCCAGTCCTCTTCTGCCACCAGGTCAACCCGGAACTCAGGCAGGAATGGGGTGAGGAAGCAAGTCAAGCTGAGCAAGGCAGGCAAAAGTGACTCTTGCCTTCAAGGGCTGCTCACAATGACGTCCTTTTTCTGTGCAACTGCTGCAAAAACATCCCAGGCAGAGAAGCAGCAGGCCAAAATGCTGCTCTATAGCTGCCAAAGTAACTCAGTTGGGAGAGTGTTAGACTGAAGATCTAACAGTCCCTGGTTCAATCCCAGGCTTTGGCGGGCCCTTTGATCCCTCTTTGTGCAGTGCTGGCTTGTTTTCTGGGAGCACAGTGGTCTCTGCACCCAAGGTGAGTCCCTGAGCTTGGGCTCTGCAGTAGGAAAAGATAGTGTGGGCTTCTTCTGCTAGTTGGCCCACCTGACCTTTAAGGATGAGAGCTGTCTTTCTCAATATCTCAGGAAAAGAGTGAGGCAAGGCAGCCCTCAGGAATGGTGCCAGAGGGCTGCTAGGCAGGGATTGGGGATGAAAACTCCTCTGTGCAGTTGAGCAAGGGCAGTACCAGGGAAGGGGCATCTGTAAAAGTGGCCATGTGGAAGATGGCAGGGGTTTGGGGGCCCAGGAGGAGGTGCTTGATGCCCAGTGCCTTGGGTATGGTGGGTGTTCAGGAAATGCACATTCATGACTTTAGGGTAGCGTGATGGGCAGAGGGTGATTGGAGGAAGGGCCCATCTCTCTGGTCCTCCTGGCCAGGGAAGAACCATGGGGTTGTAGTCTTGTTTTTCACAGAAGGTGCTGGAGGGCATTACTGGTAGACTTTGTGCTCTGTGGAAAGTGTGTATGGTTCCCTGTTAAGGCGTGAACGGGAAGATCAATGGAAGGGACTAGCTCCCTTCCTCTGGACAACAAGATGTTTGGTCTGGGGAGGGGGGGATTTTAATTGTGTCAGCTGGCCTGAGGACCACTGGTCCCGTTTTCCCAACTGTCAGCCCCACTGAGAATGTTTTGGGGTCACTCCTTGCCTGTATCAGCCTAGGGGGTCTCAGAAAATCACAATTAACAGGTGCTCCAGTGGCGCAATTTGTTAGCGCACAGTACTTATAGGGCAGTGCTGAGAGAAGCTATGCTGAAGTTGTGAGTTCAAGCCTTATCTGGAGCACTGGTTTTCATTAACCAAGTGGCATCACTCCCTCATTTGACTCTGTGGAATGTGGAATTCCAGCCCTGGGGACACTGAGGAGGGGAGGAGGCAGAAATGCCCCCTTCACTTATTAGCTTCTCTCCAGAGCACAGGTCAGAATCTACCATCCTTTCTCCCGCCCAGCCCCTGTGCCAGGATCCCTCAAGCAGAGCCTGGAGTCCTGCCCCTGGCGTCTGTACTATTGACACAGACTAAGTGACAGGGACAAAACACTCAAATCCCGCCTGGTGCGGGGAGCCAGGTTTGCTCTTCAAATTCTGTCATTGGTACATTTGCAGGCCTGGGAATGTCCCACAACCGCATTGAATGGGAAGCTGCCTGCAGAACAGTTACACTGCACAGAGCTCCTGTGGAGGAGGGGTGGGAATTAGTAACATTTTGAGGATCGTTTAGGAAATGAGCCTTTGCTGACAAGGTTTGTCTCTGTTCATATTTCACCTTCAGGTGTTATGCTGAGGGATCTTTAGTGTATTTTTGGGAGGTTAATAACTATCTCCTCAACTTTATTTACTCATCTTAAAAATTGGTGTCACTTGATTTTTGCATCTCCCTATGAAAATACAACTGACAAGTGTGGATTTCTACAGGGGGTCATGATGTTATAGTTGGGGGATTCAGTCTCTGTACTTCTGTGGGGGGGGGTTGCTTTTTTACAGCTGCCTCATGGCCAGGCACACTGGGGTGTTAGCTGCACCCACTGTCCTTGCCAGGGGCCCCTGCTGAACCCTGGGCGGCTGCACTGCCATGCTGGGGTGACTCTGCAGGGGGAGAAACTGCTATGGAGCAATGTAGAGCAGGTGCAGGAAGGAGACGGGGTCACTATTCACATTCTGAACTGCACAATTTTCCAAATTTGGGACTAGATTCATAGATTCATAGACTTAAGGTCAGAAGGGACCATTATGATCATCTAGTCTCACCTCCTGCACAATGCAGGCCACAGAATCTCACCCACCCACTCCTGTAACAAACCCCTGCCGTATGTCTGAGTTATTGAAGTCCTCAAATTGTGGCTTAAAGACCTCAAGGTGCAGGGAATCCTCCAGCAAGTGACCCCGTGCCCCATGCCACAGAGGAAGTCGAATGTCCGAGAACAATTCCAGGGGAAGGTGAATGCAGAGCAATGACACTGGAGATGCCCAGACCTCCAATGGGGGCAGCGTGGAAATTAGTAATGGGAAGATCATTTGTGAAATTAGTCGTCACTGACAAGATTTGTCTCTGTTCCTATTTCACGCTGTGGTGTTAGTTAGAGGAATCAGGACAGATTTTTACTATATTAATTAAACACTTAATTTTATTTAATCAAGCCCAAAACTTTATTTAACCAAGACAAAAACTTAGTGTCACTTATTTTTTCTCTGGCCTAGCAAGAATGAATTGAATGTTGTGACTTTCTGGAAAGTGCAGCGAGATTAAATGTGGGGAATTCAGTCTCTGTGTTTGTGAGCTGATGTTTTCCTCTCACAGGTCAGTGCCTGCATTGAAATACCCAGAGGGATCTAAGGGCTGGTGTACGCTGGGCACTGAACTGGCAGAGCGACGTCTCTCAGGGTGTGACCCACCCCCAAACCCATAGGGTTAAGGTGACCTAAGCCCGGGTTAGATAGTGCTAATTAAAAGGAAGAATTGTTCTGTCTATGTAGACATTACACAGATGGGAAAACCCCACCAGTTACTGTCTACTCCAAAGTGCTATAGCAGTGCCACAGCAGCATTTTAAGTGTAGACAGAGTGAAAATAGATCTGGCTACAGTTTGCACTCTGAATGCTCAGGAACTAAGTCTATAGTAATAACAACAACAACACAGTGCTTTCGTAGTTGGCAGGATTTGAACCTGCGCAGGGAGACCCCAATGGATTTCTAGCCCATCGCCTTAACCACTCGGCCACAACTACTTGATGTAGACTGATATCATTACATGATGATTCTGTTCTCACTGAATTGTCACTTCAAATTGCTCAGACCAGCTTCCCCAACACACTCACGGCTGCACATCAGTGTAAGTGTGTCCTTGGGTGAACAGCGAGAATTCCTGCCCATTTCCCTTCTGGCTGGAGCAGGATGAGAGTGTGTTTGTGTGAACGACATTTCTGTAGATTGTTGTTCATTCCCCACTCTGACAATTCAGACAGTCCCTTTTCTAGTCAAATCTCCAGCACATCGTTCCAATAGCAGGGGGCAGGATTTCTCTGGGGCACTGAAATATTTCTGGGGGCTGGTGCGTGAACTCAGCCTTGCATTCCACCCTTGATGTTTCATGGACTAACAACAGCAGCAGAAAGAAAGAGCCGAGCCAATATCTCCCTGGCAGGGATGCAGGTGCTACGTCCCCTCTGTCTGACCATCGCCACTGCAGGAGAGAAGGGTTCACTGGAATCGAATGTCCTGGCTCAGACCAGAGACACAGGGAGGTTTTGCTGTTCATGGATCTGTGCAAAGGAAATTGTTTCTCAGTGTGAAATTGAGGCAGGAAATGAAACATCCACATGGTGGCCCAATGCTCTAGGGAATGTGGGTGAAGGACTCGGGCTGAGAAATTATTTAACGGGTTTGTATCAATTTATTGCCCCGATTAAAATCTATGGCTAAAAGGCAGCCACTGTTGTTAGTACTTGTACCGGTGTAGGGACACCCCAGTGGGTGTCAAGTCCATTGCCTTCACCAGGGGCAGTCAATTATTTTATCAAGGTACAAATTTCTTGGCGAAGGCCTAGACTCCAGAGAAAACAATACACTGCTGATAAGAAGAAGTACATCAAAAGATTTTGCAGCCACCATGGGCATAACTATGATGTGTCGTGTTTCACTCTTTATACCTGGCGCCACCTCCTTTCCCTTTAGCCTTGTAGTTGACCAAGGGCAAAGCTGAACATCTCCTCAGATACCAGGGAGTGTTTATGTCCATTCCTGCGAGCTACACAGGGGTTTGATGTTGCTGCTTTCAGTCCTCTGGCTCTGCCGGGATAAGGAACAATTCAGGCTGTCACTGAACTGAAGGAGGAAGATCAGTTTTTGACAGGCAGAGGGACGCCTCCTCTTAAAGGTGTTTGTCTGGCTGGCAGTCCTGGTTCCCAGGTCTCGTCCGTGGGGCTCCAGCAGTTTTGACCGGGTCACTCCCTTGGCCACACCGGCTGCCCCCAGGCGCTTCCCCCCCAGGGGCTCCGGCAGTGCAGCGGAGCTGAGCAGCATCTGCCTGCTCGCTCCAGTGGCTGCCGGCCCCTCCCCATGGCAGGGCAGGGTGGGTCTGTGCCTCCGCGCACTGCCCCCGCCCCGAGCCCCTGCAGCCAATGGGACGCTGTGGGGGTGATGCCTGGGGGCAGCAGAACATGGAGGCCCCCCAGCCTGCCCTGCCTTGGAGCCCCAGGTAAGCGCCACACCCCTGACTCCCTCCGAGAGCCTGCACCACCATCCCCTCCCCACATACCCCCTCCTCCCCGCAAACTCCCTCCCAGAGCCTGCACCCCGGTCCACACACACCTGACCCCAACTCCCTCCCACAGCCTGTGCCCCTCCCTCCACACAAACCCTCCCGCCCGCCCTCATCTCCCTCCCAGAGCCTGCACCCCCACCCCGCCTCCTATTCCCCCTACTTCCTATCCCAGCCCAGAGCCTGCACCCAGCACCCAAACTCCCAGAGCCGTACAAGGAATTTTTGTGCCCAAGGCAAGGGCCGGCTCCAGGCTCTTTGGCAGCGGGTCCTTGAGTTCCTGTCAGAGGGAAGGACCTGCCACTGAATTGCCACCGCCGCTTCATTTGTTCTTCGGTGGCAATTCAGCAGCGGGTCCCTGAGTCCCTCTCGGAGAGAAGGACCCACTGCCGAATTGCTGCCGAAGAAGTGGCAGCGGTAGAGCTGCCGCCGAAGCGCCGCTGATCGTGGTAGAGCTGCGCCCCTTCACTTTGCGCGCCCGAGGCAAGTGCCTCACTCGCCTCACCCTTGTTACAGCGCTGCAAACTCCATCCCAGAGCCTGCCCCCCAGAACCCCTCCCCCACCCAAACTCCCTCCCAGAGACCAGCCTCTCACCCCTTCTGCACCCAAACTCCCCCCAGAGCCTGCACCCCTCCTGCACCCCAATCCCCAGCCCAGGGCCTGCACCCTAGACCTCCTCTCCCCTCCCAAACTCCCTCCCAGAGCCTTAGGCAGGTTGGGGAATGGAGTTTTGGGGATGGGTTCTGGGCGGTATGAGTGACATTATTGGCCCACTGGGAGGACTGGAGGACTGGCCCTGGCCCTAAGGTAAACTGAGGTTGAGACCCTGCTTTAAGGGATTGGAGCAACGCTGGAGAGACTGACGGGCAGGGAGCTGGGGAGCTGTGTGTGCTCCAAGGAGAGTTGTTGTTGTGCTCTGGTGACACAGAGCGGGGGTGGGGAGTTTGTAAGCTGTGGTGTTTGTACAGAGATAAAGTTTACTAACCTCCTGGTTAAAAACTGTTCCTGCTGTGGGCTATACAGGACACTCTTTGTTGAGAGTAGAGCTCAGTGGGTGAATGTTTCCCTGCAGGGTAATAGATTCCTAGTTCCAATCCAAGTGATTCCCTTAAAAAGCTTTTTCAAATGAAAATCGATTTCCAGACCCATCTCCAGTATGTTCAGGAGTTCGCTGAATGGGGGCAGGGGGCTTGAAATGAATTTAAACACTCAGCATTTTCCTGTGCAAATGAATAAAGACCTAGCAGAGCTGTCCAGCAGCTGAAATCAGTTCCAGTCCTCGGCGTCTCTAAGAGGGACACTCGGTAGCTGAGGCATGTGGGACACCTCTGTGGTGAGGACAGGTGAAAAAATGCTGGACTCAATGAAAGCTGAGACCATAGGAGGGGAAGGTGAACGGCAGCACCACACAGGGTCATAACACTCAGACACGGGGCTTCACTGTCACTGCCCCTGTGTTTTCCATCATTTCTATCCTAAGGAACACACCCTCCCCCTCCCCCTCACACTGTCACACACAACCTTCTCCCCTTGAGCCCCATCCCACCCCTACCCCGCTCCCCCCCACACGCCATGGGACACAGCCTCTCGGTGACTCTCCCAGATGGGGGCTTGTCTCTGCATCTCCCCATCAGGGGAGCAGAGAGCCGAAAGGGCCACAGGAGACCAATGGAGCTAGGCAGGGATAGAAAAGACTTCCCCTCCCTTCCCAAGAGTCCCGTTAATCTCCCCCATGGGACGTTCCAGCACCAGGTGGGCTCAAAGCACCAACCTTCCCCTGAGCAACGGAAGGGGGAACCAGCTCTTTCACATGGAAGGAGACTCCCCACCTCTGCTGCTGCCATCCTGCAGCCTTTAATATGGATTTGTTTTAGCTAATGCAACCCCCCACACTCCACTAATCCATCCATGAAACATGGAGACAAACTCCTGCAGGTAGTGTCCAGTGGTGCAATGGGTTAGTGCCCAGGACTTTCAGAGCAGTGCTGAGTGGAGTCATGCTGAGGTTGTGAGTTCAAACCTCATCTACAGCACTAGCTTTCTTTAAGCAAATAGCTTCTGCCAATCATTTTGCCTGCAGAAAATACAATTGCAGCTCAGAAGACACCGAGGTCCCCTTGCTTTACAGAGAGCAGGGCAGATTCCACAGATCTACCAGGCTCTGCTCTCCACCAGCCGCCTGTGTCAGGAGGGGTCAAGCAGAGCCCAGAGCACTGCCCCCGACTCCCCCTCAGTCTTTGCTCCCCAAGCCACCTTTGTGCTCACCCTCTTCGCTGTCAGACTCAAACCCTGCCTGGCTTTCTGTATGTCGGTGTGGTTTTCGTCTGTTGTGTTGATGTGCATGTGGGTCCTGTGTGATTTTTGTGGATGCCATATAGTTTTGTGTGTGTGTGTGTGTGACTTTTGCATGCAGATTGTTTTTTGCTAAGTATTCTTTTGGTATGTGATTTTTGTGCTTTCCTGTTGTGGGCTTTTGCTGTATTTTTGGTGTGGATTTGTTCTATGTTTTGTGTGGCTTTTCCCTTATGCACTGATGAGCTGCCAAAATAGTAACAACCGGTTCCCTCCTTCATGAGGGGGTCGTGCCCCATCCAACCCCCCATGTTTTTGACACCCCCCCCGGGACCCCTGACCCATCCCCCCATTCCCTGTCCCCTGACTGCCCTTTGCAGCCCCATCCAACCCCTCCTCTCATTCTTGATGGCCCCCCGGGACCTCTGCCCCATCCAACCACCCCTTCTCTCTGTCCCTGAGTGCCCCCACCACCTCATCCAACCCCTGCTCCTTCCTGATTGCCCCCCGGGATCCTTGCCCCCATTCAATGCCCCTGTTCCCTGCCCTCTGACCGCCCTGACCTCTATCCACCCCCCCCACAACCCACCAAACACCCCCTCCCTGCTCCCTGTCCCCTTACCACACTGCCTGGGGCCGGAGCCGTGGGGTCTGACTCCCCGGGCCAGGCCGGCACCGGAGCCGCGGGGCCCGACTCCCCGGGCCGGGCCGGCACCAGGGCAGGCGCCACCGGGCCCAACTCCCCGGGCCGGGCCGGCACCGGGGCTGGAGCCACTGGGCCCACCTCCCCGGGCTGGGCCAGCACCGGGGATGGAGCCGCGGGCCCCGACTCCCCGGGCCGGGCTGGCACCAGGGCTGGAGCCGCTCTGCTGGCACCAGGGCCGGAGCCTCGGGTCCAGAGCTGGGCTGGGTCCGAGCCGCGCAGCCAGAACCAGCCCGAGCCAGGGGTACTTGGCTGGGGCACTCGGCTGGGGCCTGGGGGAGCCGTCCCGCCCGCACCCGGCTTACCTGCCTGTTGCTGCTGCTGCTGCTTTTTTCAGGCTTCCCGTGAACATTTGATTCGCGGGAAGCAGGAGAAGGGGAGGAGAAGGAGGGCGGATCATTCAGGGGAGAGGGGGAGGTGAGCTGTGGCCGGGGGCCGGGCAGACAGCTGCCCGAGCCTTTGTTAAATTTAAAAGCTTTTTAGAACCGGTTGTCCTGGAACAATTCTAATTTAAAATTTAACAACCGGTTCTTGCGAACCGGTGCAAACCGGCTGGAGCTCACCGCTGTGTCTATGGCTCTGTGTGCTGTGTGGGTTTGGTCTTTGTTTATGTCTGTGTGGGCCTGTGCAGTCTGTGATGTTCTCTTTCTCTCTATTTGTCTCTCTGTTTGTATCTTCATGTGTAAATTCACTGGAACTTTTCAAACACTCCACAGCTTTGCCAATTTTCACCAGGAATTTTACTCATTAACAAATTCTCACTTGTTCCCTACCAGTTGGTGACCATTGCCCCAGGGGCCTGTTAGTCTCAGGGTCCTGATTTCCCATTGACCCTTCCCCCTTCTAGTGGGACTGGGAACTGGCCAACAAAAAAACCCCCACTTAGTTTTAGTAAAAGGCCAACAGTCCCTTACACAAGCTGGGCCTGTGAGGGAGGGAGAGCTCAGTGGTTTGAGTACTGGCCTGCTAAACCCAGGTGTGTGAGCTCAGTCCTTGAGAGGGCCAATTAGGGATCTGGTATAAAAATCTGTCTGTGGATTGGCCCTGCTTTGAGCAGAGGGTTGGACTAGATACCTCCTGAGGTCCCTTCCAACCCTGGTATTCTATGATAGGGTCACCAATGTTCAGAGAAACTAGCACAAGCTGGTCCCATGGTGTAAGGGTTGGCATGCTGAAATCTGAGTTCAAATCTCAGTGGGACCTTGTGGTAAATCCCTGGAGATCCAAGTGCTTTCCTATCTCCAGCTGTCTAAGAATGAGCTGTTTACCTTGTGCTGAGTGACTCATCCCCACTGGAGCCAGGTCTTTGGTTGGAATGGGGTCTAGAAGTGGCTACGGTTTGACTGGGTGTTTGGGATTTATGATGCCCACAAGTTTGGCCCTTGTGCTTTCTACCACACTTTTCCTCTTGCCCACATGGCGCTTGAAGAAAGGAGTGTCAGGGCCAGGTTTCATAGTCAGGGAAAGGCAGGAGGGAGGAAGAGTCCCAGGCTGGAGCCCAGCACCTCTCCTCCTCTGGGCACCTACGACAGAGGTGGCTGGTGCTGACAGCTCCAAGGGAAGGCTTAAAAGCCACAGAGCAACCAAGGGCAGGGCAAGAGGAGGGGAGAACCATGCCTATGCGTGGCCAGCAGACAGCCACAGAGACACCCAGCCAGGCTGCTCCCTGGCATGTCAAACCCCACTGGAAACCACCCGCAGCCAGCTGCTGATGCTTTGTGGCCAACATCAGAAGATGGTAGGAAAGCAGGGCCAGCCTCCTGGTGGGGCCTCTTACTGTTCCCACTCAAGGTGCTGACTTTGGCAGTGGGGCAGGAGATTTTACCCCAAGAGGCTTTTCCCCAGCTGGCGAGAAGCAGAGAAACACCCAGGCTCCCAAGGTGCTATGTAGCAAGTACCCTCCAGCACAGGGACAGGCGCACACTTGGAAGAGGGAAACTGCTCCACACACTAGCCCGGGCAGCCGCCCATTTTCTTTGGCAAGTCAGGAAGGGCAAAGGCGAGACTGGAAGCACCTGGGGCTCATGCCCCAGCCTTTGCGACACCCAACCCCCAACTCCTTCCCGGGGCTCTAGCTGAAGCCAGAGCATTGGCCTGAGCGGCCAAGAAGAGGTTCCAGCCCTGAAGGGAGCAGGACTTTCAGGACAAAGGTAAAATTGCACAAGCACGAAGGGACTTGAACCCTCAATCGCCTGATCTAAAGTCAGACACCTTATCCGTTAGGCCACGTGGTCACAGAAGCAAAACCTTTCCAAGCAGTTATTTGGAAAAGGCAGACACAGTGTTTCTCACGTCCTCTACTGAATGGGGCCGAGACTCTCTGGGCACAAGAAGTCGAGTTCCCAGTGAGATGTGAGACAATTCTCTGGAGCCAGGTACAGGACTTTGGCAGGGAGGCTCAGGCATGAGGGATTGGGGTGCAGCGGACGGACCGGCTATCTAGGTGCTTAGATTTGGTCTCACTGAGGAGAAGGAGGAATCCTGCTGACAGGCAGTGGCTGTGGAGAAAAAGTGGTATGTCCAGGCTGCTCAGGTGTTCTTCTTCCAGCTCCTCATCTGGCTGAGCTGCTCCACCGGCCTGGACAAGTCCTCTGCATGCTCAGCAAATAGCTCAAGAGCCATTTTTGCCCAAACCTGTGCTGGGGGGTGAGCTTCTGTCTTCCCTGTCCTATCCGCGCTAGAGCAGACCACTAGATTGAGAGAGACAGTCAACAACTATTAAGGCTAAGATTATATAAAGGGGGGTCACAGAATTTGTGACTTTCAGAGATCTCAGTGACATTTTCCACCTCAGCCCTGGGGTAGCAAGTCTGGAGCTGTCGGCCGGTGGGGGGCCTCACAGCTCTCAGCCACCAGTGTCGGAAGGGGCTCCCACAGGCCCATGCCACCACGGATGGACCCCACAGCTCCCAGCTACTGTGGGTGGATCCTAGAGCTCCCAGCCATGGCAGGTTGTGCCGATTGGGTGTCCACACTAAGCTCGGCATCAATATGGTGATCCCGGGGAAGCTTGGCCTAAGGAGGGGTGAACTGGCCCAGGTCGGAAACAGAGCAGGTCAAAACTCCCGTGCTGATCAGTAGTGGGGTCGCGCCTGTGAATAGCCCCTGCAGCATAGCCTGGGCAAGACAGTGAGACACAGTCTCTTTTTAGACACCCTCCATCCCCCACAGAGACTTTAGGGGGGGATGGGAGCACCCATTGTGGGGATCCTGAACTGGTGGGAGGGAGGCACCATGTACCAGGGATCCCGAAACGCAGAACAGGGACACCCACACACCAGGTGTCTTGATTTACAAACTGCAAGTGATGATGAATTCACCACCTCCCTTGCGAAGCTTGTTCCACTAGATAATTAGCCTCAGGGTTAAAAAATGGTCATTTCCAGTTGGGATTTTCTGACATCGACTGCGAGCCAATGGGGTATTGTTCAGTCTTTGTCTGGTGAATTAAAGAACACTTCAAATCACATATACCCCCCTCTGGGAATTTGTAACCAGTGATTAAATCGCCTCTTAACCTCCAGTCAATGAAATCAATTGAGCTTCTTTAGTCTCTCGCTGGAGACATTTTCCTTGTTTTTAAAGGCAAAAATCCTGATCTTTCCAATGGGAGCTGCTGCTCCAATGTTCAGTTTGGGGAGGGATCTGGCTGCACTCAGAGATCTGCCCGCGGGTTAGAATCTGGGATCCGAAGGGTCGAACGCAAACAGCGTTTAGATGGGAACGTTAGTGCCGCCCCCGTGTGGCCAAAGACTAGAACTGACCAGCAGAGTTTACAGCTGGAGCCTGGGACGCTCCTGAACAAACTGGGCACAAAGCCTCTCGCGTGGGATCCTCGCTGTGCAGCAGGAGGCGGAGGGAAGCTGATTGTCAGGGCTCAGGGCAGCTCCCTGCCAGGCTGAGCCGGTGTCTGTGCTAAGCTCGGCATCAATCAGGTGATTCTGGGAAGTTCGGGGTCCCCGGGCTCCCAAAGGAGGGTGAAGCAGGTCACCCCTGGAGCAGGTTAAAGCTGCAGGGTGACAGTGGGGTTGCTGCCCCTGTGAACAGCTGCTGTAGCACTGCCTGGGCAGGACAGGGAGAGCCAGTTATACCCCCCCCCCAGCCTGTATCGGGGGATGGGAGCACTCACACCCTGGGGACCCACCCACCAGAGATCTACGGGTGGGAGAGTGGCACCCACACACCCAGGATGTTGTAGGGGGGGACAAGGGCAACCACACTCCGGGATCCTCTGCAGAGGGACGGACACCCACACAGCCAGGATTCTGTAGGGGGGGCAGAGGTACCCGGACACCTGGGCGGGGAAAGGGGGCACTGAAACATCCGGGATCTTACCTAGCAGGACAGCGGCGCCTGCAGCTCGACATGAGACGGGGGCGGGGGGAGCAGGAGCATTTCCCAGTTCCAGGCTGTCCCCGTCTGGCCAAGGCACAGAGCTCAAAAGCAGAGTTTAAAGCTCCAGCTGCCAGGCTGAGAAACAAGCTGGGCCCTGTGGCTGGTACCTGTGATACCAGCGCCTGGGGAGGCTGAGGCTGGCGGATCGCTTGAGCCCAGGAGTTCTGGGCTACAGGGGGCTGTGCTGATTGGGTGTCTGCACTAAGTTCAGCACCAATATGGTGATCCTGGGGGAGTTTGGGGTCTCCAGGTTGCCTAAGGAGGGGTGAACCAGCCCAGGTTGGAAACAAAGCAGGTCAAATCTCCTGTGCTGATCAGTAGTGGGATCGCACCTGTGAATAGCCCCTGCAGTGTAGCCTGGGCAAGACAGTGAGACACAGTCTCTTTTTAGACACACACACACCCCCCCCGCAGAGCCTGGAAGGGGGGATGGGAGCACCGACACGATGGGGAGTCTGACTTGGGGGGAGGGATGCCCCCCTGCAACACGGATCTTGAAAAGGGGAACAGAGACACCCACAGATCCCGGATGGGGGCAGGCAGGGGAAACCACACACTGGAGCTAGTTCATGGGGTGGGGGACAGAGACACCCACCAGAGATCCTGGATGGGAGCACCCACATGATGGGGATCTTGAACTGGGAGGAGGGAAGCACCATGTACCAGGGGTTCTGAAGGGGGAACAGGGACACCCACACACCAGGTGTCTTGCAGCAAGAGCTGCGGTCTTCATTTACACAGGGCAGTGATGGGGAATTAACCACGTCCCTTGCGGAGCTTGTTCCACTAGATGATTAGCCTCATTGCCAGGGCAGCTTCAGGAAGTGCGGGGCCCAATTCGAACAGTTTCGATGGGGCCCGGCAGGGATGACTAAAACAAAAAAACACTTAAAAAAACCCCTTTCGTTTCTTCCATGTATTATTTACTTTCCATGACTATATAAATAATAACAAAATTATCTATTACATACATTGCATCATATATTAATTAGCTGATTTGCACTTTCATATCAGGAAAATAATTTGTTTTGATAGTTGTACAACTGATTTTCTTCACTAATGTTTATTTTATTAAAATTTATAAAACATTTCCTTATTAATATAAAATTGCCCCCTTCTTCCCCCAGCGCCTTGGCCCCGTGGAAACAAACCCTCCTTCCCCAGCTCCGCCCCATCGAAACAAGGTTCGGTGGGGGCAGGAAGAAACTGCACATGGGGTGACCAGATCACAGCAGTAAAATAGGACCTGCCCCCTCCCTGCTGGGCCCCACCATCACACCCCTCTTCACCCCCTAGCCCCCCGCTGGCTTGCTGCGTCCCTCCTAGTCAGTCCCCACCCACCACTCACCTCCTTTCACCTTCTCCCTCGCCTGCCAGAAACCCCCATGCCCGCCCATAGGCGACAGGTTTGTATAATTTTTGGTGGGGCCCAAAATGGTGGTGCCCCCCCGCTCCCGCCCTGTAAGCCGATATAAAATGAAGCTACAACTCGTCAGTGCCACAAGATTACAAGGGTCAATTAAAAGTGGGAAGTCAGAAGTGGCACTTGCCTACTTCAATATATGGTATTATATTTTGTTGCACCTGTTGTGACAAAGTGGGAATGTTCTTAATGTTTTCTCTGAATACTGTGTGGGTGCCTCAGTTTCCCCTGCAAGATGCCAACTGAAGGTGTTGGGGACAAAGAGATCAGGTGGCCTCCTTGTCCAGAAGAGACCCAGAGGAGGGAGTGTCAGTTTGGAGCTGGCTGGGGAAATGGGGAGAGACACAGAACTTGGTTCTGGGCTCCCCACCCCACAAGATGGGCCTGAGTGAGGGGTCCTGTTTTCTGTACCAACAAGCTCTGTTTAAACTGTGTTCCCATCATCTAATAAACCTTCTGTTTTACTGTCTGGCTGAGAGTCACGTCTGACTGTGGAGTTGGGGGTGCAGGGACCTCTGGTTGCCCCAGGACCTGCCTGGGCAGACTGACTGCGTAAGGCGCATAGTGTGGAAGGGCTGAATGCTTCGAGGTCAGACCCAGGAAGGTGTAAGCTTCCTGCACTGGAGACAGTCTGCTCCGAGAGAGGAGGCTCTCCCAGAGTCCTGACTGGCTTTGTATGGAGTTGTTCCAAAGCATCCCAGCATCCCCTTCCACACTGTGCGCTTCCCGGAAGTCTGCACAGGCACTGACACTCCCTCCTCTGGCCTTTGTCTCTTTTCCAGGCATTAGGAGGCCACACGATCTCTCTGTTCTCCAACACCTTCAGTTGGCACCTTGCAGGAGAGCGGCCCAGGCCATCAGTATCCAGGAGACAGGGTTTCAGCCATTCTCTGTGCAGACGGCATCACACTAGCACTCTAGGGCTCTACAACAATCACACCCCCTTATCCCACCATCTAGATCCTTGAGAAATGCACAGGGGAAACTGAGGCACCCACACTGTATTCAGAGAAAACATTAAGAACAGCCCCACTTTGTAACACCTGTATACAACTAGTTATACACTTTAAAGGGGTGTAAAATAGTCAAGTATTGTGCTAAACAAAATGATACTCCAAACTGACCACCAAATTTAAGTTGCATGTTTTCCCCTCAGGTGTGGGCTCTGGGGTTGGGCTGGGGATGAGGGTTCACAGTGCAGGAGGGTGCTCAGGGCTGGGGTGCTGGGACTGGGGTGGGGCAGGGCTGGGGATAAGGAACTTGGGATGCAGACAGGCTGCCCCAGGGCTAGGGCCAGAGAGGACCCCCCTCCCTGTTACCGGCAGCCGCAAGCTCCAGAGGAGGGCCCCATCGTCCCCACCTCCTGCAGCACACTCACTCTGCGCCACAGTCACTGCACATGCTCCTAGGGACTCTCTCAGGTCCAGAAAGCCCACTCGCCTTCCCTGTGGTGGGTACCGGGTGTCACGGAGTCCCTGGGCGATGCTCTAGAACTGCTCCCCACCAAGCCAGGCAGGACTTTGGGAGCCTCCTCTCCTCGGAGCAGACTTTTCTGGGCAAGAAGCTCACACGGCTTCACCTTCCTGGGTCTCTCCTTGGAGCATTCAGCATCCTCTGCCCCTCTGTGCGCTTCCCACAGTGAGCCCGCCCAGGTGGGGTCCTGGGGAAGCCAGAGGGTCCCGCCCCCCCACTTTGCAGTCAGACGTGACTCTCAGCCAGCCAGTAACACAGAGATTTATTCGATGACAGGAACAGGGTGTAAAACAGAGCTTGTAGCTACAGTGAACCGGACCCCTAGGCCGGGTCCATTCTGGGGGCAGTGAGCCAGACCCCCCTTGTCTGCACTTCACGCCTGGTCCCCAGCCAGCTCCAGACTCCCAAACCCCCTCCAGCCCCCACTCCTCTCTGCTCACCTGATCTCTTTGTCTCCAACACCTTTAGCTGGCACCTTTGCAGGGGAGGGGCTCAGGCATCAGTTGCCTGGAGACAGGGTTTCGGCCATTCTCTGTGCAGACGGCATCACACTGGCCCTCTAGGGCTTTACAACAATCACACCCCCTTATCCCACCATCTAGAGCCTTAAGAAATGCATTGGGGAAACTGAGGCACACAGACAGTATTCAGAGAAAACATTAAGCACATTCCCACTTCGTAACACCTGTATACGACCAGTTACATACTTTGAAGGGGTGTAAAATAGTCAAGTATCGTGCTAAACAAAATGATACTCCAAACTGACCACCAAATTTAAGTTGCATGTTTTTCCCCTCAGGTGAGGGTTCTGGGGTGGGGCTGGGGATGAGAGGTTCACAGTGCAGGAGTGTGCTCGGTGCTGGGAGTGCAGGCTTTGGGGTGGGGCAGGGCTGAGGATGAGGAACTTGGGGTGCAGAGAGGCTGCCCCAGGGCTAGGGCCAGAGAGGACTCCCCATCACCACCACTGGCAGCAGCAAGCTCCAGGGGAGGGACCCCTCCTCTGCCCCTCTGCCCCCACAGCACACTCACTCTGCACCACAGTCACTGCACATGCTTGTAGGGCCCCTCTCAGGTCCAGAAAGCTCACTCACCTCCTCTATGATGGGTACTGGATGGGGGGGTTGCCATCACAGGTGGCCTTCCATGTTGCTGCCCCTCACCATAACTTCACTGTGGATGGGGGATGGGGCTGCCCCTTCCCCAGCATGGGGCAGGGGCAGGGGCAGGGGCGGAATCATAGGGTCAAACACTCACAGAAGCCCCAGCAGCTGCTAAGGTGAGTGAAGTCCGTCTCCTGGCCGGAAGTCCCCTTCGTGTCTCCTCCAGGTAGCGGGAGAGGAGGGCTGCCAAAAATGGCAGGGTCCCCTCCCTCCTGAGGTGCTACAGCAGCTAGCACTGCTCTTATGCTGTAGCCCTTAGGTGGCGGCAGCAGCAGCAGCAAGGGAGAGAGATGCGTGCTGCGCACTCTTTACGTTCAGGCAGCGAAGCTCCGGGGTGGAGGGGGGGAAGATGCCATTTCTGGGGGATTGTTCCCAAGCTGCAATACTTTGTGTTCAAACATCTACCAGCTTCCTTGGTGAAAAATAACACCAGGTTTCTTTGCAATATACAAGAAAGAAGGAGTTCTTCTTCGAGTGATTGCTCATATGCATTCCAGTTAGGTGTGCGCACGCCGTGTGCACGTTCGTCGGAAGATTTTTACCCAAGCAACACTCGGTGGGTCGGATGGGTGCCCCCTGGAGTGGCGCCGCTATAGCGTCAGATATATACCACTGCTGACCCATCCGCCCCTCAGTTCCTTCTTACTGCCCATGTCGGTCGTTGGAACAGTGGAGCGCGGCTTAGCTGACCTCCACTTCCCTAGCTACTCGTAGTTTCTCTCGTTAATTCTTGTATATATAGTTCAGATTTATATAGTTGTAGTTAACTTTATTCGTTTGTAGTATAGTTAGTGTATATAGTTGATACTATATATATGAATGGGTCACAACCTTAGCCCAACCGAAGGCACTGAAACAAACTCAAATGATGCTTCAGCTTCCTCCCTCAGCATCACAAGACCAACACAAAGAAAACTCCCGAGGAACGGAGCTCTGAGCATTGCCAGGTTGTGAGTTCCGTGCCCTCAGGAAGCAGCCAAAATGCTCAAACCCCCACCCGCTTCTCTTTGACCGCTGGCAACATGGTATTTGCACAGGAGCCGCAAGCCCGTCTTTCCTGTCTTTGTCTATCCCGGCCCCTTCCCCCCAAATGCTTTCATGGGACGCTGGAGGGACCTAAGGACCTGCAGGTTCCCGCACCCACCTCCTAAAGCAAACAGTCCTTCCCTTCTCTGACATTCCTGGAGCCGCACATCCTTGGAAGAGTTTTACCCCAGGGGGTTCTGATTCCCTGCGAAAAGATGTGTCTGGCGGCCGGCGGGAACTGTCTTCTCTGCCCCCTCTTTGGGCGCTGAGAAGCTTTTTCTGAGAAACAGCACCTCCTCCTGCTGGGAGAATCCTAAATTCCACCCTCCCACCCAGGTTTCTCTGAGCAGCTGCTAGATGATTTTCCCACTTCTCTGGTCTAGACACCAGCATCTAACTAGCCTTGGAACGGGCCCTGTTTGCTAGCTGGAGAGCGAAGGAACCAGGAAAGAAGGCAAATGTCAGGAAACGAATCTCAGCACGCAAAGAAACTTCCTTCGCTCTTCTTTTGCACTGTCTGTGCCTTTGCTACCCCTTGAGGCCTAGCCCGACTAGCTCAGTCAGTAGAGCATGAGACTCTTAATCTCAGGGTCGTGGGTTCAAGCCCCACATTGGGCGTTTCATCTTGCACTCTTCGACATCACTCTCTCCCTTAGAGTCTCAGAGCATAACGGAATCCACTCTTTGTCCTCTCAACCAGCTGAGGCGGTCTCGGACCTTTAGTACATCATGAAGACAAGACACATTGACAATTCCATGGTCCTAAGAGAGTTGAGTCTCTTCTAGCCCAGGCAAGAGAGGGAAAAAATAACCTTTCAGAAGCTGATTGCCCCCCTCCCCCTGAGCAGCCATCTAGAGCTTCTCTACTTATTTCTATATCTTCGCCAGTGCTCAGTAGTTGAGATAACTGCTTCTTTCTCAAATCCTCCACCAGCCCTCTTCATTGGGATGGAGATTGCTTAAGGCTGACGATTCCACCACATCTTATTCATCCCTCATACATTTCTGTAAGCCCATGGAGAGTAAAACAAGATAGCAACAAAACTGTTTTTTTTTTTAAAAAAAAGACATGGCCTCAATGTATAACAATACTGGAAATTGTCTTAATATGTTTTCTGTTTCTTTTTCATATCAGTGCTAAAAATAGGAAGGGAACTGTAAGGAAACGAAGAGCTCAGAGCTTGTGTTAACCTCCTTTGAAGACGAACGAATGGCCTCAGTTGGACAGAAAGTAGGCCTAGAAAGTTATGCCCAACCCCCACAACTGTCATCTCCCTGGTGGTCTAGTGGTTAGGATTTGGTGCTTTCACCGCCACGGCCTGGGTTCGATTCCCGGTCAGGGAGTTATCCTCTTCAACAAAAGTCTACCTTGCCTTCCTCGCTTGGAGTTCAACCAGAGGAATGCAACTTCCTGGCCTCCTTCAGAATGCTCGGAAACTCTTTAGAGGCCATGGGGAAAGCAAAGCTTCCAACTACTACAATATGGCTATCTGCCCCTTAAAGCCCAGCCTCTGCACCCTTTTACACAAATACACTTACTTGTGCAAACAATTTAGTTTTTCCTTCTTACCGAGCCTAACCTAAATTAGAACAACATTGCACTTTGACCCAAGATCTTTTTCTTTTCTTTTCACTTTTCTTGGTGAAACTAAACCAAACCAAACAATCATTTTGGGTCCACCAAAATATTTCACTAAATATAATATTCATCCAAAAACCTTTCACCCAGCGCTATATACAAGTCTTTGGAAGTAACACCCCGGAGAAAGATCATTAAGCTTTTCCATTCCTAAGATCTAGCCGCTGAAGGCTTCTGAGCATGGGCTATGGGCCTTTCACCTCTAGGCCAGTGGTTACCCTCTTGCTCAGGTGGCTACTGATGAAAGGCAACGTGGTTTAGTGGCAGATCCATTTCAGCCTCCCCCTTCCAATGTCTACAGGAGGGTGTTTGTTTCGCATTGCATCTAAGAATCAAATCAATTCTCTTGAAACCTCAACCTGGAATCAAGGTGATTGTAGGTCAAGGAAGGAAGGTTTTGTTCATCCTGTTCTAGTAAATGCTCAAAGTTGCGATGCTTCTTGGAGCTTCCAGACACATTGGCCAGAATTTTCAGAAGGTCTCACACCCACCGCTAGGGCCAGATTTGCAGAAGAACTAGGCTCCCAGTTAGGCACTAAAATCTTTAGCCAGATTGTCAAAAGGCTCAACCTATTTTTCCAAAAGATGAGTTATTTTGGAAAAAGCTTGTAAAGATTGTGGGTGCTGGTTACTTGTCTATGTGGCCCACACTGCTGGAGTTGGAGGTTCACCATTGTTTTCTCAGAATGCGGTGTCCGTAGTCTGCCTCAGTTCTGGTGTCCATCTTTTATTCTCCTAATAAATCAGCAGGGAGACTAAAACAACATCGGACTCACAGGGCTCCCGGAAACCTGCCAATTTGGCTCACGGTGAAGGTGTATACAAATCATCTGTGCTGTAGAAGGGCTCTGGGAGTTGAAAGAGTTGTGAATTTAACCCTCTAGCGAGATGGCCCTCTTCTGCTTCCCAAAGGCTTTGGCTGCAGTAACAGCCCTGGGAAAAGCCCTGGCCCTCCTCACCTGCCCTTGCCCAGCACAACGCCTTTTCGGGCCTACACAGCTCTTCACACAACACCCGCCTGGGACCTTACCCTCACCTACCAGCTCAGCAGCACCTTTTTTCCTCTCAAAACCTCCTCTTGCCACCCTCCCCCTTCCACACTTCACACTCACCTCATCGCAAACTCACCCATGGCCCCTTTGGCTTCTCAAGCGCCTCTGGAGGGACGCAGCTTCCCAGGCACGCAGATCCTTCCCTTCAATGGACACTGGATGGACATTCGAAACACAGCCCTTTCCAGTAGGTAATGTGTTGCTTTTGGACCCTGACGCCCAGCAAGAAGTCCTGGTACTCTTTTTCTGACCAATGGACCCCACTGACTTGCCTTTACCAAGCAGAAACTAAGGACCGGCTGATGGCTCTCTTTGCAAATGGACGCCATCAGACTGAGCCACGAGGCGTGCTGCAGGATAGCCCCTCCCCACCAAAAAGCAATGCCGTGACCCAGATTCGAACCTAGGCTGCTGCGGCCAGAGCGCAGAACACTAACCACTATACGATCATGGCCAGGCGCTGAGGGTGCAGGCAGCAACCCAGTGGAAAATGCTCAGCTCTGTGCTCTCGGGGCAGCCACCTACCTCACCAGCATCACAGGTATTTCTCAAGTCTCCCCATTACAGTCACAGGTAAAATGCTGAGCAAAGGAAAAAAGACAGGAAGCCAATCCCATGCCTGTCCCTTTTTCTGTCTTCCTCCACCCCTGGACCAAGTCCCTCCCCCTTTGTCTGGGCCATTGTCCTCATGCCCCTGGCCAGCCTATTTCCCTTTGCATTTTTCCATGGAGAGGAATGTTTATGAGTTTGTACCCAATTTTTTAAGGCTTTGCTTTGGCAAGGCTGTTGCCTGCTGTGAGAAAAACAGAAGGGGGCTACCTGAACTGGTGTCACTGGCTGAAGCTTATCTATAGTATATGAAAAAAGCTCAGAGCTCTGAAAATGGTTTATTTACTTTAAGATTCTCATGTTAGTGAGATTGTTTCCTAGCTAGCAGGGGACTGTTTTGTGATGTGCATTCTACTGGCTCTTTGGTTTTGTATGTTTTTGGGAGGAACGGTGGAGGAGAGTATCACGGTTGAAGAGCAGCAAAGAAATGCGTTGTTGTTTGTGTTAACGTTTGGTTTTTCCTAAAAGTGTCTGGTTTGGAGTCATTTGTAACTTTTCGGTTAGTTATTGGTAACGGCTTCTTATTGGGCCCCTGAGTTGAAAGGCTGCTCTTGCAGATTTTAGTTTGTCATTGTTGGAAGGTCAGTTCAAGAGCTGCTTTCTTAGTCTAGTCCGTGAGGGCTCTTCTGCCGCCCTCCTTAATATACCTTCCAGAAGGTGATTGCATGGTTTCCCTCGTCTTCCCACAGAAGAGAAATTGTCCATCCCTTTCCTGTTGGGAAAACACCAGTGTTTTAACTTAGGAAACGGTCAACGTTTTGCCCAGATGAGTGCTAGTTCATAGGCGCAGAAGAAGAGGAAGGCTGTGGCCCTTTGAGTCAGATTCCTAGCGAATCCACCTTTGTGATCATCAATAACCAAACTTCCATACAAACGGACTTCACTAAAATAAGACAGGAGATCTACATCACTCACTTCACCTCTCTACAAAGGAAAAAGGACTGTAAGCTGTCTAAACTCCAACCACATGGGGCCACAACTGTGATACCCCTAACCCACCGAGCAATATCGTCAATCTATCCAGCCACACACTCAGCCCAGAAGAACAGTCTGTCCTATCTCGGGGACTCTCTTTCTGCCCTGCCACCCCCACCAACATGATACAGTTCTGCGGCAATCTGGAAGCCTACTTTCGCCGTCTCCGACTCAAAGAATACTTCCAGGACAACACTGAACAGCGCACTGATAAACAGTTACCCTCCCACCAACAGCACAAGAAGAAGAACTCCACAGGGACTCCTCCTGAGGGTCAAAATGACAGTCTGGACCTATACATTGAATGCTTCCGCCGACGTGCACAGGCAGAAATTGTGGAAAAACAACATCGCTTGCCTCACAACCTAAGTCGTGCAGAATGCAATGCCATCCACAGCCTCAGAAACCATCCTGACATTATAATCAAAGAGGTTGATAAAGGAGGTGCTGTTGTCATCATGAACAGGTCTGACTACCAAAAGGAGGCCGCCAGACAACTCTCCAATACCAAATTTTACAGGCTACTTCCCTTAGATCCCACTGAGGAATACACTAAGAAACTGCACCATCTACTCAGGACACTCCCTACACTAACACCGGAACAAATCAACATACCCTTAGAACCCCAACCAGGGTTATTCTATCTACTACCCAAGATCCACAAACCCAGAAATCCTGGACGCCCCATCATCTCTGGCATTGGAACTCTCACTGAAGGACTGTCTGGATATGTGGACTCTCTACTCAGACCCTAGGTTACCAGCACTCCCAGCTATCTCCGTGACACCACTGATTTCCTGAGGAAACTACAATGCATTGGTGACCTTCCAGAAAACACCATCCTAGCCACTATGGATGTAGAGGCTCTCTACACAAACATCCCACACACTGATGGAATACAAGCTGTCAGGAACAGTATCCTGATGATGCCACAGCACAACTGGTTGCTGAGCTCTGTGCCTTTATCCTCACACACAACTATTTCAAATTTAATGACAATATATATCTCCAGATCAGTGGCACCGCTATGGGCACCCGCATGGCCCCACAATATGCCAATATTTTTATGGCCGACCTGGAACAATGCTTCCTCAGCTCCCGTCCACTCACGCCCCTTCTCTACCTACGCTACATTGATGACATCTTCATCATCTGGACCCATGGGAAGGAGACTCTGGAAAAATTCCACCATGATTTCAACAGCTTCCACCCTCCATCAACCTCAGCCTGGACCTATCTACACGGGAGGTCCACTTCCTAGACACCACGGTGCAAATAAGTGGTGGTCACATTAACCACCCTATACCAAAACCTACCAACCGCTATGCCTACCTTCATGCCTCCAGCTTCCATCCCGGGCACACCACAAGATCCATTGTCTACAGCCAAGCACTGAGGTACAACCGTATCTGCTCTAACCCCGCAGACAGAGACCAACACCTAGAAAATCTCCACCAAGCATTCTCAAGACTACAGTACCCACATGAGGAAATAAGGAAACAGATCAACAGAGCCAGATGTGTACCCAGAAGCCTCCTACTGCAAGACAAACCCAAGAAAGAAACCAACAGGACTCCACTGGCCATCACATACAGTCCCCAGCTCAAACCCCTCCAACGCATCATCAGGGATCTACAACCCATCCTGGACAATGATCCCACACTTTCACAGGCCTTGGGTGGCAGGCCAGTCCTCGCCCACAGACAACCTGCCAACCTGAAGCATATTCTCACCAGCAACTGCACACCGCACCATAGTAACTCTAGCTCAGGAACCAACCCATGCAACAAACCTCGATGCCAACTCTGCCCACATATCTACACCAGCAACACCATCACAGGACCTAACCAGATCAGCCACACCATCACCGGTTCATTCACCTGCACGTCCACCAATGTAATATATACCATCATATGCCAGCAATGCCCCTCTGCTATGTACATCGGCCAAACTGGACAGTCTCTAAGGAAAAGGATAAATGGACACAAATCAGACATTAGGAATGGCAATATACAAAAACCTGTAGGAGAACACTTCAACCTCCCTGGCCACGCAATAGCAGATTTTAAGGCGGCCATCCTGCAGCAAAAAAACTTTAGGACCAAACTTCAAAGAGAAACTGCTGAGCTCCAGTTCATCTGTAAATTTAACACCATCAGCTCAGGACTAAACAAAGACTGTGAATGGCTTGCCAATTACAGAACCAGTTTATCCTCCTTGGTTTCACAGCTCAGCTGCTGGAACAGGGCCTCATCCTCCCTGATTGATCTAACCTCTTTATCTCTAGCTTGCTTCCTTATATATACACCTGCCCCTGGAAATTTCCACTGCTTGCATCCGAAGAAGTGGGTATTCACCCACGAAAGCTCATGCTGCAAAACGTCTGTTAGTCTATAAGGTGCCACAGGATTCTTTGCTGCTTTGTGATCATGGTATTTCCCCTGCCAGGTAAGTATGAGTTCCTGCTGCCTGGCCGCCGCCTGCCCTCTCTCGCCCTGCACTTATAACACACGGGGCAGACCGACCGCCAGCCTCGCCCACACCGGCCCCCACTGCCGACAGCTGCCCTGACGCGTCCCCCGGAGCCCCTCCCTTCTCCACGCCGAGCTCCCGGTGCCAAAGTCGGGCCCTGCCTGGCAGCCTGCGTCCGCTCCCACAATGCTCTGCTCGCACACAGATCTGCATACCCGCTCACGCGGCTCCGCCCCTCCGCTCGGGCCCCGCCCCCTGCCCGCCCGGGCCGCCACTCTTGCCTGCCCTGTAGTGGTAGCCGGGTCCCGTCCCGGGAAGCCAGGCCAGCAGAGAGACGACGTGGCCCACCTGCTGCTGGGGAAAGAGCACAGCTTACATTTTGCTTCTCGCTCTCTCGCTCTCTCCCCACCGGAAGCTGGTCCAATACAAGACTGACCTCCCATCCCTTCGCAAAAAACCCACCTTTCCAAACAGTCCTTCTTTCCCAGCCCCCTAATTTTGCTTTCACACCCTGGGACCATCTCCTCTCTTTGTCTCCCCCACACCCCCCAGGTAAAGTAGAGATGGAGGCAACTTCAGCCACTGGAGACAGCCCCAGCGAGCGCTGCAGCCCGCCCCAGGGGCCGGGGAGGTGTTTGCAGACAGAATACATATATTCCAGAATTCCAGCCCTGGGACACTGAGGAGGGGAGGAGTCAAAAATGCCCCCTTCAATTATTACCTCCTCTCCAGAGGTCAGGTGAGAATCTACAATCCTTTCCCCCCCCCAGCCCCTGTGCCAGGATCCCTCAAGCAGAGCCTGGAGTCCTGGCCCTGGCATCTGTACTATTGACAAAGACTAAGTGACAGGGACAAAACACTCAAATCCCGCCTGGGGCGAGGAGCCAGGTTTGCTCTTCAAATTCTGTCGTTGGTACATTTGCAGGCCTGGGAATGTCCCACAACAGCATTGAATGGGAAGCTGCCTGCAGAACAGTTACACTGCACAGAGCTCCTGTGGAGGAGGGGTGGGAATTAGTAACATTTTGAGGATCGTTTGGGAAATGAGCCTTTGCTGACAAGGTTTGTCTCTGGTCATATTTCACCTTCAGGTGTTATGTTGAGGGATCTTTGGTGTATTTTTGTGAGGTTAATAACTATCTCCTCGACTTAAAAATTGGTGTCACTTGATTTTTGCATCTCCCTGTGACAATACAACTGACACGTGTGGCTTTCTACAGGGGGTCATGATGTTACAGTTGGGGAATTCAGTCTCTGTACTTCTTGGGGGGAGGGAGGTTGCTTTTTTACAGCTGCCTCACTGCCAGGCACACCGGGCTGTTAGCTGCACCCACTGTCCTTGCCAGGGGCCCCTGCTGAACCCTGGGCGGCTGCACTGCCGTGCTGGGGTGACTCTGCAGGGGGAGAAGCTGCTGTGGAGCAATGTAGAGCAGGTGCAGGAAGGAGACGGGGTCACTATTCACATTCTGAACTGCACAATTTTCCAAATTTGGGACTAGATTCATAGATTCATAGACTTAAGGTCAGAAGGGACCATTATGATCATCTAGTCTGACCTCCTGCGCAACGCAGGTCACAGAATCTCACCCACCCACTCCTGTAACAAACCCCTAACCTATGTCTGAGCTATTGAAGTCCTCAAATCGTGGCTTAAAGACCTCAAGGTGCAGGGAATCCTCCAGCAAGTGACCCGAGCCCCATGCTGCAGAGGAAGGCGAATGTCTGAGAACAATTCTAGGGGAAGGTGAACGCAGAGCTATGATACTGGAGATGCCCAGACCTCCAATGGGGGCAGCGTGGAAATTAATAATGGGAAGATCATTTGCTAAATTAGTCGTCACTGACAAGCTTTGTCTCTGTTCCTATTTCACGCTGTGGTGTTAGTTAGAGGAATCAAGACAGATTTTTTTACTATATTGATTAAACACTTAATTTTATTTAACCAAGACAAAAACTTAGTATCACTTATTTTTTCTCTGTCCTAGCAAGAATGAATTGAATTTTGTGACTTTCTGGAAAGTGCAGCAAGATTAAATGTGGGGAATTCAGTCTCTGTGGTTGTGAGCTGATGTTTTCCTCTCACAGGTCAGTGCCTACATTGAAATGCCAAGAGGGATCTAAGGGCTGGTGTACGCTGGGCACTGAACTGGCAGCGTGACGTCTCTTAGAGTGTGAAACCCACCCCCAACCCATAGAGTTAAGGTGACCTAAGCCCTGGTTAGATAGTGCTAAAGAAAAGGAAGAATTGTTCTGTCCATGTAGCTATTACAGGGATTGGAAAACCCTTCCAGTCATCTGCCTGCTCACTCCAGTGGCTGCCGGCCCCTCGGCATGGCAGGGTGGGGTGGGTCTGTGCCTCCACGCGCTGCCCCTGTCCCGAGCCCCTGCAGCCAATGGGACACTGTGGGGGTGCTGCCTGGGGGCAGCAGAACATGGAGGCCCCCCCGTCTCCCCTGCCTTGGAGCCCCAGGTAATCGCCACACCCCAGACCCCCTTCCTGAGCCTGCCCCCCCCACCCCCTTCCCACACACCCCTCCCGCCTACCCCCAATCTTCCTCCCACAGCCCACAACCCCACCCCTACTCCTGTTCCCCCTTCCTCCTGCCCCAGCCCAGAGCCTGCACCCAGCACCCAAACTCCATCCCAGAGCCTGCAGCCCAGACCCCCTCCCCAACCCAAACTCCCTCCAAGAGCCCAGCCTCTCACCCCTTCTGCACCCAAACTCCCCCCAGAGCCTGCACCCCTCCTGAACCCCAATCCCCAGCCCCAACCCAGGCCCTGCACCCTAGACTTCCTCCCCCCACCCAAACTCCCTCCCAGAGCCTTAGGCAGGTGAGGGGCAGAGGGGAGAGAGTTTTCCTGTGGGTGCAGTTAATCCACTTCCCAAGAGGTGGCAGCTCTGTCAGTGGGAGAAGCTATATCGGTGGGTGCGCAAACTGTGGTGTTTGCCACATTTAAGAAGTTTAATCAAACCCCATTTTTAAAACCACCTGTGGTCTGGGAATGGCAAAGGAGCTCAATGAAGCAGGGTCTATCCCGCAAAGTCCTGGAGATCACAATTCTATATTCCTGTTGTCACGGGGGTATAGCTCAGTGATAGAGTGCTTCTTGCTGCTCACAGTGGTACTTGGTCAAACTCCTGTGTTCTCTTATAACCTTTTTTCTTTTTTTAAAAAAAGGAAAACATTTTCATTCCATTCTCCATTATGTTCAGGAGCTCCTCTATACGGGGGTGCTTGATATGAATGTAAACACTCAACATTTTGCTGTTCAAATGCATAAAAACCTAGCGAAGCTGTCCATCAGCTGAAATCAGTTCCAATCCTCTAAGTGTCCAGTTTATGTTTTCATCAATTAAACAAAGGTATCATACGAATGTACATTTGCAGATCCCTCCTTTCCAGGAGCTGTGCTGTGCAGAAGAACAAGAACCACATCCAGCTGCAGTTGAGAAGTCTGATAACGAAAGAGCAAACAAATGTTCTGAGGGCTGGAGAAAAATGCCTTCTACTGAGCTATTGAACGAGCTCAACCTGTTTTGCTTATCAAAAGAAGATTGAAAGGTGACTTCATTGAAGTGTTGAAAGGCCTTAATGGAGAGAAAAGATTGGGTATGAAAGGGCTCTTTAATATAGCAGAGAAAGGTATAACAAGACCCAATGGCTGGAAGGTGAAAAGAGACAAATTCATATTACAAATAAGACACAAATATTCAGCAGCCAGGATGATTCAATACAGGAACAAGCTATCAAGGAAAGTGATGGATTTGCCATCTCCTGATGTCATTTAATGAAGACTAGATGCCTTTCTAGAATGTATTTGCCCCCAAAGTAGCTATTGTGTCATATAGGAGGCCTGTGATATGCAGGGGGTCAGATTAGATGCTCTAATGGTCTCTTCTGGCCATAAAGTCGACTAATTTCTGAAAAACTGAGTGTAGCATTGGGAGAAGTGTCTGATGTTTTCCTGTCTAGCCGGCTTGCTGCCTAGAACGAACGCTTCTTGAGTGGGGTGATCCACAGGGAGTAGCTCAATCCTCCAAAGTGCCTGGCCAGGGGCAGGACATTAGCCCAGCAAGGGATGGGTGTGGCAGTGACATCACAAAGGCTTTTTGCAGGACCTCAGACTATTGGTCAAAGGTGGTGGGGAGGTGGTGACCTCACAGAGAGATGCTGACATCAGCCAGGCAGGACAGGGGCGAGGGGCCAGGGAAACCTCAGAGACCCCTGTGGCTTTGCTTCAGCAAGTCTCCTTCTCCAGGTCTCTCTTTGAGGACAGAGAGAGTATTCCGGTTCAGGTACGTGAGCGCCAGGAGGAACCTCTTTAGAGTTTTCTCCTTTCCTTTTCCTGATTTTACTAGAAAACAGCCATCCCAGTTTAGAAGGTAAGAGCCTCCTTGAGGTTTGAAACCTGTTCAGTCTGATCCATCTAGTGACAGTTGAATTTTAGGCATGGAAAATACAAACTTAAGGAGGCAGAATTTTATTCCGCACCTGGGATTTTGTCCTTTAGAATCACTGTGGTCATTAGAGTTTGTCCTTTTTGTTTCACCTTTTCCTCCATCCATCCCTTCCTCCTTTCTCTTTGTCTCTTGCTTCTTTTGTCCTTTCACGTGTTCCCCTCCCAACACCAGGAGCAGTGTGTGTGTGCGTGCGTGTGTGTGTGTGTGTTGCGGGGGAGTGCTCGACAGCTCCCATTGTGGGAGGCCCACCCAAAAATGTGGGGCTGAAATAGTGTTCGGGCAGTGATCCCCACTGGTGGCCTGGGCCATCCTTTGGGCTCTCTGGTGAGAACCCTCAGCCTCCCATCCTCAGTCTCTACCCTGATTGGCTGAGCAGGGGGTTATTGACAGGGAGGAGACTCAGGTCCTTGTTGTTCTCTTTTAAGACCAAGGAAATAAGTCAGAACCAGTCATATGTTTGATGAATTTTGCTGCTTTGCTGCATTAATGGTCTCTGAGCAGTTCATGATTCTCTCTAACATTGCAGTTCTCCTCAAATACTTGCTGAATAATTACTGTGCACTGTTGTTGGTGTGGAGCTCATCCGAGAGCACTTTATTCAGGACATTCAATGTCTGAAATTCAAGATGTGATGGTTAGTTTGAAAATCAGGGCTCTTGGGTCCTATTCCCAACTCTGCCATGGGCTGGCTGTGTGACCTAAGACAAGTCAATTCTCTTTTCTCAGCCTTAGCTCCTCCCTCTTTCAAGTAGGGATAATAATGATCCGCTCCTACCTACCTCAACACACTCACTGTCTCTCCCCACACACAAAGTCTCCACACTGCAGTTGAAAGGCAGCTGGCAATCTAGTAGGATGCCCACAAAACGATGGGAGAGAGAAATCTGCATCATTGAAAGTACAGCCATGGAGACACCACACATCAGCCTTCCCTAGCTGGCAAGAATCAAACTTCCACAGAAAAACCCCTATGGTGTTATAGCCCAGCTCCCTAAGCCCTCAGCCACAACCACTTAACACACGGCTCTTTCTACACTCTGGTTCTGTTCTCACTGAAGGGTCATTTCCAATTGTTTGCTCAGACCAGCTTCCCCAGCACACTCACTGTTGTGCAGCTCTGTACATGGGGCCATGGCTGAGCAGCAAGAATTCCTGCCCTTTTCCCTACTGGCTGGAGCATGGCTAGAGTGTGTCTGTGGTTAATGATGTTACTGTAGATTGTTCATTCCCTGCCTTGGCAATTCAGACAGTCCCTTTTCCCAACATATTTCTAGCACATCAGTCCCTGGCTGGGTCTCCTGGGCAGTGGAAAACATCCCTTGTTTGGTGCTGCCAAGGGGATCGTGCAGAGCTGAGACATCCCTCGGCTTGGAACAAAGGGGGAGTTGGATGGAATTTATCACACAACCCTCCCTGCTCCCCAGAGCCCCATGGGGAGAATCTAGAGAGGGGGGAGTCATTCCTCCCCTGCGCTCCCAGAAGAGCTGCTAGGGCTCCTTCCTGCCAGCTACTCACCTCTGGATTCACCCTCAGCTCCTGGGAACTTTCTGCCCCAAAGGCTCCAGAGGCCTGGGGTGGGGAGGGCGTCACTGCACAGTCTGAAACACAAGGGAGGTTTCTGGAATTGAAGGAAGGAGCAGGAAATGGAGAGGAAAGAAACAGAGAGAAAACGCCTCTTCTCCCCTCCCCCTCCCAGCAAGAAATGTGACCAAGGACCAGCATTAGGGGAAATGGTGCCCGGGGCAAAACTTGTACTTTGGCACTTCCCCATTGCCCCGGACGATCCGCCTCCCGCTTTACCGCTAGCTCCTGCACTCCCAACCCTTGTGCCTCCTTCACCCCTAACTCCTGCCCCCTCCTGTGCCCTAACCCCTACACTGTCGCCTTTGCCCTTAACTCCCACACTCCCCTCCTGTGCAGGGCCGACTCCAGACCCCAGCGCGCTAAGCGCGCGCTTGGGGCAGCATCCCGTGGGAGGGCGGCAGGCGGCTCCGGTGCATCTCCTGCAGATGTGCCTGCGGAGGGTCCCCCGGTCCCATGGCTTTGGTGGAGCATCCGCAGGCATGCCTGCAGGAGGTCCACCGGAGCCGCGGGACCAGCGGACCCGCTGCAGCCCCGTCTGCAGGAGATGCACGGGCAGCGGGACCGGCGACCGCCAGAGCATCCCCCGTGGCGTGCCGCCCTACTGGGGCGGCGCAAATCCTAGAGCCGCCCCTGCTCCTGTGCCACCAGCCATTGCCCCTCTGCTGCACCCCCTTCATCCCTAACCCCTGCACCCCCTCCTGCACCCATGTGGGGACACTGACCTGTGTACATGGAGCCGCTGGCATTGCTGCCTGCTCCTCCCTGGGATGCTGCTCCTCCAGGCACCCCGAGGGGCTGCAAGGCGTGGGGAGGGGCGAGAAGTGACATCATCCGAGCTCCCTGCATCCAGGTCACTTTCCTCAGCTGGGCTGCATCAGGGGAGGGCAGAGAGCAGCAGCTTCTGATGCTCCCCTCACAGCCCAGCCCCAGTGGGGAAAGTGACCAGGACGCAGGGAGCACATAGTGTTGCTCCTCGCTCCCCACCCTCTGTGGGGCCACGGAGGAGCACTGGGGCAGGGAGCAGTGAGCACCTTTGCACTGCCACACGGTGCCCTTTGACCCCTGGAGCCCTGGGCGGCTGCCGGGGCCCCACTAAGGCCGGCCAGGCTCCCAGCACGAACAGCAGAGACACAGGGAGACTGGCCACCCACTGAGCAGAGGTAGCCTGGGCGGCTCGTAATGGAGGCTCGGGGGGCTCAGCCTCCCCAAACCTTGCGTCGCCCAGGGGGCAGTGGGGCCCATGACTAGGGGCCCTGGCCAAACTGGGCCCCCTGGAAAACTCTCCCCCATGTCGGCCCCAGGAGTGGAGGAGCTCCCACTCCCTGCTACGGCCCGGGGGCTGCAGCAGGGGCACAGAGCATCTCTGGTCTCGGGGCCACAGCGGGGCAGGGGTAAAGGAGTGACAGGGTGGGGCCAGTGGGGGAAGGGGTGGAAAAGAGGTGACAGTGGATGGGGCCGTGGGTGGAAGGGGGCAGAGCCACAGACAGTAACGGGGGGTCATGGTTCCAGTGCTGGGGCCCCGCACTTGTTCTCCCTTCCCTGGGCTTTGGCATCACTAGCCCCTGCTTAGCGAGTAGGGTTCAGTGGTCCCCAAAATGTGGGGCATGACTCCTAGGGGGACACAGAGGAACATTCATGGGGGCACCTCAGGGCCTGAGCCAGCCCCCATGGAGGGAGCAGCGCTCAGCCCCACTCTGTCCCAGCTCTTCCCCAACCCCACCCTCAGCCTGGGCCTCTGGCTCCCAGCTCGGCCTCGACCCCCTTACCCCTGTCTGCACCTCTCTCCCCAGCAAGCAACAGCCCCACTCCCAGCCCCAGCCTCGACCCACTTACCACTTACCCGTTTCTCAACCGTGGCTTCTGAAGGTATGATGCTGCCCCGCGCAGGAACGTGCTGCGCCGCTTCACCCCTTCCCCCCCCCCGCACAAAGCGGCTGGTCGGGGCGGGGGCCGGGGGGGAAGCTCCTGCCGCCGAAATGCCCCACCCCCGGCACAGGGCAGGTCTGTGCGGGGCGGGTCCGGGCCGGGTCTGGCTCTGTCCGGGGACTCGATCCCTGTGTCCACCCCGCGGGGATGTTCCCGGCGCCCCTTGTTCGCTGGGGCTGTAACCCACCCCCCCTGCATCTGGGTGTGAGCGGGTCTGGGTGGGTCCGCCGGGCCCAGGCACCGGCTGCGTGTCACCCCCCGACTCCCGCTGCCCCCGGCCCCGCCCCCCTCCCCCGGGTGAGCCCGGCTGTAAACACCCGCAGACAGACTTGGCCTTCCCGCAAAGCCCTGCCCTGCCCCCCCTCATTCCCTGCCCCTGCTCCCCCATACCCCCAAAGCTCGGTCCCTGCCCCCCCCCCGCCTGGTCACTGCCCACCCCGTGTGTGCACCAGCACTGTGCCGGGTCGGGATGGGAAATTGTCCAAACTGGCCCAGGAGAGACGTGTGTGTCCCTGCTGCCCCCTGCTGGTGGGGCTGAGCCCCGCTCTGTGTGTGTGTGTGTTGGCGGCTTTGCAGAATTTTGTATCCTGCAGCAAGTGACACACACACATATTGATGCACAAAGACACTCACACAATCCCAAGAACACTCACACACAACACACCCAGAGGGACATGCTAGCCCAACCCCCACAGAGAGAAACAATCACACCCCACAGCCACACTCTCAATCACACACACACACACCAGAATATTCGCAATCTTGCACAGAGACACAACTGCACACAGTTCACGCCCACTGCTCCCAACACAAGGACCTCCTGCCCCACACAGCCTGTGCCGAGGCCTGTGGAACTCACTGCCACTGGACAGCTACCAATGAGAATGATCCCCTCCTGCTGGATCATCTGCTTGGCCCCCCAATCCCTCTCGGGACATGTGTGGCGTGGCTGGGGATTGTGCAATGGCCCAGCACCAGGCAATGCAGAACAGACACCACACACCCTGCTCAGCCTCACCTGAGCTGCTCTCCAGGTGCATTGGAGCCCAGCACCCCACACCGTGGCACTCCTGCCCCACAGGGGGTGAGCTGCAGCTCCTGCCACACTCCGCAGAGGGGAGAAGGGTCAGGCCAGCCAGCCCTTGTAAGATGGGGAAATCACCATCGGGGTCAACGGTATGGGGGCTGTGACATATAGAGAAACGGTTGTTGCACTGGCAGAGGGCAGCAGAGCATGCGCACACACACACAATTGCAAACATACACAAACACATGCATGAATCCAGCCACACACACACAATTGCTAATGTACACAAACACCCGCACAAATCCAGCCAACACCAACACAAGCCTGGGAGCCAGGGGAGCAGAGCAGGCTGGGGCTGGGTCACTCCACTTCCTGCAGGAAGTAGCCAGCCCCCCTGGTCCCACGATGGCCTGGGACCAGCCCCCCTCTGCTTCCCCCCACAGAGACCTGCGGCCCCAGCCTGCTCTGCTCCCCTGGCTCCCAAGCTTGGGGGAGTGGGAACCGCCCCACAGCACTCGCCGGCGGCGTTGCTGGGAGCAAGGGCAGTGGACCAGGCTGGGGCTGGGTCACTCCACTTACCATGCAGTGAGTGCAGGGGCAGGGGCCATGGGGACGAGCCGGGCAGCCCCCCCTGCAGCAGCTCCCCTCCCCAGCTCCCCTCCGCTCCACCTTCTCCCCTGAGCTCGCCACGTCTCCCGTCTCCCAGGCTTGTGGTGCCAATCAGCTGTTTAGTGCGGCAAGCCTGGGAGGGGAGGAGAATCAGAGCGGGGGCGTTGTGCTCAGGGGAGAAGACGGAGCAGAGGTGAACTGGGACAGGGAGCGGTTCACCTGCACGCTCCCACCCCTGTTACTTGCTGTGGGCAGCCCTCCCCCCGCACCTCCCAGCCCCCTGCCCCAGCTCACCTCCACTCCCCCACCTCCCCATAATGCGTTTTTGGTGCCCCCAACCACTTGGCACCCTGGGGGCCGACTAGTTCGCCTAGTGGTTGCACTGGCCCTGGCCACTGCCTATCAGCAGGATTCCCCCTCCTCTTCCTCAGTGAGAATAAATCTCCACACCTAGACAGTTGGTCCGTCCGTAGCACCACAATCCCCCATGCCTGAGCCTCCCTGCCAAAGCCCTGCACCTGGCTCCAGAGAATTAAGTCTCACGTGTCACTGGGAACTCGACTTCTTGTGCCCAAAGAGTCTCGGCCCCCCTCAGTAGCTGACCCGAGAAACACAGTGTCTGCAAAAGCAGCAAAGAGTCGTGTGGCACCTCACAGACTAACAGACGTATTGGAGCATGAGCTTTCGTGGCTGAATCCCCACTTCGTTGGATGTGTCAGTGTCGGCCTTTTCCAAAGAAGTGCCTGGAGGGCCTTTTTTTTCTGTGTAACCACGTGGCCTAATGGATAAGGTGTCTGACTACGGATCAGGCGATTGAGGGTTTAAATCTTTTCGTGGTTGTGCTCGTGCAGTTTTACCATTGTGCTGAAAGTCCTGCTCCCTTCAGGGCTGGAACTTCTTCTTGGCGGCTCAGGCCAATGCTCTGGCCTGGAGGATGGAGACCCCGGTGACCTGGTGACCTGGTGACCTGGTGACCCAGAGACGCAGCTCAGGAGTCACAGCCAGTTCTGGCCAGTGAGAGGTGTGAAGAAGCAGGGACTGTCTGTGTGCGTGGTAGGTAGAGACAGGTATGCAGCTGTAACATGAGCCTGGCCTGGGGGAGGGGAGGTCTCACCTCTGGCTGGAGGTAGACAAAGGGAACAGGGAGTGGAGGCATTCCTCGGTTTTGGGAGCTGGGAGGTGGGTTTCAGGGGATCCTAGGCTGGGATCCAAGCACCCTGAACCCCCAGAAAGGCCAGATTGAGGGGTCCTGGCTCTGCACACAAGCTGGGCTGTATCCTGTGTTCCTGTTGTTCAATAAACCTTCTGTTTTACTGACTGGCTGAGAGTCACTGTGAGTTCAGGAAGAGGGGTGCAGGGCCGGACTCCCCCACACTCCGTGACAACTGGTGGCAGCGGTGGGATCGGCAGCACCCCGTGGACGGCGCTTCCTGCAGTAAGTGACTGGGGAGCAGTAAAACGAAGGGGCGATTCACCCCTGGGAGAGTGTGGCCAGAGAGCAGGACTTTGCAGTAACAGGGTCCCCCCGGGGGATCACAGCGAGCGAGCCCAGGGGCGAAGGAGTCTGCAGCTCGACCCTGGCAGAGAGGTGGTGACCTCAAGGACTGGCACACTAGGGGTCCCCTGGAACCCGTGGGAGTGGCGAACACCCCGCCTGCGAGCGGCTAGCAGGAAGATGTATTCCCAGAAGCGCAAGTGTGAGCTGGTGGAGCTGTGCAAGCAGGGGGGGCTGCGCCATGGGAAGCTCACCAAGGCCCAGCTGATTGCCCGGCTGGAGGAGAGAGATCGCAGGAATGAACCGGTCCCTGTCTCTGAGGGAAGCAGCTGGGCAGATGCAGCGCAGGCACCAGTGTCTGTACCCGCTGGGAGTGGCCAGTCGGCGGATGAGGGCTCCTCGAGACCCCCCACCCCTAGGCCTAGGGGGAGGAGGAGCCCAGCTATGGAGGGCACCGTGACCCCCCCGGCCAGCAGGGGATCGTCCCGGCGGCCTCGGCCTCCGTGGAACTCAGGCGGCTGGAGTTGGAGAGAGATCAAACGGATGGAGATGGAGGAGCGTAAGGAGCTGAGGGCATATGAGGAAAGACAAAGCCAGCGTGAATTCGAGGCGAGAGAGAAGGAGGAGCAGCGCAGACATGAGCTGGCCATGGTCCAACTGAACAACAGGGAGGCCCGGCTGCGGTGAGTGAGGGGGCCCAAGCCTACAAAGAGCTTCGATACGAACTTCCTGGCCCCGCGTAAGGAGGGGGAGGACATAGACACCTTCCTGACGGCCTTTGAGAATGCCTGCGCGCTGCACCAGGTTGACCCCGCAGACAGGATCCGGCGCCTCACCCCCTTACTGGACTCCACCGCCGTGGAGGTGTACAGCCGAATGAAAGGGGAGGAGGCGCGGGACTACAACCTGTTCAAAGAGGCCCTGCTCCGCGAGTTTGGGCTGACCCGGAGATGTACGGAAGAGGTTCCGGGGTCAACGTAAGACCCGGGAGGTCACATACCTGCAACTGGTCAACCGGGCACAGGGGTACGCCCGCAAGTGGACGGCTGGGGCCCAAACCAGAGAGGACCTGCTTGACCTAGTCGTACTGGAGCACCTGTATGAGCAGTGCCCATCCAACCTGAAGCAGTGGCTGATGGACCAGAAGCCGGAGAACCCGCAGCATGCAGGCGGCTGGCCGACCAATACCTGGACAGTCGGGCGGGGATGGCAGGGAGGAGTCTCGAGGAGCAGGCCTGCCTCAGCGCAGAGAGAGTCACCATGGGACCTCCCAGCGGGGCCTATGGAGAACCCCACAAAGGGGCGTCCAGCGTCAGGTCCACCCGACCCCCGCGAGGGGACCCACGAGACATGGGCTGCTTCCACTGTGGCCAGCAAGGCCACATACGGGCCCAGTGCCCCAAGCTCAGAGACAGACCGAGCAGACCCAACCCACAGAGGGTTGACTGGGTACAGACCCAATTGGATGAGGGGCAACCTGCCCAAGAGAGGGGGGCTGGCAGCGTCCCACCTGGGGAGGAGGGAGGAGGGCCCCCGGTCAGTGCCTCTGGGGGGCTGGATGCTCCGGTCCCAAGGGGCTGCTACAGGGTGGCCACAGGGCTGCCCCTCCGGGCAGTGCCTTGTTCCCCTGGAGGTGGATGGGAAGAAGGTCACTGGGTACTGGGACACAGGCGCAGAGGTGACGCTGGCCCGGCCCGAGGTGGTGGGCCGAAATCGGATGGTGCCTGATACCTACCTGTCCCTGATGGGCGTGAGCGGGACCCCATTCAAGGTGCCTGTGGCGAGGGTGCACCTGAAGTGGGGGGTCAAGGAGGGCCCCAAGGATGTGGGAGTGCACCCCCATTTGCCCACAGAGGTGCTGATGGGGGGGGACCTCGAGACCTGGCCCGGCAATACCCGGGGTACCCTGATTGTGACCCGTAGTCAGAGTCGGCGCAGGGCTCTGCACCCTGACAACGGGGAAAGTACTCTGCCCGAGTGCCCAGCGGGGAGGGAACGCCCAGAGACACGACCCAGAGAGGCTGCGGCCTCAGACCCAGCCGGTGAGAGAGAGCAGATCCCCATCCCTGCCCCAGCTGCTGAGTTCCAGGCCGAGGTGCAGAAGGATCCCTCCTTGCAGAAGCCCAGGGACCGGGCTGACCTCAATGCAGCGCAGACCATGAGGAGAGGTTGCAAGGAGAGGTTCCTGTGGGAGAAGGGGTTCCTGTACCGAGAATGGGCTCCCCCCGGGGAAGTGGAGTCATGGGGGATTAGGAGGCAGCTGGTGGTTCCCCAGAAGTTTCGCCACAAGCTGCTGTACCTGGCCCATGACATCCCCCTCGCAGGGCACCAGGGAATCCGGCGCACCAGGCAGAGGCTGCTACAGAACGTTTACTGGCCTGGGGTCTTTACCCATGTCCGGCAGTACTGCCAATCCTGTGACCCCTGCCAGCGGGTGGGAAGGCCGGGACAAGGGAAAGCAGCTCTGAGGCCTTTGCCAATCATAGAAGAGCCTTTCCAGAAGGTGGCCATAGACATGGTGGGCCCGCTCAGCAAGGCGACCCGGTCAGGGAAGAAACACATCCTGGTGGTGGTAGATTTCGCCACTCGATACCCCGAGGCGGTGGCCTTGTCCTCTACCGAAGCAGACACCATGGCGGATGCGCTGCTAACCATTTTCAGCCGGGTGGGATTCCCCCAGGAAGTCTTAACGGACCAGGGGTCCAACTTCATGTCGACCCTGCTCCAGTCCCTGTGGAAGAAATGTGGGGTCCGACCCAGCTGGGCCTCAGCATACCACCCCCAGACCAACGGGCTGGTGGAGAGGTTCAACGGGACGCTAAAGATGATGCTAAAAACATTCATGCACCAGCACCCACAGGACTGGGACAAGTACTTACCTCACCTGCTGTTTGCGTACAGGGAGGTACCCCAGGAGACTACTGGGTTCTCGCCTATCGAACTGAAATATGGAAGGCGGGTAAGGGGGCCCCTGGACCTGATGAGAGACGAATGGGAGGGGAAGGCCGCCCCCGATGGAGAGTCAGTGGTGGAGTATGTCCTGACCTTCCGGGAAAGACTTACCGAGCTCATGGGCCTGGCCAGGGAGAATCTGGCCCGAGCCCAGAGGAAGCAGAAGGTCTGGTACGACCGCACGGCGCGGGCCCGCGCCTTCGCCACCGGGGATCAAGTGATGGTTCTCATCCCCGTGAGGAAAAACAAACTCCAGGCTGCCTGGGAAGGGCCCTTCAAGGTTGTCAAGCAACTAAATGAGGTAAACTATGTAGTGGAGCTGTCGAACCGGGCGCACCACTGCCGGGTGTACCATGTGAATAGGATGAAGCCATATTATGACCGAGGGAATATGGTGTTGGCCGTGTGTGGCCACTGGGAGGAGCCGGGGGATGACCCTTTAGTGGACCTATTCCCAGGGACAAAGGCTGGTTCCCCCCTTGAGGCGATTCCCCTCTCAGATCAGCTGACCCCGGCTCAGCATGCTGAGATCAGAGGGGTGCTGCATCTGCACCGACAGTTGTTTTCCAACCAGCCTGGGCGCACTAACTTGACCGTCCACCGGGTAGAGACTGGGGCACCCCCCCCCCCGATACGCTGCTCCCCTTTTCGGGTTACCGGGAAGACTGCCCAGGACCTGGAAAGGGAGGTCAGGGACATGCTGGCTTTAGGGGTGATCCAGCCGTCCGCCAGCCCCTGGGCCTCCCCAGTGGTGCTGGTCCCCAAGAAGGACGGGTCGATCCGGTTCTGTGTGGACTATCGAAAGCTCAATGCCATCACTGTATCTGATGCCTACCCCATGCCAAGGCCTGACGAGCTCCTAGACAAGCTGGGAGGCGCTCGGTACCTCACCACCATGGATCTTACAAAGGGCTACTGGCAAGTGCCGCTGGACGCAGATGCCAGGCTGAAATCGGCCTTCATCACCCCCCTGGGGCTCTATGAGTTTCTGACCCTGCCCTTCGGCCTCAAGGGAGCGCCGGCCACCTTCCAGCGCCTGGTGGATCAGCTACTGAGGGGGATGGAGAGTTTCGCTGTGGCGTATATTGATGACATCTGCGTCTTCAGCCAGACCTGGAAGGACCACATGTCCCAGGTTAGACAAGTGCTGGACCGACTCCGGGAGGCGGGGTTAACCGTCAAGGCTGAGAAGTGCAAGGTGGGGATGGCTGAGGTATCTTACCTGGGCCATCGGGTGGGGAGCGGCTGCCTAAAGCCGGAACCGGCCAAGGTAGAGGCGATCAGAGACTGGCCCGCTCCCCAGACCAAAAAGCAGGTCCAGGCCTTTATCGGGATGGCGGGGTACTATCGAAGGTTCGTGCCCCACTTTAGTGCTATAGCCGCCCCCATCACTGAGCTGTGCAAGAAGGGGAAGCCAGACAAGGTGGTCTGGACCGAGCAGTGCCAGGAGGCTCTCCAGGCGCTGAAGGAGGCTCTGCTCAGAGGCCCAGTTCTGGCAAACCCAAACTTTGACAAGCCCTTTATGGTGTTTACCGACGCCTCAGACACGGGCCTGGGGGCGGTGTTGATGCAGGAGGATGAAAAGGGGGACAGACACCCCATCGTGTACCTGAGCAAGAAGTTGCTACCCCGGGAGCAGAACTACGCAGCCATTGAGAAGGAATGCCTGGCCATGGTGTGGGCCCTGAAGAAACTGGAGCCATATCTCTTTGGGCGCCACTTCACCGTGTACACCGACCACTCTCCCCTGACCTGGCTGCACCAGATGAAAGGAGCCAACGCCAAGCTGCTGAGGTGGAGCCTGCTCCTGCAGGACTATGACATGGACGTGGTCCACGTGAAGGGAAGTGCCAACCTGATAGCGGACGCGCTGTCCCGGAGAGGGGGCCCCGAACTTCCCCGGGTCACTGGGCAGTGACCCCGCTCAGTTCAGTCTCGGAGGGGGGAGAGGTGTGAAGAAGCAGGGACTGTCTGTGTGCGTGGTAGGCAGAGACAGGTATGCAGCTGTAACATGAGCCTGGCCTGGGGGAGGGGAGGTCTCACCTCTGGCTGGAGGTAGACAAAGGGAACAGGGAGTGGAGGCATTCCTCGGTTTTGGGAGCTGGGAGGTGGGTTTCAGGGATCCTAGGCTGGGATCCAAGCACCTGAACCCCAGAAAGGCCAGATTGAGGGGTCCTGGCTCTGCACACAAGCTGGGCTGTATCCTGTGTTCCTGTTGTTCAATAAACCTTCTGTTTTACTGACTGGCTGAGAGTCACTGTGAGTTCAGGAAGAGGGGTGCAGGGCCGGACTCCGCCACACTCCGTGACAAGAGGACAATGGGCTGCGGGGAGAGGACCCAGTGACCAACCTGTTCCAGCCAGAGGGGGATGGAGAGGCGAGGAGGACCAGGCAACCCTGTTTACCTGGAGAAAAGACAATGGACAGAGGCGGGGCCTGGGGCCGGGGATATCGGAGGCCCAGCTGGGAGCAGGGGACTCGGGCGAGGAAGCAGGCAGAGCCCACCTGGCTGCAGGGGGACTGGGATATGCTGGGCTGAGGGAGGCCAGGCCTGAGGCCCTGAGAGTTTCCTGTGCTGTGTTCAACTCTCAATAAACCCTCCTGTTTTATGCTGGCTGAGAGTCACTCCGGTCTAGAGAACAGGGGGCAGCAACCCCTTCGGGGTGAGGAGGCCCAGGGGTCCAGGCGCGTGGACTCCTGAGGCGCACGGCGAGAGACAGGCGTGCTAAGGCTCAGAGAGGTGCGGCTCCAGGAGGTGGAGGGCCTGACCCCGAGAGAGTGGACCCCCGAGAAGGGCTGTCGCACTGAAAGGGGCACCCCCCACGGACCGCACGGGGCCAAGAGTGGGCACGATCTGTGAGTCCGTGACAGGCAGTGACATCACAAAGGCCTTTTGCAGGACCTCAGACTATTGGTCAAAGGTGGTGGGGAGGTGGTGACCTCACAGAGAGATGCTGACATCAGCCAGGCAGGACAGGGGCGAGGGGCCTGGGAAACCTCAGAGACCCCTGTGGCTTTGCATCAGCAAGTCTCCTTCTCCAGGTCTCTCTTTGAGGACTGAGAGAGTATTCGGGTTCACGGACGTGAGCGCCAGGAGGAACCTCTTTCGAGTTTTCTCCTTCCCTTTCAGTGATTTTACTAGAAAACAGCCGTCCCTGTTTAGAAGGTAGAGCCTCCTCGAGGAAGGGGTGTCCTGGGGGTGTCACAGTTCAGATGCCGGTGGCCCCCCATGTAAGGAAGTTCCCGCCACCGGCTTTGTGTTCGCAGTGCGGGAGAGAGCAGCATCCACGGCAGTGATTTGCTCCTGGCTGCCGGAGCAGAGCAGCAGGCTCAGCTGTCAGAACTTCCCAGAGCAATGAAAGGGGAGGGGCCCATGGCTCTGTAGCAGGAATGCAGGGCAGGCGAGTTCACGGCGGGCATTGTGGGATACTGGAGGAGGCCAGTTATGGTGATATAATGAACAGCAGCATCTACACTGACACACAGGGTACGTCTACACTACGGGATTATTCTGAATTTACATAAACTGGTTTAGCAAAACAGATTGTATAAAATTGATTGCGTGCGGCCACACTAAACACATAAAATCGGTGGTGTGCGTCCACGGTCGAGCTAGCGTCGATTTCTGGAGCGTTGCACTGTGGGTAGCTATCCCGTAGCTATCCCATAGTTCCCGCAGCCTCCCCGCCTCGTTGGAATTTCCGGGTTGAGATCCCAGTGCCTGATGCAGCAAAAATCATTGTCGCGGGTGGTTCTGGGTACAGCCTCACCCCTCCCTCCCTGAAAGCAGCAGACAACCGTTTCGCGCCTTTTTTGCTTGGTGAACTGTGCAGACGCCATAGCACAGCAAGCATGGACCCTGCTCAGCTCAATACCGCAATCGTGGATGTTTTAAACACCTCACGCACTCTCGTGCAGTATATGGTGAACCAGGACCTTCAAACCGAGGCGAGGAGGAGGCGGATCTGACGGCTTGGCGATGACAGTGATGAGGACGTAGACACAGAATTCTCTCAAACCACGGGCCCCTGCGCTTTGGAGATCCTGATGGTAATGGGGCAGATTCTATCCATTGAACGCCGATTTTGGGCCCGGGAAACAAGCACAGACTGGTGGGACCGCATTGTGTTGCACGTGTGGGACGATTCCCAGTGGCTTTCGCATGCGTAAGGGCACTTTCATGGAACTTTGTGACTTGCTTGCCCCTGCCCTGAAATGCCATAATACCAAGATGAGAGCAGCCCTCACAGTTGAGAAGCGAGTGGCGATAGCCCTGTGGAAGCTTGCAACGCCAGACAGCTACCGGTCAGTCGGGAATCAATTTGGAGTTGGAAAATCTACTGTGGGGGCTGCTGTGATGCAAGTAGCCAAAGCAATCACTAAGCTGCTGCTACGAAAGGTTGTGACTCTGGGAAAGTGCAGGCCATAGTGGATGGCTTTGCTGCACTGGGATTCCCTAACTGTGGGGTGCGATAGATGGAACCCATATCCCTATCTTGGCACCGGGCGCCAGGGCATCCAGTACGTAAACCGGAAGGGTACTTTTCAATGGTGCTGCAAGCACTGGTGGATCTGAAGGGACGTTTCACCAACATCCACGTGGGATGGCCAGGAGAGTTCATGGCGCTCGCGTCTTCAGAACACTACTCTGTTTAAACGGCTGCAGCAAGGGAATTACTTCCCAGACCAGAAAATAACAGTTGGGGATGTTGAAATGCCAGTCGTTATCCTGGGGGACCCAGCCTACCCCTTGATGCCATGGCTCATGAAGCCATACACAGGCAGCCTGGACAGTGGTCAGGATCTGTTCAATTACAGGCTGAGCAAGTGCAGAATGGTGGTGGAATGTGCATTTGGCCGTTTAAAGCGCTGGCGCACATTACTGACTTCGCTCAGACCTCAGCCAAACCAATGTCCCCTATGTTATTGCTGCTTGCTGTATTCTCCACAATCTCTGTGAGAGTAAGGGAGACCTTTATGGCAGGATGGGAGGCTGGGGCAAATCACCTGGTCGCTGATTACGCAGCCAGACACCAGGAGATTAGAAGAGCACACCAGGAGGCGGTGCGCATCAGAGAAGCTTTGAAAACGAGCTTCATCAATGGCCAGGGTACAGTGTGACTGCTGTGTTTGTTGATGAACACCCAGCCCCCCTTGATTGACTCATTCCCTGTATGCAACTCCCCCTCCCCGTCGAGTACAGCTTACTTGTGCAAATAAAGTCACTATAGTATAAAAATCAGGAATTCTTTATTAATTCATTATAAAAAGAGAGAGAGAAGTAAGGGTGTGGTTTGGGAGGAGGATAGGAGGGATGGAGAAGGCCATTTAAAAATTTCACAGTAATGACAGCCTTCTGGTTGGGCTGTCCATGGGGGTGGAGTGGGCGGGTGCACGGAGCCTCCCCCCACGCGTTCTTACACGTCTGGGTGAGGAGGATGTGGAACATGGTGAGGGTTGAGGGTGGTTATACAGGGGCTGCAGCGGCACTCTGTGATCCTGCTGCCATTCCTGAAGCTCCACAAGACGCCGGAGCATGTCAGTTTGATCATGCAGCAGCCCCAGAGTTGCATCCTGCCACCGCTGATCTTCCTGCCGCCACCGCTGATTTTCCTGCTGGTCTTCCTGCCACCACCTCTCATCTCCGGTGTCTTTCCTGTCCTCACGTTCACTGGCATCTTTCCTGTAATTTGATACCACGTCCTTCCACTCATTCAGATGAGCTCTTTCCTTGCGTGTAACTTCCATAATATCTGAGAACATTTCATCTCGCATCTTCTTTTTCCTCCGCCTTATCTGTGCTAGCCTTTGGGATGGAGGAGGGACACTTGAAAAATTTGCAGCTGCATGAGGGAGAGAAATATTTTAAAAGATACATTTTACAGAACAATGGTTATACTCTTTCACAGTGAACAGCACTATTCACCTTACATCGCACATGTGATTTCCCTACAAGGTCGCATTTTTCATCTTAATACTGAGTGCCTGCAGCTCTGGAGTTACAGATCTCACAGACACAGGTCAGGCATCAGAATTCAGCTTGCATGCGGCCATGGTAAGCCACTGTCTTTCGGCTTCTGTAGTGATTTACCCCTCCCCCAACGCATGGCTAATACCATGCTAGCTCCTGCTAATCAACACCCTTCCCACCCCCACCCACTGCGTGGCTGGTAGCAGGAAGATCCCGCTGACCAAACACGAAAAGATCATCGGCATTTCCTCCTCCCCTCCCCGCTTGGCTAAGTGCAGGAAAGTTTTTTTAAGCTGCTGCAGTCCACGAACCCAGTAGGAAAATGGCCATCCCCCTTACTTAAATTCCTGATTTTTAACCAGGTTATCCTGAACGATATCACTTTGCTGAGGATCACACAGCGAGATAAAGAACGGATGCTTCTTGAATGCCAGCAGTCACGGGACCATACGCTGCTATGCTTTGCCATGCAATGATACCTGATTACTTGCTACATGCATGGCGTGGTAAAGTTTCCTACCATGGTGGGCGGAACAAGGCTGCCTTGCCCAGAAACCTTCTGCAAAGGCTTCTGGAGTACCTCCAGGAGCGCTTCATCGAGATGCCCGGAGGATTTCCATTCAATCCCGGACATGTTAACAAACTTTTCTAAGTAACTATACTGTCTGCGAATCGTCCCAAGTCCTCAGGGCAAATCAATCATTAAAAAACGCTTTCTTAAAAAACAATTTTTGCTATTTGCAAAGGTTCACTCACCAGAGGTCCCTTCCATGGCGTCATTGTCTGGGATAGTTGCTTGGGAGGGCTGGGAGGAGGGTAATTCCGTCAGGGTGAGAAAAAGCTCCTGGCTGCTGGGGCTCATGGAGTGCTGTGTGCTCTCTGCTAGGTCGTCCTCCTCTTCTTCATCTTCATATTCCCGTCCAAAGTCCTCAGACATGGCAGAATTACGACCCCACCTCAGAATCCACGGTCCGGGGTGGGGTACTTGTGGCGCAGCCCCCTAAAATTGCATGCAGCTCAGCATAGAAGCGGCATGTTTTTCGACCTGCCCTGGACCTACCGTTTGCTTCTTTGGTTTTCTGGTAGGCTTGTCTGAGCTCCTTAACTTTCACTCTGCACTGCAGTGAGTCCCTGCTGTGGCCTTTATCCGTCATAGCCTTAGAAATTCTTTCAAATACTTTTTCATTTCGTCTTTTGGAACGCAGTTCTGTTAGCACTGAATCCTCTCCCCATATAGCGATCAGATCCAGTACCTCCCGTGCAGTCCATGCTGGGGCTCTTTCGATTCTCAGGAGACTGCATTGTTACCTGTGCAGATGAGCTGTGCGTGGTCACCTGTGCTGATGAGCTCTCCACGCTGGGGAAGCAGGAAATGAATTTCAAAAGTTCGTGGGGCTTTTCCTGTCTACCTGGCCAGTGCATCAGAGTTCAGAGTGCTGTCCAGAGCAGTCACAGTGGTGCACTGTGGGATACCACCCGGAGGCCAATACCGTCGATTTGTGGCCACACTAACCCTATTCCGATATGTTAATCCCGATATTAGCGCTACTCCTCTCGTCGGGGAGGAGTACAGAAACCGATTTAAAGAGCCATTAAAATTGATATAAGGTGCCTCCTAGTGTGGACGGGTGTGGCGTTAAATCGGTTTATGCTCCTAAAACCGGTTTAAACGCCTAGTGTAGACCAGGCTTTAGAGGCGCCGAGGACTGGAACTGATTTCAGCTGCTGGACAGCTCTGCTGAGTCTTTATTCATTTGCACAGGAAAATGCTGAGAGTTTAAATTCATTTCAACCCCGCCACTCCTGCCTTCAGCAAACTCCTGAACATACTGGAGATGGGTCTGGAAATCGATTTTCATTTGAAAAAGCTTTTAAGGAAGCACTTGGATTGGAACTAGGAATCTATTATCCTGCAGGAAACATTCACCCACTGAGCTCTACTCTCAACAAAGAGTGTCATGTATAGCCCAGAGCAGGAACAGTTTTTAATGTGGGGGTTAGTAAACTTTATCTCTGTACAAACACCACAGCTTACAAACTCCCCACCCCCGCTCTGTGTCACCAGAGCACAACAACAACTCTCCTTGGGGCACACACAGCTCCCCAGCTCCCTGCCCGTCAGTCTCTCCAGCATTGCTCCAATCCCTTAAAGCAGGGTCTCAACCTCAATTTACCTTAGGGCCAGGGCCAGTCCTCCAGTGGGCCAATAATGTCACTCATACTGCCCAGAACCCATCCCCCAAAACTCCATTCCCCAACCTGCCTAAGGCTCTGGGAGGGAGTTTGGGTGGGGGGAGGAGGTCTAGGGTGCAGGCTCTGGGCTGGGGGCTGGGGTGCAGAAGGGGTGCAGGCTCTGGGAGTTTGGGGGCAGAAGGGGGGAGAGGCTGGTCTCTGGGAGGGAGTTTGGGTGGGGGAGGGGTTCTGGGGTGCAGGCTCTGGGGGGAGTTTGCAGCGCTGTAACAAGGGTGAGGCGAGTGAGGCACTTGCCTCGGGCGTGCAAAGTGGAGGGGCACAGCTCTACCACGATCAGCGGCGCTTCGGCGGCAGCTCTACCGATGCCACTTCTTCGGCAGCAATTCGGCAGTGGGTCCTTCTCTCCAAGAGGGACTCAGGGACCCGCTGCCAAATTGCCACCGAAGGATGAATGAAGCGGCGGTGGCAATTCAGTGGCAGGTCCTTCCCTCCAACAGGAACTCGGGGACCTGCCGCCAAAGAGCCTGGAGCCGGCCCTTGCCTTGGGCACAAAAATTCCTTGTCATGGCTCTGGGAGTTTGGGTGCTGGGTGCAGGCTCTGGGCTGGGGCAGGGGTAGGGGAACAGGAGGAGGGGTGGGGTGCAGGCTCTGGGAGGAGATTGGGGCAGGCGGGAGGGGTGTGTGGAGGAGAGGGCACAGGCTGTGGGAGGGAGTTGGGGGCAGGCGTGTGTGGACCGGGGTGCAGGCTCTGGGAGGTCAGGAGTGTGGCGCTTCCCTGGGGCTCCAAGGTGGGGCAGGCTGGGGGGCCTCCATGTGCTGCTGCCCCCAGGCATCACCCCACAGTGTCCCATTGGCTGCAGGGGCTCGGGACAGGGGCAGCGCGCGGAGGCACAGCCCCACCCTGCCCTGCCATGGGGAGGGGCCGGCAGCCACTGGAGCGAGCAGGCAGACGCTGCTCAGCTCCGCTGCACTGATGGGGCCCCTGGGCGGGGGGGGAAAGCGCCTGGGGGCAGCAGGTGGGGCCAAGGGAGTGACCTGGTCCCAAAACTGCTGGAGCCCCACGGGTGAGACCTGGGAACCAGGACTGCCAGCCAGACAAACACCTTTAAGAGGAGGCGTCCCTCTCCCTGTCAAAAACTGAACTTCCTCCTTCAGTTCAGTGACAGCCTGAATTGTTCCTTAATCCGGCAGAGCCAGAGGACTGAAAGCAGCAACATCAAACCCCTGTGTAGCTCGCAGGAATGGACATAAACACTCCCTGGTGTCTGAGGAGATGTTCAGCTTTGCCCTTGGTCAACTACAAGGCCAAAGGGAAAGGAGGTGGCACCAAAGGGAAAGGAGAGTGAAACACGACACATCATAGTTATGCCCATGGTGGCTGCAAAATCTTTTTATGTACTTCCTCTTATCAGCAGTGTATTGTTTTCTCTGGAGTCTAGACCTTGACTATACCTTGGCCAAGAAATTTGTACCTTGATAAAATAATTGACTGCCCCTGTGAAGACAATGGACTTGACACCCACTGGGGTGTCCCTACACAGGTACAAGTACTAACAACAGTGGCTGCCTTTTAGCCATAGATTTTAATCAGGGCAATAAATACAAACCCCTGTTAAATCATTTCTCAGCCCGAGTCCTTCTCCCACATTCCCTAGAGCATTGGGCCACCATGTGGATGTTTCATTTCCTGCCTCAATTTCACACAGAGACACAATTTCCTTTGCACAGATCCATGAACAGCAAAATCTTCCTGTGTCTCTGGTCTGAGCCAGGGCATTTGATTTCAGTGAACCCTTCACTCCTGCACTGGCGATAGACAGCAGGATCATGGCACCTGCATCCCTGCCAGGGAGATATTGGCTCAGCTCTTTCTTTCTGCTGCTGTTGTTAGTCCATGAAACATCAAGGGTGGAATGCAAGGCTGAGTTCATGCACCAGCCCCCTGAAAAAATTTCAGTGCCCCAGAGAAATCCTGCCCCCAGCTATTGGAATGATGTGCTGGAGATTTGACTAGGAAAGGGACTGTCTGAATTGTCAGAGTGGGGAATGAACAAAAATCTACAGCAATGTCATTCACACAAACACACTCTCATCCTGCTCCAGCTGGAAGGGAAATGGGCAGGAATTCTCGCTGTTCACCCAAGGACACAAGTACACTAATGCACAGCCGTGAGTGTGCTGGGGAAGCTGGTCTGAGCAATTTGAAGTGACAATTCAGTGAGAACAGAATCATCATGTAATAGAACAGCTATACGTCAAGTAGTTGTGGCCAAGTCATTAAGGGAATGGGTTAGGCATCTATTGGGGTCACCCTGCACAAGTTCAAATCCTGCCAACTATGCAGGCACTGTACTGTTGTTATTATTACTCTAGTCTTAGTGCCTGAGCATCCAGAGTGCAAAGTGGAACCAGATCTACTTTCACTCTGTCTACATAAAAGGCTGCTGTGGCACTGCTATAGCACTTTGGAGTAGACAGTGACTGGAGGTGTTTTCCCATCCCTGTAAGAGCTCCATGGGCAGAACAATTCTTCCTTTTATTTAGCACTATTGTTAGGTAAAAAGCAAGTCCTTACTCACCTCTCCAGCACCCGAGTTCGTGCGGAGTTGGTATGGGGCTCACAAGTCTGTCAGAGACCAGACAACAATTCGTTGATCAACGGGCTCACACCATCCTTAGCTTACAGAAAAGCTTCGGAGTAAGTGTGGCAAGTTTATTAGGGTTGAGCATTAATATTTATACACAGAAGTAAACAAAGTGATTAACAGATTATAATGGTCATGCATAATCAATCAAGATTCTACAGGATAAAACAGGTTAAAATGTAAATTAGAAAAAACAAAGGGGAGATGGCTACTTAAGGGGAGGGGGGTGTCATGAGTAGTTCGCAGGTCAGAGCTTTGATTAAAAGTTTCAGACAGAGACATCAAGTCTGAGTTAAGTTTCAGTTCATCAAAAGTTCAGACCCAACATTCCTCCATTTGTAGCTTTGGGATAACTATTTACCAAAAGCTACACCCCATTTTAAGGAGCCAAGGGCCGCTTGGCATTTTCAGCCTGGGCCATCTCTAATAGTGTAAGGCCTTTGGCTGAAGTAGAAAAAGAATAAACTGACCCACATGAGTTTATGAGGGAGGGAACACACTGAATACAGCAACACAGTATTATAAGGATTACTATGGCCCCAACAATACCCACCAAGAGTTTTTTAACCCACCCAAATCCAGGCAGCCAATTCCATAAGGCTCCCCACCAATCATAAGGTGGCTGTCCAGAGGAGTAGTTCTTAGCCATTTCCTTAGATGTTTGGTACGTTGAAAAGTGTCAGGGTAGGTGTCGTTTACAAAAACACAGCATTCTTCATGTATGAGGCGCAAGTTCCTTCTTGGGCTGCTAACATTATGTCTAAAGTCATTCGGTTTTGCAAAGCTAACTGGCGCAGCTGGGACATTTCCCAAATCCAGGTGCTCCCTCCAGGAACACTGCAGTCTGGGTTGTTAAAAGAACCTGGTGGGGTCCAGTAAACCTTGGCTGGAGGCGTCGCCACGAACGAACTTTTGGCCCAGACGAAGTCCCTGGTTGGAACAGGTGGATCTGTTCTTCTAGTGGCACGGTCTGGGAAAACTGCGAGGCTTTCCAAAGTGCGGAGGCGAGCCTGTAGGAGAGAAACTGGCACGCGGTCATATGATCCTCCCAATAGTGAAACATCAGCACGTGGTAGCGCCCTGCCTTTGAAAGGGGGGTGTCCATAGAGCAGTTCAAAGGGGGATAATCCCAATACACGGGTTGGGCGAGTACGAAGGTGAAACAGGACCAAGGGAAGTACCTGAGGCCACTTTAACCCTGTTTCCTGACAGTATTTAGCCAATGTAAGCTTAAGCTCCTATTCATACGCTCAACTTTCCCGCTAGACTGGGGTTGGTAGGGTGTATGAAAGGAGTGTGAAATGCCCAGTCCTTGTTCTAAACGGCCAAGGACATTACCAGTAAAGTGGGGTCCGCGATCTGAATCAAGTATGAGAGGGATGCCAAAACGGGGTACAATGTCTCTAAGGAGGATCTTTGCCACTGTGGCAGCAGTACAATTAGCAGTAGGAAAAGCTTCGACCCATGAAGTCAGAGGGCAAACCAAAACAAGGAGGTGCTTTTTCCCAAAAGCCTTTGGCATATCTGCAAAGTCAATTTGAAGATGTTGAAATGGAGCAGCAGGCGGAGGTCTTTCACCCTTAATTTTGTTAAGAGGCGGAGCAGGCCCATTACGCTGACATGTGCTGCATGCTTTCACTATTGACAGGCAGTAGGGTTGAATGCCTGGAGCATACCAAAAGCGGCGATGGTGTCCACAAGGGCGTGCGTGCGTAGTGACCCCCTTATCATGGTGCCAGCGAACTGCCACGGGGTATGTGGAGCGAGGAGGCAGGCTCGGCCATCCGGCATAAGCCAGGTCCCTTTGACCAGAGTGGCTCGAGGCTCTCCCACGACTGTAGTTCAGCAGCGGGTACTGGTGCGGGGTAAAGCATACTTGCTATCAGTAAAAATGGTAACGGTCTTACCAGCGGCCAACTGGCAAGCTCGGGCCAGGGCGTAGAGTTCGGCGGCTTGGGCTCCCCAGTTGCCTGGCAGTGAGGCGGCCTCTTGAATGTCCCATTCAGAGGTGACTGCATAACCGGTGAAACGCTTGCCATCAACATAAAAGGAGCTTCCGTCCGAGAAGAGGATGCAATCAGGGTTGTCCAGTGGCATGTCAAACAGGTTGTTCCTTATCTGTAAGATGCTATGAACTACTTCCACACAGTCGTGCTGATCCTGGAGGACTGGCAGGTCAGGAAGCAAGGTAGCTGGATTAAGGGGCCCACACCTTTTAAAAATTAGGTTAGTGTCTTCTAAGAGTTCGGCCTTTAGCTGCTGCTGACGATGGGCCGAAAAGACTTGGGTCGTGCCCTTACGCAGAAGGGCTGACAAGGCATGAGAGGTCCAGACCGTGGTAAAATGACCCAGGGTCAGGCTCTTTGCCTTTGTGATCAGCAGGGCAGCTGCTGCCAGAGTCCGGGTGCAGGATGGCATTCCCTGAGCGACAGGGTCGATCTGCTGGGAGTAAAAAGCAAGCGGGAAATGGTGGGGCCCGCTCAGCTGGGTAAGGACGCCACTAGCAATTCTGCCCCTCTCGTGGACAAAAAGGTGAAAGGGTTTGCTGTAATTGGGGGGGGCGGAGAGACATGGAGGAGGCCACACTGTCCTTGAGTAACTGAAAGGCTTGGATCGTGTCTGGGGACCACTGCAAAGGGTCAGGAGCAAGGTTAGCAGTGAGTCGGTGGAGCGGTTCGCTTAACTCCCCGCAGGACATCAACCAGGGGCGACAGAAGCCAATTAATCCTAAGAAACCTCGAAGTTGTTTCTTGGTGTTTGGCAGAGGGCAGTTTTGGATAGTCTTTATGCGGACTGGGTCCATTTGTCTCCCCTCTGGGGTTAACAGGAAGCCCAGATATCGGACCTTCTGTGAGACCCACTGAATCTTGTTAGGGTCTACCTTGTGGCCTCTGGTGTGTAGGTATAATAAAAGTGCCTTACCATCGATGCGGAGGGCGGCTTCTTCGCGGTTACCTAGTAGGATGTCATCTACGTGTAGGACTAACGTGGATCCCTGCGGACTGGTGAAGCCTTCCAAGTCGTGGCGGAGGCATTGGCTGAAAATCATGGGGCTGTCTCTGTAGCCTTGAGGAAGTCGTTGCCAGACATAACTTTGTCCCTCCCAGGTGAAACCAAAGAGATATTGAGAGTCTGGGTGCACAGGAATGCTGAAAAAGGCTGATTTTAAGTCAATAACAGTGAACCACTCAGCATCCCAGGGGATTTGGCTGATGATAGTAGCTGGATCAGGAACTACTGCATGAAGAGGGTTATTAATAACCCGTAGATCCTGTACAAAGCGCCAACGAATAGGGTCTCCGTCCTTTTTAGGAGGCTTTTTGACAGGCAGTATAGGGGTATTACAGGGAGTGCGCTGAGGGCGGACTAGCTTTTGTGCAATGAATCCCTCGACGGGCGGATGCCTTCCCGGGCTTCCAGCGACAGGGGGTATTGGGGGACTGACGGGGGGGCTAAGGAGGGCTTCACTTGAATCCTTACTGGCTCTGCCGAAAGGAGCAGGCCAACATCAGTGTCAGAAATTCCCCAGAGGGTTGAAGGCAAATCAGTGAGGTCAGGGGAGAGAGAGGGGTTTCCCAATTACCCTGAGCTGGGGCCGAATCTCCTAACACTGTCATCAATAATCCTACCCCTTCAGGAGTGCAGGTTAAAGTAGCCTCAAGCTTACAGAGTAAATCCCGGCCCATCAAAGGGATCGGACAAGCTGGGGAAAAAAGAAAACGGTGAGAAAAACATTTATCAGCATAAATAACATTTAGAGGCAAAGTGAGTCCCAGAGACTGTGGGTTGCCTTCCACCCCAGTTGCAGTATTAACCTCAGAGGATAGCCAGGGAGAGGGGGCATGATTTAAAAGAGAGAAAGTAGCTCCAGTATCAATGAGGAAAGAGACAGGCAGTCCTTGGACTGAAAGGGTTAGACGAGGCTCTTTGCTGGGAGGGGAGAAAGTGAGGAAGGAGCCAGCTAAAGACATTAAGGACATAAGACCATCACATTGTTTGCCTTCGCCCCCGGGGTACCGTCATTGAGAAGGCTGAGCTTGCTGCAGCTTCTGCTGTTGCCCGTAGTTGATCCAGGCCTGAGGAACGGGCTGGGCTGGTGGTGCAGGGGTGTATTCGTCCCTGGTGTAAGTATCTGCGGATGCGACCGGACCCTCTGGGCGTCCCCAGGGGCATTCACGTTTAAAGTGACCGGGCTGTCCGCACTGAAAACAATTTCCTGGTGGCTGGGGTTGCCAGGACCCTCTTCCCCGAGCACCCTGAAATCCCTGCCACGACGGCTTCTGCCTCGAATACCACCGCGAAAAGCTAAAGCCATCAACTTATATTCTTCCTTTTTCTTCCCATGCAAAATCAGCTACGTCCAACACTGAAGTGACTGACTCACCTCCCCAACCAGGGCGAAACTTTAAGAAATAATCCCTTACAGGGGGTACTGACTGATTCACAAAAAAACGAAATAAGAGTAGTATGCATCCTGCTGCATCTGCTTGATCTTTTGCCTAGTAATTACTCCTCCCGAGGTGTGCCCCTCCATTTCCTCCTTATCACTCTGCAGAGATTCCAATTTGGAGTCCTGCAGATCCCCCTCTGCACTCTGGAGAGAGTCCCCTTGCGGAGGAATAGGGGCAGGTGCAGTGGGGACCAACTGACGAGTTAAAACACGCTGTGGTTTACACCCTTCATCGAAATAACATGGAGGGGGTTCACTCTCGGAAGAATACCTGACTGCCATAATTTTTAAAGATTTCCACAGCTCTGCTGCTGTGTCCCAACAAAACCAGTAACATAACTGTCCCGGATGGTCTTTTTCGATCTGGCTCCTTACTCCTCTTAAGGCAGCCTGTTCGAAAGAGCCATCTGAAAACCACCTCATCTCCGGGTCGGCCAATACCGCGGTATACACAGTCCAATTCCTTACACACAGTGTGTACAACTTCCTCCTAGACATACATGTCTGTACTGGGAGTTTCCCTTCAGTCCCTAACTAATTTACAATCACCAGCGGACTCTCAAGAGGCACGCTAGTCCCTTGACCCATGGTGTCTGACAGGAGCCCTCCAACTGGCGTTTATCCTGCTGTCCAGTACACGACCCCTCAATATTGAATTGGCTGGGAGAAATCTCCCGTGGCGCCTGCCAATTCGTATGTGAGTGGTCTGACCACTGGACAGAGGCACCGCACCAGAAGGAATCCCGGACGAGCCCCCAAATTGTTAGGTAAAAAGCAAGTCCTTACTCACCTCTCCAGCACCCGAGTTTGTGCGGAGTTGGTATGGGGCTCACAAGTCTGTCAGAGACCAGACAACAATTCGTTGATCAACGGGCTCACACCATCCTTAGCTTACAGAAAAGCTTCGGAGTAAGTGTGGCAAGTTTATTAGGGTTGAGCATTAATATTTATACACAGAAGTAAACAAAGTGATTAACAGATTATAATGGTCATGCATAATCAATCAAGATTCTACAGGATAAAACAGGTTAAAATGTAAATTAGAAAAAACAAAGGGGAGATGGCTACTTAAGGGGAGGGGGGTGTCATGAGTAGTTCGCAGGTCAGAGCTTTGATTAAAAGTTTCAGACAGAGACATCAAGTCTGAGTTAAGTTTCAGTTCATCAAAAGTTCAGACCCAACACTATCTAACCAGGGCTTAGGTCACCTTAACTATATGGGTTGGGGGGGTCACACCCTGAGAGACGTCGCTCTGCCAGTTCAGTGCCCAGCGTACACCAGCCCTTAGATCCCTCTTGGTATTTCAATGCAGGCACTGACCTGTGAGAGGAAAACATCAGCTCACAAACACAGAGACTGAATTCCCACATTTAATTTTGCTGCACTTTCCAGAAAGTCACAAAATTCAATTCATTCTTGCTAGGCCAGAGAAAAAATAAGGGGTCATTCAGTCCTTTGTAGAGAGCTTCAGTTTGTAGCAAAGTCCATCCAGAGGTATGAAGCAGGACTGAAGACAAGATGGAGGCGAGGCATCAGCCTTTTATAGTCTCTTGCCATGTAGTCTTTGTCCCAAGGACACTCTATACAGCACCTGGAATAGAAAAACCTTAAAGTTCTGTCCATAGGCAGGTCCCTGCAGACCTTGCTGAGTCACAAGGCATATCTGCCTTCTCTCAATGGGTCGATTGTACAGCTGATGGTCCTTAATGAGCCATCAAACAGGCTAGACAGAACTGACACCAACTTGTCTGGGGTGTTCCCCGGAAGCAGAGCACAAGTTTGAAATATGGGCAGCATAGAGCCAATATTCATAACATCAACTACAAAAATGATACACATCTAGAGATAGCATCATTATAATCAGCCAATCAGAACCTCTCCATAGACCCCTTACACAACAACCTTTCTACCATATTGGCTGAAAATATAGAACAGTGGTCGCAACAGTGATCTATACAGTTATAGATTATGTCAATAACGTCACAGGAAGTGACACGGCATCAGTGAGACTGATACTGTAATGCTGCCTCCAGTTTTGGTGTCCTCATTTGAAAAATATGTTGTGAAATTGGAGCTGGGGCAGCAAAGAGCCACCAAATGTTCTGAGGGCTGGAGAAAAATGCCTTCTAGTGATCTATTGAATGAGCTCAACCTGTTTAGCTTATCAAAAGAAGATTGAAAGGTGACTTCATGGAAGTGTTGAAGTGCCTTAATGGAGAGAAAATATTGGGTATTAAAGGGCTCTTTAATCGAGCAGAGAAAGGCATAACAAGACCCAATGGCTGGAAGGTGAAAAGAGACAAATTCATATTACAACTAAGGCACAAATATTCAACGGAGAGGATGATTCACCACAGGAACAAGCTACCAAGGAAAATGGTGGATTCTCCATCTCTTGATGTCAATCAATGAAGACTAGATGCCTTTCTGGAATGTGTTGCCCCAAAAGTAGCTCTTGTGTCATACAGGAGGCCTGTGATATGCAGGGGGTCAGATTAGATGCTCTAATGGTCTCTTCTGGCCATAAAGTCGACTAATTTCTGAAAAACTTGAGTGTAGCATTGGGAGCAGCATCTGATGTTTCCTATCTAGCCGGCTTGCTGCCTAGAACGAACGCTCCTTGAGTGGGGTGATCCACAGGGAGTAGCTCAAACCTCCAAAGTGCCTGGCCAGGGGCAGGACATTAGCACAGCAAGGAAGGGGTGTGGCAGTGACATCACAAAGGCTTTTTGCAGGACCTCAGACTATTGGTCAAAGGTGGTGGGGAGGTGGTGACCTCACAGAGAGATGCTGACATCAGCCAGGCCGGACAGGGGCGAGGGGCCAGGGAAACCTCAGAGACCCCTGTGGCTTTGCTTCAGCAAGTCTCCTTCTCCAGGTCTCTCTTTGAGGACTGAGAGAGTATTCGGCTTCACGGACGTGAGCGCCAGGAGGAACCTCTTTCGAGTTTTCTCCTTCCCTTTCAGTGATTTTACAAGAAAACAGCCGACCTTGTTTAGAAGGTAAGAGCCTCCTCGAGGGAAGGGGTGTCATGGTGGCGTCACAGTTCGGATGCCGGTGCCCCCCACCCCAATGTATGGAAGTTCCCGCCACCCTGCTCTGTGTTCGCAGTGCGGGAGAGAGCAGCATCCATGGCAGTGATTTGCTCCTGGCTGCCGCAGCAGAGCAGCAGGCTCAGCTGTGAGAACTTCCCGGAGCTATGAAAGGGGAGGGGCCAAGGCTCTGTAGCAGGAATGCAGGGCAGGCGAGTTCACGGCAGGCATTGTGGGATACTGGAGGAGGCCAGTTATGGTGATATAATGAACAGCAGCGTCTACTCTGTCACTTTAAGTTTGCTGCAAAAAGCTCTAGACCTCTCATCAAAGTCATTTTATTTTGTCAGCAAAACAGGGCAGTTTTGTCACCAGACGTGGCATTGCAGTGTGTACACCAGCCACAAGCTGCTGACTGAGGGAGCTTAGTGTGTTTTTCACACACCTGAGCAATATAATTCTGCTGAAACAACTTTGTAGTGCAGACCTGGCCAAAGATTGACTCACACACAGCTTGCAAGGAAAACCTCACCTGCTCCTCTGCTTTGCAGAATCCAAACACAAGCAAAGCTTGTCAGGTCCCGTAGAGATGGCAGGGAGTCAGGTGTGGGCAGGGCCGGCTCTGGCTTTTGCCGCCCCAAGCAACAAAACAGCGGGGAAAAAGCGGCACGGCTGTAGCAGCAAAGCGGGGTGTGGGGCGGATACTGGCGCAGCTGGAGCGGCAAAGTTGGGGACAACACAAAAATGGGGGCTGGAGCAACAAAGCAGGGGTGGGGAAAAACAACGGCACGGCCGGCAAAGCAGGGGAAAAACCAAACAAAAAACCCTCCATGGCGGCCAGAGCCAGTGGAGTCCCTGTGCTGCACAGTGCGCACCCGGTCTAGCGGGGGGGACGGGGAGGGAGTGGGGGGAGAGAGCCGGGGGGCGGCCAGCGCGTCAGGGGCACTCACCACGTGGCCCCGACCGCCACACTGCCTGGTACCCTCACTCCTTCTCTAGACTAACCAGTCCTAATATACTGTAACATGGTTATATTCCACCTCCTTCACTGGTCACACCCAACAAAATTAATTATACAGCAGACAGAAACAATCACAGAACCAGACAGAGACCATGCAAATAAACATACAAAACAATACAGAAGGGAGGATTTCACAATTACAGATATGCCTTGTGACCTTGCTGAGTCACAATAGACAGGGTTTTTCAGCTGTGTCTATTGATAAGTGAGTTCTTGCCAGACAGGATGCTACCAAACGAAGTTTCCCTTTCTCTGGAGGTGATGGAATATCAGGGCAGGATTGTATTCCTCACAGCCCAATAGCACCCTATTTCAGTGTGACTAGTTGGGAATGTGTGAATGTGACCAGACACTTCCCAGCTTATGGCTGCCTTTGCTGCTTAGCCGAAGAACCAGGCCTCAGACTGTCACAGTAAGAGAAGGCCATTACACAGACAGACAATGATTTTTTATTCTTTCTTTTATATCTTTATAACTAGCTAAGTGATAAAAATACACCTAAATTCTTAAAGTACAGGCCTGAATATCTGTATCCTAACAGTCCTCGAGGTCAGGCAGCCTCGGGGTAAGGGGGTGGGGACTCAGATCCTTCCACAGGCCAATTCCACCAGGGTCATGTATAAACCAGGGAAGTTTGCCACAATAGCCAGACCAGATGCCCCCTTTACACTTGTGCTCTGTCCTCATTGCTTCTCTGTCTCTCTTCCCCTCATCTCTGCTGCTCCCCCTCTGGGCTTTCTCAGCACCTGGCCCCACAGCCCTTCCTGCCAGCCAGAGACTGCGCTATCTGCACTTGCAGCCTGTCTCCTGCTTGCTAAGGAAAGGAACCTTTCCAGGAAATGGCCACAGCTTCCGGGAATCCCTGTGTGGCTGTGAACAGAGTTTGGCTCCTGGCACACAAGGCAACTTAAAAGCTGAGCGCCCAGACAGGGGCTTGAACCCTGGACCCTCAGATTAAGAGCCTGATGCTCTACCACCTGAGCTAGTTAGGGAAGAGCTTCACCATTCACCACAACAGTGATTATCCCAGTGTGCAGGCAAGAGTGAGCAGGCAGGCAAAAGAGAGGCCAAAAAAAGTCCCAGGAACCCCTCCTCTTTTTCTGCACAGCCACTGCCTGTCAGCAGGATTCCTCCTCCTCCTCAGGGAGACTAAATCTCTGTGCCTAGACAGCCGGTCCATCCGCTGCACCTCAATCCCCCATGACCGAGCCTCCCTGCCAAAGCCCTGCACCTGGCCCCATACAGTTAAGTCTCACGTGTCGCTGGGAACTTAACTTCTTGTGCCCAGAGAGTCTCGGCCCCCTCAGCAGATGACCTGAGAAACACAGTGTCCAGCTTTTCCAAAGAAGTGTTTAGACCCCCTCATCATGTGGCCTAAAGGATAAGGCATCTCCCTGTGGATCGGATGATTCGGATTTGAGTCCCCTCGTGGTTGTGCTCACTTTGTGCTGCAAGTCCTGCTCCCTTCAGGGCTGGAACCTCTTCTTGGCCGCTCAGGCCAATGCTCCGGCTTCAGCTAGAGCCCCAGGAAGGAGTTGGGGGGTGGGTGTCACAAAGGCTGGGGCATGAGCCCCAGGGGCTTCCAGTCTCGCCTTTGCCCTTCCTGACTTGCCAAAGAAAATGGGCGGCTGCCCGGGCTAGCGTGTGGAGCAGTTTCCCTCTTCCAAGTGTGCGCCTGTCCCTGTGTTTGAGGGGGGTTGCTACATAGCACCTTGGGAGCCTGGGTGTTTCTCTGCTTCTCACCACCTGGGGAAAAGCCTCTTGGGGTAAAATCTCCTGCCCCACTGAAAAAGTGAGCACCTGGAGTGGGAACGGTAAGAGGCCCCACCATGGGGGCTGGCCCTGCTTTCCTACCGTCTTCTGATGTTGGCCACAAAGCATCAGCAGCCGCCCCACATGCTGGTGACCTTCAGTGGGTGTTTGGCATGGCAGGGAGCAGCCTGGCTGGGTGTTTTTGTGCCTGTCTGAAGGCCACACGTAGGCATGGTCCTGCCCTCCTCTAGCGCTGACCTCAGTTGCTCTGTGGCTTTTAACCCTTCCCTTGGAGCTGTCAGCACCAGCTGCCTCTGCTCTAGGTGCGCAGAGGAGGAGAGGTGTTGCTGGGTCACTTTTACAGATGCCCCTTCCCTGGTACTGCCCTTGCTCAGCTGCACAGAGGAGCTTCCATCCCCAATCCCTGCCTGTCACTGCCCAGCAGCCCTCTGGTGCCACTCCTGAGGGTCACCCTGCCTCACTCTCTTCCTGCTGTGTTGGGAAAGACAGCTCCCATCTCGCCTTGTTAAAGGTCAGGTGGGCCAACTAGGGGCAGAAGCCCCTTCTATGTTTTCCTACTGCAGAGCCCAAGCTCAGGGACTCACCTTGGGTGCAGGCACTGCTGTGCTCCCACAAAACAAGCCACCCCTGCACAAAGAGAGAGGAAAAGACCTGCCAAAGCCTGGGATTGAACCAGGGCCCTTTAGATCTTCAGTCTAATGCTCTCCCAACTGAGCTACTTTGGCACCTCCAAAATAGCATTTTCGCCTGTTGCTTCTCTGTCTGGGATGTTTTTGTCAGATGTTGCACACAAAAAGGACAGGAAAACGAACGGCTGCTCCACACCCCCACCGGAGGAACCCAACGCCCTTAGCTGTGGGGAGTAAGAAGCGCCGTTGGCTGACAGGGCCTGTCCCCGAGGAGCTGGAACAGCAGCTGCCGCCTCCCCCTCGGCTCCAGGCTGTGGGAAATGCTCATTGCCTGGCTGCATGGGTGGCTGCTGCTCCATGCTCTGGAGAGCGTCTGTATTGCTCTGTCAACCCCCCGTCTTCACTGAGCCAGTCTGGTAAGGTCCCAAGTGCCCCCTCCGGCCTGGCAGCTGAGAGTCTGTGCAAACATCAACCCCCCTGCCAGCCCCCACAGGCAGCAGCAGCGCCAGCCCCAGCACCACAGGGGCACTCACTGCACTTCCTGTGGGGAAATGGCTCCTTGGTGTCCAGCTGCTAGAGTGAGAGCCAGGGGAGAGCAGTGTCTGGCTCACCCTGGGGGAGAGAAGAGACCTGGTGAGTGCGGATCTCCCTCAGCCTCCCCCGCAATGCTGGTCAGTTGTATTGTCACTGTGATAGTCAGTGCTTCCCTTCAGGGCCGGCCCTAAAGGGGTGCAGGGCCCAGGACAAATCTCCCCCTTTCAACCCCAGGCCCTGTCCCCACTCCACCCCATCCCCAAGCCCCACCCCTGTCCCATCTCTTCCCGGCTTGCACCTTCCTGCCCCATTCCTCTCCCTCTCCCACCTCCTGCCGTCCCTGCTCCTCCCGCTCCCCACTCAGCGCCTCCTGCACCCCACTGAACAGCTGATCACTGGCAGGTGGGAGGGGCTGAAGGGGAAGAGGAGGAGCTTGTCAGCAAGGCCTGTAGTGGGGGGGGGGGAGCTGGCTGCCAGTGGGGGCTGAGCACCTATTTTTGCTCTGTTGGTTCTGCAGCCCCGTAGCTCCCATGGAGTCGCTGACTTGGCTCCTTTCACACCCTAGAGAGAGGAGCAGAACCAGGGCTATGGCTGATCTATGGGGCACCAGGTGAGTGGCAGAGGCTTCAGGTGCTAAGAGTTTGCCTGACCCCTCAGGGACACAGTGTGAGGGGGTGTCCCAGGGATCTCTATGAAAGGAGCAGAACAGAATTTACTTGGGGTGGGGAGAGAATTGAGAGTATCTCAGGGGGTTGTACAGAGGTGTTGCCCGGGTGAGGGACTGGCTAAAACACAGGCCTCGCTGTGAGCAGAATTTGACCCTGCGCAGGGGAACCCTATTGGATTTCGACTCCAACACCTTAACCACTCAGCCATCAGCACAAAACTGTCCCAATGCTAGAGAAACTGGTAAAGAATCACAATGTCCAGGCTTGAAGTCATCTGAACTACAGGATTCCCACAGCAAACCTGGCTCCCAAAGCACAGGGGGGATTTGGGGTTTGTTCTCTTTGCTTAGCCATGTGCAGTAGCTCATGCTCCAATACGTCTGTTAGTCTATAAGGTGCCACAGGACTCTTTGCTGCTTTTACAGATCCAGACTAACACGGCCCCTCTGATACTCCTAGTGACACTCTCCAATGGATCCCCATCCTCCACCCACCGTGAGGTAGGTAGGAGCGGATCATTATTATCCCTACTTGAAAGAGGGAGAAGCTAAGGCTGAGAAAGGAGAATTGACTTGTCTTAGGTCACACAGCCAGCCAGTGGCAGAGTTGGGAATAGGACCCAAGAGCCCTGATTTTCAAACTAACCATCAGATCTTGAATTTCAGATATTGAATGACCTGAATAAAGTGCTCTCGGATGAGCTCCAGACCAACAACAGTGCACAGTAATTATTCAGCAAGGATTTGAGGAGAACTGCAATGTTAGAGAGAATCATGAACTGCTCAGAGACAATTAATGCAGAGAAGTAGCAAAATTCATCAAACATATGACTGGTTATGACTTATTTACTTGGGCTTAAAAGAGAACAACAAAGACCTGAATCTCCTCCCTGTCAATAACCCCCTGCTCAGCCAATCAGGGTAGAGACTGAGGATGGGAGGCTGAGGGTTCTCACCAGAGATCCCAAAGGATGGCCCAGGTCACCGGTGGGGATCACTGCCCGAGCACTATTTCAGCCTCACATTTTTGAGTGGACCTCCCACAGTGCGAGCTGCCGAGCACTCCCCCGCAACACACATGCACACACACACACACCGCTCCTGCTGTTGGGAGGGGAACAGGAGAAAGGACAAAAGAAGCAAGAGACAAAGAGAAAGGAGGAAGGGATGGATGGAGGAAAAGGTGAAAAAAAAGGACAAACCCTAATGACCCCTGTGATTCTAAGGTACAAAATCCCAGGTGCGCAATAAAATTCTGCCTCCTTAAGCTCGTGTTTTCATTGCCTAAAATTCAATGGTCACCAGATGGATCAGACTGAACAGGTTTCAAACCTCGAGGAGGCTCTTACCTTCTAAACAGGGACGGCTGTTTTCTAGTAAAATCAGGAAAAGAGAAGGAGAAAACTCGAAAGAGGTTCCTCCTGGCGCTTACGTCCGTGAACCCGAATACTCTCTCAGTCCTCAAAGAGAGACCTGGAGAAAGAGACTTGCTGAAGCAAAGCCACAGGGTCTCTGAGGTTTCCCTGGCCCCTCACCCCTCTCCTGCCTGGCTGATGTCAGCATCTCTCTGTGAGGTCACCACCTCCCCACCACCTTTGACCAATAGTCTGAGCCCCTGCAAAAGGCCTTTGTGATGTCACTGCCAGACCCCTCCCTTTCTGTGCTAATGTCCTGCCCCTGCCCAGGCACTTTGGAGGTTTGAGCTACTCCCTGTGGATCACCCCACTCAAGGAGCGTTCGTTCTAGGCAGCAAGCCGCAGGGCCGGCTCCAGACCCCAGTGCGCCAAGCAGGCGTGTGGGGCGGCGTTGTTGGGGCAGGGCGGCATTTGGCTCCGGCGGACCTTCCGCAGTCATGCCTGCCGATGCTCCACCGGAGCCGTGGGACCACGAGACCGTCCGCAGGCACTTCTGCCCCGGCCGCGGGACCGGGAAGGCGGCGCGCGGTGCAGCGCGCCGCCCTGCTTGGGGCAGCGGAATTTCTAGAGCCACCCCTGGAAATCTGGCTAGACAGGAAAACATCAGACGCTGCTCCCAATGCTACACTCAGTTTTTTCAGAAATTAGTCGACTTTATGGCCAGAAGAGACCATTAGAGCATCTAGTCTGACCCCCTACATATCAAATGCCTCCTGTATGACACAAGAGCTACTTTTGGGGCAAACACATTCCAGAAAGGCAGCTAGTCTTCATTAAATGACATTCCTTGGTAGCTTGTCCCTGTGGTGAATCATCCTCGCTGTTGAATATTTGCATCTTATTTGTGTAACCCCTTTGGGGTATAGAGAGCATGGCCCCTATAAATCTTTTTCCCAGAAGGAGGGAGGAGAAAGGCAGTCTTCAGGCCCTGGAAAAGGAACGGGAAAAACCTGCGTAAAGCCTGAGAAGGACAGGCCCAGTCGGGGACAGCCCAGGACAGGAGCCAGGAGGTGCACTGTGCCAGGGGGGGAATCGCCGAAGAAGGACAGGCCGGAGCCGGATCCTGTATCATGGCTGCCCAGAGCTGCATGGGGCTGTGAGTACTGGGGCTGGTGACTCTGCATTGGGAACAAGGAGGGAGGCTGTAGCTAGTTAAGTGGGAGGGTCGCTCTCGGGGGCTTTGCAGAGAGCGGCAGAAGAGGGCACCGGAGGGGTTTGCTGGGGAGAGTTCACTGGCACTGAAGATGACCAGGAGCACCCAAGACTCACCACTGGACTGGAACATTATGTAAGCGGGGGAATGGTCCCGCTATTGTGGGGAACTTTCCTGGCTTCTGTGTACCCCGGTGAAGTGGGCTAGCGAAAGGATCTGAGTCCTCGCTCCCACTTCCTTTACCCAGAGGCCTCCCTGCCCTTGAGGACTCTCCTGTTTGGCAGAGTTCTCGTAGCCCCAACAAGACTGGGCCCAGGATTCCTGGGGGGCTCAACCCCCAACCCTGCTGTGGCCACCTAGGACAGGGGCTAAGGTGTCCCCACTCCGGGGTACCCTCTCTGCACTGGGCACCTCCCTGACCCACTGATTATTCCAGACAATTTAAAGCAAATACAAGTTGTTTACTTAACAATCAATTTAAAGAAAAGAATAAGAATAAATGGGAACGGTTACAGGGAAACAAATCACCCTGCTCTGTGGCAGGGAACATTACAAACAATGTCTCTGGACATCAAAGCACTTTGCAGTCTGTTCCTTGTAGGCCCCAGGCCTCCTTCTCAGGCCCTGGCTGTGCTGCAGGGATGCTGTGGGTGGGACACTTGAAATGGTGGTGACCACACACCTCCGGGCTTTGGGTGGTGGGATCCTTCTTTCCAGTGCCAGCCCCCCAGCAGGTTAAGGTCCCCCTCCCAGCCTGGCCTGCATGGACCCTTGGCTGGAGTGTCTTTCTGCGCTGGGCCCTTTTACCAAGGTTCCCCCCTTGGCTGGCCCCAGTTGCTCACCACACTCTGGCTCTCTGGCTGCAGCTCTGCTCCCAGCACAGGATCTGCTCTCCCTGGGATGTGCCTCTGGCTCTCTGGCTGCAGCTCCGCTCCCAGCACAGGGTCTGCTCTCCCTGGGCTGTGCCTCTGGCTCTCTGGCTGCAGCTCTGCTCCCAGCACAGGATCTGCTCTCCCTGGGATGTGCCTCTGGCTCTCTGGCTGCAGCTCCGCTCCCAGCACAGGATCTGCTCTCCCTGGGCTGTGCCTCTGGCTCTCTGGCTGCAGCTCCGCTCCCAGCACAGGATCTGCTCTCTCTGGGCTGTGCCTCTGGCTCTCTGGCTGCAGCTCCGCTCCCAGCACAGGGTCTGCTCTCCCTGGGCTGTGCCTCTGGCTCTCTGGCTGCAGCTCCGCTCCCAGCACAGGATCTGCTCTCTCTGGGCTGTGCCTCTGGCTCTCTGGCTGCAGCTCCGCTCCCAGCACAGGGTCTGCTCTCCCTGGGCTGTGCCTCTGGCTCTCTGGCTGCAGCTCCGCTCCCAGCACAGGGTCTGCTCTCCCTGGGATGTGCCTCTGGCTCTCTGGCTGCAGCTCCGCTCCCAGCACAGGGTCTGCTCTCCCTGGGATGTGCCTCTGGCTCTCTGGCTGCAGCTCCGCTCCCAGCACAGGGTCTGCTCTCTCTGCGCTGTGCCTCTGGCTCTCTGGCTGCAGCTCTGGCCCCTCTGGATCTGGCCTGGCTCTGTTCTCCAGCTCAGCTTGGGCCCCTGCTTCCTCCTTAGCTCGGCCCCACTCTGTCTGACTCCGGCACATTCCTGCTCACACACGGAGGACGGGACCCACACTGGCCTTCTGTCTCCCTGATTAGCCGGCCTGCCCTGTCAATCAGGCTGACCTGGAGCATTGGCCTCTTGCCATTGTTCCTGGGGACTGTCAGTCTCAGGGTCCTGATTTGCCATCAATCCCTCCCCTTTTAGTGCTGGGAGCTAGCAGCCAAAACACCCCCACTGAATGTTAGTAAGGGGGCAACAGTCCCCTTACATTTGCTCAGGACTCGTGAACTCTGTGCGCAGACACATTGCTCAGTGTCTGCCCTGTCAGACTGTGCTCCCACTGGGCCCTTGGGACCTGGGTTTAAATGCAACCCTGTTCTACTGCTCCCTCTATATTTCACCTTGTTGTTTTTCTCCTCTCATCCCTCTGTAAATAAATATCTTCCTTTGTTATATCCATTGTACTTTTCCTGTGGGTGGGTGTGTTCACTCTGGGGGGTTTGGAACAGGTGGTCCCTGGGGTGGAAGGGATTTTCCCCTATCCCTGCGTGGTGACATGGAGAAAATTCAAATGCAGTTCAGTCAACAGGACAGAATACTCCAAGCTGCTGGACATATTATCAGAGAAACAGTTGTGTATTTAAATCTCCACTCTAAAAAGGTGAACAGCAGGAGACCCCAAATGATGCAACTGATGGAAGTAAGTGCACATGGTCACAGGGTAGTTCAATTGTTTAAGTCAATATTGTCTCAGATGATCCAGGGATAGAATTCCACAGTAAGTGACTTGGAACTAGGCAAAATGCCCAGGTATTTGGTTCCCAAGATATTTGTGACCCAGTCCCTGCAGGAGGTTACTCCTGAAGAGATCTCCTAGCTAATCCCAACATTTGGGAAATGCTGTCTGTGATGAGGTGTATCAACCTTGAACTGGCACTTCTAGGGTTAACTGCGCCCTGTGGGCTGAAGAGGCCACACCCCCTCCCCCTCTCTGGGCATGCGCCGACTGGAGACGGAGTATAAAGGGAGCAGCTCAGCTCAGCCTGGGTGGACTGAGGAGGAGAACCAGCCTATGTTGTGGGCTCCTGCCAGAAGCTGCTGGACCCCAGGCTGCACCATCCAGCCACCCTGAGGCCCCTGCAGACACCCAGTTGACCGCCAAGGATGCGGCGCTGGATGCCGGGACATTACCGACTCTGGGCGTAAGGGGAAGTGACTCAGGGAGCGGGACTGTTGCAGTGAGAGATCAACCCTGGACACAGGAGTATTGGATCCTCAAGGCCCTGGGTCAGGACCTGGTGGAGTGGGGTGGTCCCAGGTCCCTCTTCCCCACACTGCACCCACCACTGGATGGAGTCACCACCTGAAGACAAGCTGTCTTGACCCAGGGGACAGATTTCTCCGCCCCGCCCCCAACTCCCTGCCTTCTTCCGTACATGGCCACACACCCTGTGACAGGATGTATCAACCCCACGACACTGTCCATAATGATGTAGATGTGGAGGAAACAGAAGTGGTGTTTTTGTTGAACTCACCATTTGTGGGTGATGGAACTGTGTGTAGGACGAAATCAGTGTCGTATGTGAGATGGCTGCATTTTTAATAGGAACCTCATCTCTGTTATTTTACAGAGATTCTGATCCAGGACTGTATCTAATCCAGGGGTGGGCAAACTACGGCCAGGGGGCCACATCTGGCCCTTCAGACATTTTAATCCAGCCACTGGGGAGCAGGTGCTAGGGCTTGCCACATTCCGACACTCCAGCGGGGGAGCGGGTCGGGGGCTTGCCCCGCTCCGCATGTGCTGTGGCTCCGTACGGCTCCTGGGAGCACTGGCATGTCCCCCCTCCAGCTCCTACACATAAGGGCAGCCAGGGGGCTCCACACACTGCCCCCACCCCAAGCACCACCTCCACAGTTCCCATTGTCCGGGAACTGCATCCACTGGGAGCTGCCTGGCCATGCCTCCGTGTAGGAGCCAGAGCGGGGACGTGCTGCTGCTTCCAGGAGCTGTTTGAGGTAAGCATCAACCGGAGACTGATCCCTTCCCTTGCCCCAGCCTCCCACTCTCCTAACCCCTCAGTCCCAGCCTGGAGCACCCTCCTCCACCCCCAACCTCTCATCCCTCACCCCACCCCAATCCCCTGTCCAAGCCTGGAGCCCTCTCCCACACCCTGAACTCATTTCTGGCTCCACCCCAGAGCCCACTGCCCCAGGCAGAGCCCTCACCCCCTCCCATACCCCAGCCCCCAATTTCATGAGCATTCATGGCCCCATACAATTTCCATACCCAGATGTGGCCCTCGGGCCAAAAAATTTGCCCACCCCGATCTAATCCCTAACCACAACTGTACTCAAGAGTTCACTGGTGGAAAGGGGGATTAAAGGAAAACTGCCATATATGAGAAAATTATTTAATTGTTGAGGATTTATTATTACCAATGAAAATGAAATTACACATGAAGTTACTCTTTAACGGAGAAGAGACTTAATTGTGTGATCAACTGAATTATACTGGAGAAATAAAACTTGTCTTGTTTTTCTTTTTGTTAGTAATGTAGGAAATGGGGGCTAATCCTGAAAAGCTTCTTTGATGTAATTTACCCCCCTTGGCCTAAAATGTCCGGCTGTAAAACCTCACTCCAAAGGTTGGGGTGGGGGAATGTGTGTGAGAAATAGAATAGAGGAGAAAACTGACCCAGTATCGATTTGAATGATTTGTATTTCAAATGGAACTTCTTTTGATTAGCTTCAAAGTCAATTTCTACGTAGGTGTGTTAGCAAAAAGAAGGTGGTCAGGGAAAGTGTGGGACCCTTATTGAATGGGGCAGGCAACCTAGGGACAGATGATGTGGATAAAGCGGAAGTGCTCAATGCTTTTTTTTGCCTCGGTCTTCACAGACACGGGCAGCATAGTATGGGGAGGAGGTGAGCAGCCCTCAGTGGTGAAAGAACAAATTAAGGACTATTTAGAAAAGCTGGACATGACCAAGTCCTTGGTTCCGGATCTAATGCATTTGAGGGTCTGGAGGGAGTTGGCAGATGTGACTGCAGAGCCATTGATCATTATCTTTGAAAACTCATGGCGATTGGGGGAGGTCTTGGATGATTGGAAAAAGGCAAATCTAGTGCCTATATGTCTGCACTGCAATTTTAGTCTTGCAGCCCAAGCCCCATAAGCCTGGGTCAGCTGACCTGGGCTTTAAGACAGGTGCCCTGGTGTTTTAATCACAGTGTAGACATAAGGAAGCACCCACGGCTGACTCCTGTCACATTAATCAGGGTCATGCAGCTTGGGCTGTACAGTTGCAGTGTCCGTGTCTCAGCTCAGGCTCAGTCTCCTGCTCTAGGAGCCCAGAAGATTGGGAGGGAGTTTAACGAGTGGAAATGGTGAAGTATTACCCTGGACTCAATGGCATTTCTCCATTGGTCTGTCTGCTTTGGGGCAGGGACAATAACACGTCCTGCTGCATTCGTTATTTCAAAGGGTGGTTTAGGATTTTCATTCTCACACACGGTGCACAAAGCAGGACTCAATCCTGGGTGTAAACTAAATGAGCTGCCCATGGATTCTGGCAGCCAGAATGAGCCATTTGGTGTGAGAGCCCAGACCTGCTCCTGTCCCAGAGGGAGGGGGGGTCATCTGTGACAGGCTGGACCACTGACCTATCAGGTCTTAACTCCTGAACTTTCATCAACTCTATTATCAGTGCCTGTGAGCGTAATTTAAACCATACTGGACTGGACCAAAGGTCCATCTAGCTCTCTGTTTTGTCCTCTGACAGTAGCCAATACCAGGTGCTCCAAGAGGTACTCAACAAGGCACTATTGGGAATTGAACCCAGGATCTCCTGTTTACAAAACAGGTGCGTTAGACAGCTAAGCCATGGTACCTGCCTGTGGATAGGGATAATCTCTGCCCACACCTGACTCTCTGCCATCCCCAGTGGGGACTGACAAACTTTCCATGTGTTTGGATTCTGCAAAGCAGAGAAGCAGGTGAGGTTTTCCTTGCAAGCTGTGTGTGTGTGAATCTTTGGCCAGGTCTGCACTACAAAGTTATTTCAGCAGAATTATATTGCTCAGTTGTGTGAAAAACACACAACACTCCCTCAGTCGGCCCTCTTCTCCTGTGTCCCAACCCACAGCCCCTCCTATTCCCAGTGCCCCTCAATCCCAACCTCGATGAGAGGCCTAGAGCTTTTTGCAGCAAACTTCAAGCGACAAATTGTCAGTGTAAATGCTGCTGTTTATTATATCACCATAAATGGCCTCCTCCAGTATCCCACAATGCCTGCCATGAACTCGCCTGCCCTGCATTCCTGCTACAGAGGCTGGGCCCCTCCCCTTTCATAGCTCCAGAAAGTTCTGACAGCTGAGCCGCTAGCTACACCAGGATTAGGTTGATATAACTGCATTGCTGGAGGGGGGTGGACATTTTTTACACCTCTAAGTAATGGAGTTACACCGACCTAATTTTGTAGCGTAGACCTGTGCAAAGAATCACTCACACACCTTGGGAGTAAACCTTCCCCTGCTCCTCTGCTTTACAGAATCCAAACACGAGCAAAGCTTGTCAGGGCTCAGTGGGGATTGGCAGAGAGTCAGGTGTGGGCAGACACGATGCTTTAAGTAACAGCAGGCACTGTGGCTCAGCTGATTACAGCACCTGCTTTGTAAACAGGAGATCCTGGGTTCAACTCCCAGTGGTGAGGTGAGGAGTGGCTTTTGGGGCACCTGGCATTGGCTAGTGTCAGAAGACAAAATTCAGAGCTAGCTGGATCTTTGGTCTGGCCCAGTGTGTTTTTTCTTATGGTTTAAATTACACTCACAGGCACTGATAATAGAGTTGATGAAAGTTTGGGTGTTAAGAGCTGGTAGGTCAGTGGTCCAGTCCCCTCAATGCGGTTTCACCATTTCCACTCGCTAAACTCCCTCCCACCCTTCTGGGCTCCTAGAGCAGGGGACTGAGCCTGAGCCGAGACACGGACACTGCAACTTTACTCCAGACCAAGCTGCATGACCCTGATTAATGTGACCCGGGCCAGTCATGGGTGTTTCATTGCACTGGAGACGCAGGCTAGTGTTATGTCTACACTGTGATTAACACACCCAGGGCACCTGTCCCAAAGCCCGGCTCAGCTGACTCAGGGTAATGGGGCTTGGGCTGCAAGACTATAAAATTACAGTGCAGACAAATGGGCTTGAGCCCAACCTCTGAGGCCCCATGAGGGGTGAGGGTTTCTGAACCCAGGCTTCAGTGTGAACACAAATATCTGCACCACAGTTTTTAGCCCCTCAGCTTTAGTTCCATGAGCCCAAGTCAGATGACCCAGGCCAGCCCTGCTGCCATCTTTATCCCAGGAGAGATGGACTCTAAGGTACGTCTCCATTGCAGTGTAAGCCCAGGTGTGGCACGCTGTGCTCAAAGCAGCACCCTGCAAGCCCCATATTCACCACTCTCATATAATGATGCCATGGTTTGTACAAAGTCTGCCTGGTGAGGTGTCATTTCAAAAGTCTTGATCTGTTGAACATTAATATCGTGTTGGATTGTGTGTGCTCGCATTGGTTGGGAAGTTATGAAGTTTTGCTCTGTGTGTGTTACTGAGATATGTTATGAGGTTGGGAAATGCCCCCACCAGCCTTTCAGGTGCGACAAGGGAGGAGCCAGACTCGCTGCTGGCCCATTGAAGGGATCCACACTCCCAAGGACTATCCCAGGAACCGTGTACAATGCAGACGTCTCCGAGATAGCACAGCAACAATGGACACTGCTTGAGTCACATGGTAACAAAGGAGCTTCCTAGCAAGTTGGAAGAAACTATGAAAGAGGGGAAGAGACATCATGAATTGGTCTCGCTCCCCCACAACTCAGCATCTGGAAACACACCTGGAGGACAAAGACTGAACTGATTCAGAAATCAGAAGAGAATAATAACAATAATACTTGCAAACCAAAGTCCCCAACCAGACTAGTATTAGTTTTTCAGCAGAAAATTTTCAGTTTGGGGAATTTTGTTTTCTCAGTCAGACCTTGCCAAGGGAAGCAGAGAGAAAATGTTGGAGTTGCCTCCTTCAGAACAGCTTGTCCTAGACACTAGCTCTGGTTCACTTGCTCGGGTTGAGGGTATTTTAATAATTTGGGCAGGTCCCAGAGTGTTTGGGGGAGATGATGAGGATGTTACCTCTTGAGATAAAAACTAAGAAATACAGCACTAGAGAATTTCTTTTTTAAGAAATCTGGGATTTAGACATTTTATTTAAAGCAAGGGAGTTCTGAGTTTCTGAGAAGGTTTTTGTTTGCAAGAAACAACATTGTTTGATCTGTCATTGTACCAAATGGGGAGATGGTTGTCTATAAAGGATGGGCGAAGACTAAATGCATCTGATGAGAATGGGATTCCAACCCATGCATGCAGAGCACAATATGCAAACAAATAGATTAGCAGTTCATCACCTTAAGCACTCAGCCACCTCATGAGAAATGTCATGAAAAAGACAGGAGGGGAAATCTAAGGCCGGCAGAGACAGGGGCAATAAGGCATTTTTAAATACTAAGCGGAAGCAGAGGCTGAATGAGCTCCCCCCTCACATCTAGTGAGGAGCTGGGGGAAAGACTTCAGGAACAGACCGTGTTTGCACAGACACACCTACTCTGCCTAGCTATGCAGCATGATGGGGCCACTTTCCCAAAATGACCAGTTTTGGCTGGTGGTGGGTTACAAATCACTTTAGGATTGAGTGGAATGAAATGTTATTATCCTTCCTGCATGAGTGAAGGGCAGCAGAACATACCTAGTCGGTCCTGATGGAGGGGTAGGTGGGTGGGTGAGGAATAGCTTTTATTGGACTTCATAGAAGTGATTGAGAAAGTCATCCTAAACGAGTGGTCCCCAAACATTTCACACTGTGCCCTCTTATCCAGTTGGGGGAGGGCAAAACCAGAGCTTGAGGGATTCAGCCCTGGGTGGTGGGGCTCAGACTTTTGGTTTCAGCTCCTGGCCCCAACAAGTCTAATGCCAGCCCCGGCAACCCCATTAAAACAGGGTTATGACCCACTTTGAGTTCCTGACTCACAGTTTGAGAACCACTGCTCTATGCTAAAGGGAGAAAGTTTTGCTGGGGGTGTAGTTAATCCACTTCCCAAGAGGTGGCAGCTATGTCAGTGGGAGAAGCTATATCGGTGGGTGTGCAAGCTGTGGTGTTTGCCACATTTAAGAAGTTTAATCAAACCCCATTTTTAAAACCACCTGTGGTCTGGGAATGGCAAAGGAGCTCGATGAAGCAGGGTCTGTCCTTCAAAGTCCTGAAAATCATGATTCCATAGTCCTGTTGTCATGGGGATATTGCTCAGTGTTAGAGTGCTTGACTGCAGTTTAAGTAGTCCTCAGTTCAAACCCCCCTGTTCCTTTATAACCCTCTTTCTTTTTTTTAAAAAAAAGGAAAACATTTTCATTTCCATTCTCCATTCTGTTCAGGAGCTCCACTATACGGGGATGCTTCATATGAATGTAAACACTCAACATTTCACTGTCCAAATGCATTAAAAACCTAGCGAAGCTGTCCATCTGCTGAAATCCGTTCCAATCCTCTAAGTGTCTAGTTTATGTTTTCATCAATTAAACAAAAGTATCATATGAATGTACATTTGCAGATCCCTCTTCTCCAGGAGCTGTGCTGTGCAGAAGAACAAGAACCACATCCAGCTGCAGTTCACAAGTCTGATGACCAAAGAGCCACAAAATGTTCTGAGGGTTGGAGAAAAATGCCTTCTAGGGAGCTATTGAACGAGCTCAACCTGTTTCGCTTATCAAAAGAAGATTGAAAGGTGACTTCATTGAAGTGTTTAAGGGCCTTAATGGAGAGAAAATATTGGGTATTAAAGGGCTCTTTAATCTAGCGGAGAAAGGCCTAACAAGACCCAATGGCTGGAAGGTGAAAAGAGACAAATTCATATTACAAATAAGACACATTTATTCTACAGCGAGGATGAATCACCACAGGAACAAGCTACCAAGGAAAGTGGTGGATTCACCATCTCCTGATGTCATTTAATGGAGACTAGATGCCTTTCTGGAATGTGTTTTCTCCAAAAGTAGCTATTGTGTCAGACAGGAGGCCTGTGATATGCAGGGGGTCAGATTAGATGCTCTAATGGTCTCTTCTGGCCATAAAGTTGACTAATTTCTGAAAAACTGAGTGTAGCATTGGGAGCAGCGTCTGACGTTTTCCTGTCTAGCCGGCTTGCTTCCTAGAACGAATGCTCCTTGAGTGGGGTGATCCACATGGAGTAACTCAAACCTCCAAAGTGCCTGGGCAGGGGCAGGACATTAGCCCAGCAAGGGATGGGTGTGGCAGTGACATCACAAAGGCCTTTTGCAGAACCTCAGACTATTGGCCAAAGGTGGTGGGGAGGTGGTGACCTCACAGAGAGATGCTGACATCAGCCAGGCAGGACAGGGGCGAGGGGCCAGGGAAACCTCAGAGACCCCTGTGGCTTTGCTTCAGCAAGTCTCCTTCTCCAGGTCTCTCTTTGAGGACTGAGAGAGTATTCGGGTTCACGGACGTGAGCTCCAGGAGCCTCTTTCGAGTTTTCTCCTTTCCTTTTCCTGATTTTACTAGAAAACAACCATCCCTGTTTAGAAGGTAAGAGCCTCCTCGAGGTTTGAAACCTGTTCAGTCTGATCCATCTGGTGACTGTTGAATTCTAGGTATGGAAAACACGAGCTTAAGGAGGCAGAGGCAGGAAATGGGCCCTTTGCCCACAGAAATGGTCTATAATGGACGGCTGCAGGCAGCAGGCCGAGAGATAATCTCATCAAAATTATTAGACTACTGGGTAAAGGAATGTCAGGGGTTTCTATTGGCACTTAACTTGCCTGCCTCTGGCTGTCTCTCATTGTACAAGATGTCCGTGTAATCAGGGTACAGTTGTGTAAAAAAGAGTACTCGCACTGCAAGGGATGTTAGGCAAAAGAGAACTTTGTGTGTGATGATGTAAGGTTTTAAGGACCTAAACTGACACTCATGGTTTGTAAAACTCTTGTTTTGAAGGTTCAAGGTGAATTGGTTTGGTTCTGCTTTGTTGGTTTTTTTTTATAATGCCACTGAAAATCCATTTGAATCATTCAAAGTGGCAAAACTGCCGGACACCTTTTGCCAGACACAGGTAACTAGTGTTGTTTGGGTTTGGGGTTTAGCATTTAACCCTTAAAGTACCTCACTACTCTATAAAGTTCAAGACTAGAGTTATGGCTGTAGTAAGGGGCAGCCAGAACCAGAAAGATGGAGAAAGAAACATGGACAGATGGACAAACCGAATAATTAAGCCTCTGTTTAAAAAAAAAGGCTTAAAAACATTAAAAGGAAAAAAGGGGCAAAATGTTTCCCAGTTTACCAAAAAACCTCAGCCTAGCTCTGCCCTTGGGGTTTGGGGTGGGGGGTGACAATTGCGGGGTTCGCCTGGGGCGCCAGGTGCTGGCAGCTAGTCCAGGGCTGCCCCTGCCCAGAGGCCTTTATCCCTCCAGCCTGCGAGGACAGAGGGGGTGTCAGGAAGTTGCCCCTTCAAACCCACACACAAAACCCCTTCTTAGGAAAGGCAAAATCCTGAAGAGAAAAAGTAACATTGAGAAGGACTCCGGAGACAGAGCTTTTTGAAACCTTGGGGAATAGTTGAGTGTCTGACCAGGGACTTGAATTCTTGACTCTCAGATTAAAAGTCTGACACTTGGTCAACTGAGCTAGCCAGGCTCACAGTGAAAGTGAGAAAGTTCATGCAGAGGAGAAACTATGGAAGAAAAAGGGAGCAGGAAACAATAGGGAAAACCTGCTGGTCTCTCTCTCTCTCTCTCTCTTCCCAGCCCTGGCCCTGGCCTGCTCCTCCCGCCAGCGCCCTGAGGCATTTTGCCAGCACCATGCCCCAGTCAGCTCCACCCTCCCCAGACGCTGGCAGGCCCAGCTCAGGGACCTGGCCGCTCTCACAGCCGCCTCTTCCGCCCTGACCAATAGGAAGGGGGATTGAGTCTCCCTCCCTCAGGCCTGTGCCTCAGCATTCCTGGGGAAAGACCAGCGCCGCCAAAGTGACTTTGGGCCAGTAGGTCAACCAAGAGGGCGGCCTCCCGTGCCTGGCTGCAGCCCAGCTGCAGAACTCCGAGTAAACCCAGGAGACAGCCCCCTTGGTTGACCTACTGGCCCAAAGTCATGTTGGCCATGTTGGTCTTTCCCCAGGAATGCTGAAGGGCGGGCCTGGGTGGGGGTGTGCGCAACGTCACACCCTCCTCCTGAACTTACTGCCAGAGGCTTGGACACTGTCCATGGTGGAGACGGGACACCTAAAATCCCTGCTTGTCTCTGGTCACACCCCCTTTCAGTACCTTTAAATGTATGATGTCCTACATGGGTGTTCTAGCAAGGTACGGGGTTCCTGGTCCCCGGCTGCCTGAAAACATGTTGGGGTGTATCATTGCTAACAGAGTGCAGACAGCAATATCTGTTAACGTGTAGGTGTCTTGGCATTTAGCCACCAATGTGCCTCGGTTTCCCCTCCCACACAGCAGCGTAGGCCTGTTATGCTTTTGCTGCTGTGCCAAGCTTCCAGCCTATTTACAGGTATGAGTTGAAAAGAAACAATTCTTGTGGGACTGTCTTGTCACCATCCCTAGCATGTACAAAAGGTTTTTTTCCCCCACAAATCAGGTATGTCCCACATCTTTAAAGGGTTTACCACTAGTATTAACTCCTTGGTCTTGATGACGTAGCAAAAGACCCCCAGATTAACAGCAAATCTATGGCGGACAGGTTTTGTTCACACAATTTAACTTGTTTAGTGTCTATTACATTTCCCAATTCCTTTGTGTACCCTCGTAAGTGCTCTGATGCAGATTGTTCTGCCTCTTTGGAATAGTTTTTAAATTCAGGCATGTGTTTGAGGTGTTGGCAAGGAAGGGTGCACTGCAACCATGCTTGCCCTTGGCCCAAATCACACATTCCTTCAAAGCTTGTAATGTCTTTTCCCCTCACCCACGTATCTAACAAATCTCTCATTTCATTTACATAAGCCACATTACTGAATCCAGATCCCCTCTTAAGACTCCTGAATTTAACCCTGTAGGTTTCAGGTGTCATCTGAAACTGTTTTAAAACTAGTTCCTTACATTTACCATAGTTTGTAGCATCATCAATAGGCATCTCATTCAATATGTCCATAGCTCTTCCAGTCAATTTGGCTACCAATGTGACCATTTTTTGATCACCAGGGATTTCACAGAGGTGCAGAGTCTCTCAAAGGTGATGAAATATTCAGCAATATCACTGGATTCATCATACTGTGGACATAGTCACTCCCATTTGTGGATTTTTGGGGAAGTGGAGCCAGCTGCTAGAGGGTTTTGTCTCTTCCACTCCATAACAGCCAGTCCATGCTTCTGGGCCTCAGTTTGGGCCTCTATTTCTCTGTCTCTTAACTCCAGGGCTCTTGTGTGAGCAGCTCCCTCCCTGGCTGCCTCTGCTTCCATAGCCCTTCTGTGCACAGGTGCCTCTGCTTCTTTGAGCTTCAATTGAAACTCCCGGTCCTTTGCCTTCTCTTCTGCTTCCAGTCTGGCCAGCTCTAGTTAAGTAGCTGCCTCTCTGGTAGTCATTTTCCTCCTTTCTTGTGCTGAGACACCCCCTCTGCAGTTCACTGAAACTGGGATGCACTCAGCTCAGGGGCTTCTTAGTTAACAGAGACTTTCCCAGCGCCCAGTGTTCAGCCTTTCTGGGCAGCAACTTGCAACCTGTGCAGTTCCAGCTTCTTCTGCTCTTCACTCTTCATTAGTTTGCTTATTTTTCTTTCCCTATTTCCCTTACCCGAAAGGAGCAAACAGAAAATCATAAACCAGTAACCACTTTGTCTGTTCTCCAGCCACCACACCCAACTCACTACCAGTCTCTCAAAGCAATCAGCTGTGAGTCTGGAGGTCAGGACTGGGATAGCAAGGGCTGCGTGTCAGGAGTGAGGGGCACCGTCAGAGCTGGAGGGAGCCCAGGGGCCTGCGAGTCGGGAGTGATGGGCACAGGTAGGGCTGGGGGAAGCCGAGGGGCTGCGGGTCGGGAGTGAGGGGCACCAGCAGAGCTGTGAGTCTGGAGGTCAGGACTGGGATAGCAGGGGCTGCAGGTCGGGAGTGAGGGGCACCATCAGAGCTGTGAATCTGGAGGTCAGGACTGGGATAGCAGGTGTAGCGGGTCGGGCATGAGGGTCACCAGCAGTGCAGTGACTGGGGAGCTCAGCGGGAGCCCAGGGGGCTGCAAGTCGGGAGTGAGGGGCACCAGCAGAGCTGTGAGTCTGGAGGTCAGGACTGGGATAGCAGGGGCTGCAGGTCGGGAGTGAGGAGCACCAGCCGCTCAGTGACTGGGGAGCTCAGCGGGGAGCCCAGAGGGCTGCGGGTTGGGACTGAGGGGCACCGGTAGGGCTGGGAGTGAAAACTGTGCAGTTCAGAATGTGAATAGTGACCTCGTCTCCTTCCTGCACCTGCTCTACATTGCTCCACAGCAGCTTCTCCACCTGCAGAGTCACCCCAGCACGGCAGTGCAGCCGCCCAGGGTTCAGCAGGGGCCCCTGGCAAGGACCGTGGGTGCAGCTAACAGCCCGGTGTGCCTGGCCGTGAGGCAGCTGTTAAAAAAGCAACACCTGCCCCAGAAGTACAGAGACTGAATTCCCCAACTTTAACATCATGACCCCCTGTAGAAAGCCACACGTCAGTTGTATTTTCACAGGGAGATGCAAAAATCAAGTGACATCAATTTTCAAGTTGAGTAAATAAAGTTGAGGAGATAGTTATTAACCTCACAAAAATATACTAAAGATCCCTCAACATAACACCTGAAGGTGAAATATGAACAGAGACAAACCTTGCCAGCAAAGGCTCATTTCCCAAACGATCCTCAAAATGTTACTAATTCCCACCCCTCCTCCACAGGAGCTCTGTGCAGTGTCACTGTTCTGCAGGCAGCTTCATAGAATCATAGAATCATAGAATTCAAGATCAGAAGGGACCATTATGATCATCTAGTCTGACCTCCTGCAAGATGCAGGCCACATAAGCCGATCCACCCACTCCTTAGCAAGCGACCCCTGCCCCATGCTTCGGAGGAAGGCGAAAAACCTCCAGGGCCATTGCCAATCTTCCCTGGAGGAAAATTCCTTCCCGACCCCAAATATGGCGGTCAGCTGAACCCCAAGCATGCGGGCAAGACTCTCCAGCCAAACCCTCTGGAAAAGGTTATATCATACCATTGACCCATTGTACTATTACCAGTGTGGCACTTAATTGACCTATTGACTAAGCCCATTATCCTATCATACCATCCCCTCCATAAACTTATCTAGCTTAATCTTAAAGTCATGGAGGTCCTTCGCCCCCACTGTTTCCCTCGGTAGGCTGTTCCAGTATTGCACTCCCCTGATGGTTAGAAACCTTCGTCTAATTTCAAGCCTGAATTTCCTGACTGACAGTTTATATCCATTCGTCCTCGTGTCCACATTAGCACTGAGCTGAAATAATTCTTCTCCTTCCCTGGTATTTATCCCTCTGATATATTTAAAGAGTGTAATCATATCTCCTCTTATCCTTCTTTTGGTTAAGGAAAACAAACCGAGCTCCTCAAGTCTCCTTTCATACGAAAGGCCTTCCATTCCTCGGATCATTCTAGTGGCCCTTCTTTGTACCCGTTCTAGTTTGAATTCATCCTTCTTAAACATGGGAGACCAAAACTGCACACAATACTCCAAATGAGGTCTCACCAACGCCTTATATAACGGGACTAGCACCTCCTTATCCCTACTAGAAATACCTCGCCTAATGCAACCCAAGACCGCATTAGCTTTTTTAACGGCCACATCACATTGCCTACTCATAGTCATCCTGCGATCAACCAGGACTCCTAGGTCCTTCTCCTCCTCCGTTACTTCCAACTGGTGCGTCCCCAGCTTATAACTAAAGTTCTTGTTAGACATCCCTAAATGCATAACCTTACACTTCTCACTATTGAATTTCATCCTGTTACTAATACTCCAGTTTACAAGGTCATCTAAATCTCCTGGAGAATATCCCGATCCTCTTCCGAATTGACAATACCCCCCAACTTGGTGTCATCCGCAAACTTTATCAGCCCACTCCTACTCTTGGTTCCCAGGTCAGCAATAAATAGATTGAATAAAATCGGACCCAAAACCGAGCCTTGAGGAACTCCACTGGTAATCCCCCTCCAACCGGACAGTTCCCCCTTCAATACTACCCTCTGCAGTCTCCCTTTAACCAGCTCCTTATCCACCTCTGGATTTTCATTTCGATCCCCATCTTTTCCAATTTAACCAGTAATTCTTCATGCGGTACCGTATCAAACGCCTTACTGAAATCCAGATATATTAGATCCACCGCATTTCCCTTGTCTAAAAATCTGTTACTCTCTCAAAGAAGGAGATCAAGTTGGTTTGGCACGATCTACCTTCGTAAATCCATGCTGTAATCTATCCCAGTTGCCATCGGCCTCAGGCTCCGAACCACTCTCTCTTTAAGATTTTTCCATGACTTTGCATACTACAGATGTTAGACTAACAGGCCTATAATTTCCCGGGTCACTTTTTTTCCCCTTCTTGAATATAGGAACTACATTAGCTAATCTCCAGTCAGTCGGTACAATCCCCGAATTTAGGGATTTATTAAAGATTATCGCTAACGGGCTAGCAATATCCTCCCCAATTCCCTTAATATTCTAGGATGAAGATTATCCGCCCCCGATTTACTTCCGTTAAGCTGTTCAAGTTTGGCTTCTACCTCAGATACCGTAATGTCTACCCCATATCTTCATTCCCATCGGTCCCTCTATCACTATTCCTTAGCCCTTCATTAGCCTCATTAAAGACCGAGGCAAAGTATTCGTTCAGATATTGTGCCATTCCAAGATTATCCCTAATCTCCACTCCGTTTAAAGTTTTAAGCGGTCCCACTTCTTCTTTCTTGGTTTTCTTCCTATTTATATGGCTAAAAACCATTTGCTATTGGTTTTAATCCCTTCGCTAGGTCCATCTCCACTCGTCGCTTTGCCTTTCTCACAGCTTCCTGCACCCTCTGACCTCAATAAGGTAGGTTTCCTTGCTGATCCCTCCCATTTTCCACTCCTGGTACGCTTTCTGTTTTTCTTAATGACCCCTCTAAGACGCTTGCTCATCCAGCTCGGTCTAAAACTGCTACCCACGAGCCGCTTTCCCTTCTCGGGATACATGCCTCTGACAACTCCTGCAACTTCAACCTGAAGTAACCCCAGGCGTCATCTGCCCTTAGATCCCTAAATATGTTAGCCCAGTCCACTTCCTAACTAGTTGCCTTAATTTAGTAAAATTAGCCCTTTTGAAATCATACACCCTAGTCTCAGATGCACTATTGATTATCCTCCCATTTATTTGGAAACGAATTAGCTCATGATCACTCGAGCCAAGGTTGTCCCCTACAACAATGTCCTCAACAAGGTCCTCGTTACTCACCAAAATCAAATCTAAAATGGCATCCCCCCTCGTCGGTTCAGCAACCACTTGATGAAGGAATTCATTAGCTATCACGTCTAGGAAAAGCTGAGCCCTATTATTATTACTAGCATTTGTTTCCCAATCTATATCCGGGAAGTTAAAGTCCCCCATGATCAAGCAGTTCCTATTAGTGTTTACCTCCTTAAAAACATTAAAGAGCTCTCTATCCCTCTCTAAGCTAGATCCTGCCGGTCTATAGCACACCCCAATCACTATCCCGGGTGAGGCTCTGGTAGTTTTCTTCCCCAATGTGACCATTGCCCAAACAGACTCTGTATTGTCCATTGCAGTGCTAGTTATCTGATTACATTTTACCTCATTATTGATATACAGTGCTACTCCCCCACCTTTACCTTTGCATCGGTCTTTCCTAAACAGCTTCCCATTCAATGCTGTTGTGGGACATTCCCAGGCCTGGAAATGTACCAACGACAGAATTTGAAGAGCAAACCTGGCTCCCTGCACCAGGCGGGATTTGAGTGTTTTGTCCCTGTCACTTAGTCTGTGTCAATAGTACAGACGCCAGGGGCAGGACTCCAGGCTCTGCTTGAGGGATCCTGGCACAGGGGCTGCAGGAGGGAGGGGGGCAGAAAGGATTGCAGGTTCTGACCTGTGCTCTGGAGAGGAGGTAATAAGTGAAGGGGGTGTTTTTGACTATTCCCCTGCCTCAGGGTCCCCAGGGCTAGAATTCTACATTCCACAGGGCCAAATGAGGGGGTGATGCCATGTGGTCAATGAAAACCAGTGCTCCAGGTGAGGTTTGAACTCACAACCCCAGCATAGCTCCTCTCAGCACTGCCCTATAAGTACTGCGCACTAACCAATTGCACCACTAGAGCACCTGTTAATTATAATTCTGAGACCCCCCTGGGCTGATACAGGCAAGGAGTGACCCCAAAACAGTCTCAGTGGAGGTGAGAGCCGGTAGCGACAAGTGTTGTACTCAGTGGGGTGGATCCTTCTTAATGGTTCCAGGCACCATTTGACACCTTGTGGTCCCACCAGGAGCAGAACAGGCTCCCTAAAAGCAGGGCCGCCCAGAGGATTCGAGGGCCTGCAGCAAAGCGGGGGAGCAGACATAAAAAAGGTGCCACCCGCTGTGGCGCTTGTACTCACTGGGTGGCGTCCGAGTCTTCAGTAGCAGCGGGTCCTTCACTCGCTCTGCGTCTTCGGCAGCACTGAAGGACCCGCCACTGAACTGCCACCGAAGACCCGGACTGCTGCCAGGTGAGTAAAAATTAAAAAGGCGCCTCTAGCCAGGGAAGGGATTCTTGGCCAGGGCTTGTGGGGCAAATTGCCCCACTTGCCCCCCGCACTTGCCCTGCCTAAAAGTAGCAGCCACCAGAGCCCAAACAGTAGCCCCACCCCTTCCACTCGAGGCCACGCCCCTGCCCCACCCCTTATTCCCAAGGACCCAGTCTTACGCTGCCTCTTCCCCCAAGACCCCGCCTCCCGCTCACTGCTCTCCGCCCCCTCCCCACCCTCACTCGCCCTCACGGTCATTACAAAGTGGCAAGGCAGAGCCCTCCCATTTTTAAAAGCCCTGGGGTGTTGTTCCCCCCTGTTCAGGCACCCCTGGGGCCCTGCACTTCACACAGCTCTCCCTGATTTCAGCTGTTAGTGAGGGAGCCTCACTGCGAGCGCAGACTGGGCAGTTTCTTGCAGGAGAGACACTGTCCCAAAGCAGGACTAATGCTTAGAGCTGGTTATCAGTGATTTCAGATCTGTTGGTCTGCAGCAAGACTCTCCATTGAGTCTTAACCAGCTGGGTTATTACACAGGGAAGAACAAAAGGGTGAAATGGGGCCTGGGACCCTTAAGAAGAATCCACCCCACCGAGTACAACACTTGTCGCTACCTGCTCTCAGCCCCACTGAGAATGTTTTGGGGGTCACACCTTGGCTTTATCAACCTAGGGGTCTCGGAGAATGATAATTAACAAGTGCTGCAGTGGCACAATTGGTTAGCGCACAGTACTTATAGGGCAGTGCTGAGAGGAGCTATGCTGAGGTTGTGAGTTCAAGCCTCACCTGGAGCACTGGTTTTCATTAGCCAAGTGGCATCACCCCCTCATTTGCCCCTGTGGAATGTGGAATTACAGCCCTGGGGACACTGAGGAGGAGTCAAAAATGCCCCTTCACTTATTACCTCCTCTCCAGAGCACAGGTGAGAATCTACCATCCTTTCTACCCCCAGCCCCTGTGCCAGGATCCCTCAAGCAGAGCCTGGAGTCCTGCCCATCCTTCACCCCTGAGCCTGGAGGGGGAGGAGCAAGGAGCCATTGTTAGAGGCTTTCCCTTCCCCCGCCCACTTCCCTGGCTCTAGTCACGCAGACAGCAAGCAGCAAAAGACCAGAAGTCGGAAGCGCAGACAAAGGGATGTTTACTGGGGTTAGTTTCCCAGCAAGCAGATTCCGAAGCCCTTCACACCAGTCGGGCTTATCTCTATACACCGACAGAGTCTGTTCCCCAGTGTCCCCCTTCCCAGCTCTGACACCGCAGTTCTGAAAGTCTAGGCCTGTACAGGCAGCCTGAATATCTCTATTCTAACAGCCATCGGCCCCTGTGGGAAAATGATCTATTCAGGGTTGTCCCTAGACATTTTGGTGCCCTAAACAGCACCCCTGTCCCCCAGCCTGAGCTGGCAGAGCGGAGCAGGCTGGGGCCAGGTCACTCCACATCCCGCCGCCCGGTAATTGCAGGGCAGGCCCGACCCCACACTCACGGGGCGGCGGGAAGTAGAGTGATCCGGCCCCAGCCTGCTGCACTCTGCTCCTGGCCTTGGCACTTGGGGGTTGGGGGGAAAACACCCCCCAGCACTCACCAGTGGCGCGGCTGGGAGCTGGTGGAGCAGAGCAGGCTGGGGCCAGGTCATTTCACTTCCCACCACCCGGTGAGTGCCGAGTGCACCTGATCCCTCCTGCAGTGCACCGGGATGTAGCTCAGGGAAGGGGCGGAGTGGGGATGGGGTGGAGCAGGGGTGGGAAGAGGCAGCATGGGGGCAGAGCAGTGGGGGGGGGCTGTGGGGAAGAGGCGGAGCAGAGGCAGGGACAGCTTTCCTGGCCGGCTCAGCCAGCCGGGGGATCGGGCTGGCCGCTGGAGCAGTACGCAGCTGCGTAGGGCACCGGGAAATTTGGGGCAATTTGGTGCCTCACATTTCCTGGCGCCCTACACAGCTGCGTAGTTTGCGTTTGGGTAAGGACGGCCCTGTATCTATGTAGCTCACTGAGGGGTTGGTGGGCTGAGCTTCCCCCCCCTGGAGCTTTCCAGGGATGAGATTTTGATGAATTGCAGCAAGAAGAAAATCTCCCCTGTTCCTGTTTGTCACCTTGGCCCCTTCTTGTGCCCCCCTGAGCCTCTGTTCTTCCTGCTGGGGGAGATACAGAGCCAAGCCCCCATCTGCCTGAGTCACAGAGTCCGTGGCCACCTCTGAACTATTGCCGCTGGCGAGTGTGGCTCCCACTGCTTCCCCAGAGGGGCTGCAACAGCAGCTCCCCAGCTGGGTCTGGGGGTGTCAGAGATCCAGGCTATAGGGTGCAGGGGATCCAGGGCCTGTGAGTCCCCTGCCTCAGGGGAGGCCAATGCGTGTGGTGGCCATAAGCACCACAGGTTTAACCCCGTCTGCTCCCTTCCCCACGGCTCTGATTTCGGTGACACTGACGTCCCCCTGTGGCTGGGGAGATGGATTTGTGGGCCCAGCACAGTGCAGGGGGCTTCCAAGACAGCCTGTAATTCAGCAAGCGCTTTGCAGCTGGGCCTTGGGCTGGGGGTGATTTTCTCTCCTCGCAGCGGATGGGGGATGCGCTGGGACCAGCTCCTGGCTCTGTTTCTGGGAGCTGGTTTCCCGTGAGGACACACCAGACATCACTGCTCTCTGCCTAGGGGAGAACCACCTGGGAATGTGCTCCTGGCCCAGCCGATCTGGAAGGTTAAACGGGATCGTGGCCAGCACAGCAATGTGGGGCTAGGTCCCTGAGAAAACAAAGCGGGTGAGGTGAGAGCAGAGACGAGAACTAGAGATGGGGGAGGAGACAGGGTCTCGAGGGAGGGAGCAGCTGGAGAGAACCAAGGAGCGCAGTGGACAAGTCTGCCCTGTGAATACTAGTGGTCACAGGTGTTCTGCAGAAAACCCACAGTCAGCTGGTCCCATGGGGTGATGGTCGGCCCTCAGGACTCTGACTCTCATAGTCCCAGTTCAGAGCTTGGCAGGATCTGCTGGAGCCGCGTCGTATTGGTACGAAGCCCTGGAGGCCCTACTGCTCAGCATCCTCATCGCACAAAGGTCTCTCTTTTCCTTCCTGCTTGGTTACTAATGCCTACTCAAGGGAAATCTTTGGTCCAGATGGCCCCATGCTATTGAACCTGAGAGTCCAGCTAGAGATGCCTTCCCTCCTTTGGGCTGTCTCATAGCTGCATTCCTGGCTGCCTCAGCTGATGACCACAGGCTCTTCGGCACCCCGGCCCCGAACCCAGGGCAGGTGGAGGGTTTGGAGCTCCCCATAGTGGCTGGGGCTCCCTAGGTGGCTTTTACCATGGCCCTGCTTCAGCGTCTGTCCTGGCTTGGGGGCAGGGCCTCCAGGGGAAGAAGAGAGTTGGGGCCATGGAGAAGGGCAGGGCCGCGTGGCTCCCCCACTTCTACCGAGGTTCCGGTGCTTTTGCTCAGGAGCAGAGGCTGCATCATTGTTTAAATCTAAACCAACCCCAGATGGGGATGGAGACATTCCCCGGGGATCTCAGGCCGAACCTGCAGCCCTCAGCTGTTGCTGCTGGAGGGCGTGAAGCCCTTTCACTCGTATTGCCTAGTGCCCCTAGCTCTGAGGCCTTTCTCTCTCCTCGTCCTGAGGGACCTTCCACTCCATTCCCAACCCACCTCCTAATTATCCAGGGGCTCTTCTCCCAGAAGGGGATCACTCGGGGGCTGGATCCCTCTTTGCCTTTTCTCTGTGTCTAGCACAGTTCGAGGTGCCCATGGGTGGGGTGTTTGATCACAATGACCCTCCGTGGAGCTGCCATTCAGCTTCCCTCATTTGGTCTCATCTTTCACTGAGTCCAACATTTTTTCAATCCCTCATCACCATCCTCCCAAGCACATTTCAACTGCCTCCACATCCCTTAACCAGGCAGCGTCCCTGTAGTGTGGGCTGTCTGCATAGGCCCTTTCTCAATCTTTCTCACCCTCTTGTCTCCAGTCTCCTGTGTCTCTGCTTTCTAAGCACAGACTAACTCTGGCTGTTCAGAGGAGGGCAGGACCATGCCTATGCATGGCCAGCAGACAGCGACAAAGACCCCTGGCCAGCCTGCTCCCTGCCATGCCAAACACCCACTGAAGGCCACCCACAGACCAGCATGTGGGGAGGCTGCTGATGCTCTGTGGCCAACATCAGAAGACGGTAGGAAAGCAGGGCCAGCCCCCCTGGTAGGGCCTCTGACCGTTCCCACTCAAGGTGCTCAGTGGGGCAGGAGATTTTACCCCAAGAGGCTTTTCCCCAGCTGGCGAGAAGCAGAGAAACACCCAGGCTCCCAAGGTGCTATGTAGCAAGTACCCTCCAGCACAGGGACAGGCGCACACTTGGAAGAGAGAAACTGCTCCACACTCTGGCCCGGGCAGCCGCCCATTTTCTCTGGCAAGTCAGGAACGGCAAAGGCGAGACTGGAAGCACCTGGGGCTCATGCCCCAGCCTTTGTGACACCCAACCCCCAACTCCTTCCCGGGGCTCTAGCTGAAGTCAGAGTATTGGCAGGAGCTGCCAAGAAGAGGTTCCAGCCCTGAAGGGAGCAGGACGTTCAGCCCAAAGGTAAAACTGGACAAGCACAACCACGAAGGGACATGAACCCTCAATTGCCTGATCCAAACTCAGATGCCTTATCCATTAGGCCACATGGTCACATATAGTCTCTCCAAGTACTTCTTTAGAGAAGACGGACACTGTGTTTCTCAGACTCAGGTCATCTACTGAGGGGGGTTGAGACTCTCTGGGCACAGAAGTCAAGTTCCCTGCGAGATGTGAGACTTAATTCTCTGGAGCCAGGTGCAGGGCTTTGGCAGGGAGGCTCAGGCATGGGGGATTGGGGTGCAGCGGATGGACCGGCTGTCTAGGTGGGGAGATTTAGTTGCACTGAGGTACAGGAGGGAGAAGGAATCCTGCTGATGGTCAGTGGCTGTGCAGAAAAAAGGGTGTTGATTCCCCCATCCTAAATGGGCTGGTTGGCTTGACCCTTCTCCCCTCTGCAGAGCATGGTGGGGACTGCAGCTCACCCTCTTGTGGGGCAGGAGGGCACAGGTGCAGGGCGTTGGGCTCCAATGTACTCGGAAGGCAGCTCCAGTGCGGTGGGGCAGGGCAGGGCCTGTGGTTTACGTTCTGCGTTGCCTGGTGCTGGGCCATTGCACAATCCCCAGCCACGCCGCACAGCGCACCTCGAGAGGCGGTTGGGGGCCAAGCAGATGATCCAGCACGAGGGGGGAGAGGATGTGTGGTTGGGGGGAGGAAAGGCCTTGGGCTGCACTGGGGGAGCGCAGAGCAGGGGTGACACCCCAGAAACCTGCAGCAAAGGGATGGACAGGTGGACTGGATGGATAGAAGAGGCAGCGAGCCTAAAAGGGGAGTGGGGTCTAGTGGTCAGAGCAGGGAGGGGGCTGGGCACCAGGCGCCAGGGACCTCTGGGTTCTATCCCTGACTCTGGGAGCAGAGGTGGGTCTAGAGGTCATAGCAGGGGGACTGGGAGCCAGGACTCCTGGGTTCAATAGTGGCGGCTGCTTTTTCCTGTGTCTCCCGCCCTACAGATCCCAGCCCAGCCCCCTAGCAGAATCTGACTGGGGGAGGGGGTTGCCCTGCCACTCCAGACTCGTGATTCGAACCACTCTCACCATAGGCTCTGACATCACGGAATCTCCCCCCCAAGACAGAAAGTAGGAGCCCCTCCCTTCATGTGGCACCCACCAGACACCCACTCATGGTTGCAAGGAGACCCCCCTGCACAGCTCCCTGCTATGAGGGGCTGGGGGTGCCCAGCCAGGGTCAGGAGGTGAGATGGGGTTGCAGTGGCAGGAAGGGGGCAGAGCTGGGGGTGGTGCCAGGTCTGGTGCTGGCTACACGGGGAAAAACCACACTGCTCCCCCATAACACACACACACACACCTCCTGGTCTTGGGAGGGGAACAGGAGAAAGGACAAAAGAAGCAAGAGACAAAGAGAAAGGAGGGATGGACGAAAAGGTGAAACAAAAAGGACAAACCCCAATGACCCCAGTGATTCTAAGGGACAAAATCCCAGGTGCAGAATAAAATTCTGCCTCCTTAAGCTCGTGGTTTCCATGCCTATAATTCAACGGTCACCAGATGGATCAGACTGAACAGGTTTCAAATCTTGAGGAGGCTCTTACCTTCTAAACAGGGACGGCTGTTTTCTAGTAAAATCAGGAAAAGGGAAGGAGAAAACTCGAAAGAGGTTCCTCCTGGCGCTCGCGTCCGTGAACCCAAATACTCTCTCAGTCCTCAAAGAGAGACCTGGAGAGGGAGACTTGCTGAAGCAAAGCCACAGGGTCTCTGAGGTTTCCCTGGTCCCTCACCCCTGTCCTGCCTGGCTGATGTCAGCATCTCTCTGTGAGGTCACCACCTCCCCACCACCTTTGGCCAATAGTCTGAGGTCCTGCAAAAGGCCTTTGTGATGTCACTGCCACACCCCTCCCTTGCTGGGCTAATGTCCTGCCCCTGGCCAGGCACTTTGGAGGTTTGAGCTACTCCCTGTGGATCACCCCACTCAAGGAGCATTCATTCTAGGAAGCAAGCCGGCTAGACAGGAAAACATCAGACGCTGCTTCCAATGCTACACTCACCTTTTCAGAAATTAGTCAATTTTATGGCCAGAAGAGACCATTAGAGCATCTAATCTGACCACTTGAGGATCACTTGAGCTGCAGTCAAGCACTCTACCGCTGAGCTATACCCCCACAATGACCTGAGTAGGGAATCGTGATTTTCAGGACTTTGAAGGACAAACCCTGATTCATCGAGCTCCTTTGCCATTCCCAGACCACAGGTGGTTTTAAAAATGGGGTTTGATTAAACTTCTTAAATGTGGCAAACACCACAGCTTGCACACCCACCGATATAGCTTCTCCCAGTGACATAGCTGCCACCTCTTGCAAAGTGGATTAACTACACCCCCAGGAAAACTCTCTCCCCTCAGCATAGAGCAGTGGTTCTCAGAGTGTGAGTCAGGACCCCAAAGTGGGTCATAACCCTGATTTAATGGGGTTGGCAGGGCTGGCATTAGACTTGTTGGGGCCTGGGGATGAAGCCAAATTTCTGAGCCCCACCACCCAGGGCTGAATCCTTCAAGCTCTGGTTTTGCCCTCCCCTAACTGGGGCAGGGCTCAGGCTTTGTCTTCCCTGCCTCTGCCCAGTGTGGAGGGGCCTGGTCCCTCTTTCCAGGGCCATGGAGTAAGTTTTTTTGGGGCAGAAGGGGGTTGCAGTGAAAGGAAATTTGAGAAACGCTGGCATAGAGCCTCTGAATATGTCTAGATTGGCTCCCTGTGGCAGATCAGACACGGAAAGTACAGCCATGGAGACACCACACACCAGCCTTGCCTAACAGGCAAGAATCAAACCTCCACAGAAAGACGCCTGTTGCTTTCTAACCCATCTCCCTAAGCCCTCAGCCACCACCACTTAACAAAGGGGCTTTTCTACACGATGGTTCTGGTCTCACTGAAGGGTCATTTCCAATTGTTTGCTCAGACCAGCATTAGGGAAAATGGTGCCCTGGGCAAAGCTTGTACTTTGGCACTTCCCCATTGCCCCTGGACGATCCCCCTCCCCCTTTACCGCTAGCTCCTGCACTCCCACCCCTTGCACCTCCTTCACCCCTAACTCCTGCCCCCTCCTGTGCCCCCTTTGCCCTTAACTCCCTGTGCCACCAGCCATTGCCCCTCTCCTGCAGCCCCTTCACATGGCTCCAGTGCTGGGGGCCCGCACTTGTTCTCCCTTTCCCTGGGCTTTGGCATCACTAGCCCCTGCTTAGCGAGTAGGGTTCAGTGGTCCCCAAAATGTGGGGCATGACTCCTAGGGGGACACAGAGGAACATTCATGGGGGCACCTCAGGGCCTGAGCCAGCCCCCATGGAGGGAGCAGCACTCAGCCCCACTTGTCCCAACTCTTCCCAAACCGCAACGTCAGCCTGGGGCTCTGGCTCCCAGCTCGGCCTCGACCCCCTTATCCCTGTCTGCACCCCTCTCCCCAGCAAGCAACAGCCCCACTCCCAGCCTCAGTTCTTGACTGCGGCTTCCAAGGGGCCACAGCCATGGCTAAGAGGGCACAGAGTGAAATGTTTGGGGACCACTGGTTTAGGGTGATGTTCTCAATCACTTCTATGAAGTCCAATAAAAGCTATTCCTCACCCACCCACCCAGCTCTCCATCAGGACGGACTAGGTATGTTCTGCTGCCCTTCACTCATGCAGGAAGGATAATAACATTTCATTCCATTGAATCCTAAAGTGATTTGTAACCCACCACCAGCCGAAACTGGTCATTTTGGGAAAGCAGCCCCATCATGCTGCATACCTAGGCAGAGTAGGTGTGTCTGTGCAAACACGCTCTGTTCCTGAAGTCTTTCCCCCAGCTCCTCACTAGATGTGAGGGGGGAGCTCATTCAGCCCCTGCTTCTGCGTAGTATTTAAAAACTCCTTATTGTCCCTAGCTCTGCTGGCCTTAGATTTCTCCTCCTGTCCCTCTTTAACAGCTCAGATGAGGTGGCCGAGTGGTTAAGGTGATGGACTACTAATCCATTGTGCTCTGCATGCATAGGTTCAAATCCCATCCTCATCGGATGCATTTAGTTTTCACCCCTCCTTTGTAGACAACCATCTCCCCCTTTGGTACAATGACAGCTCAAACAATCTTGCTTCTTGCAAACAAAAACCTTCTCAGAAACTCAGAACTCCCTTGCTTTAAATAAAATGTCTAAATCCCAGATTTCTTTAAAAAAGAAATTCTCTAGTGCTGTATTTCTTAGTTTTTATCTCAAGAGGTAACATCCTCATCTTCTCCCCCAAACACCCTGGGACCTGCCCAAATTATTAAAATACCCTCAACCTGAGCAAGGCCAGAGCAGTGAACCAGAGCTAGTGTATAGGCCAAGCTGTTCTGAAGGAGGCAACTCAAACATTTTCTCCCTGCTTCCCTTGGCAAGGTCTGACTGAGAAAACAAAATTCCCCAAACTGAAAATTTTCTGCTGAAAAACTAATACTAGTCTGTTTGGGGACTTTGGTTTGCAAGTATTATTGTTATTATTCTCTTCTGATTTCTGAGTCATTTCAGTTCAGTCTTTGTCCTCCAGGTGTGTTTCCAGCTGCTGAGTTGTGGGGGAGAGAGGCCAAGTCATGATGTCTCTTCCCCTCTTTCATAGTTTCTTCCAACTTGCTAGGAAGCTCCTTTGTTACCATGTAACTCAAGCAGTGTCCATTGTCACTGTGCTATCTCGGAGACGTCTGCATTGTACACGGTTCCTGGGCTAGTCCTTGGGAGTGTGGATCCCTTCAATGGGCCAGCAGCGAGTCTGGCTCCTCCCTTGTCACACCTGAAAGGCTGGTGGGGGGCATTTCCCAACCTCATAACATATCTCAGTAACACACACAGAGCAAAACTTCATAACTTCCCAACCAATGCGAGCACACACAATCCAACACGATATTAATGTTCAACAGATCAAGACATTTGAAATGATACGTTACAAGGCAGACTTTGAACAAACCATGTCATCATTATATGAGAGTGGTGAATATGGGGCTTCCAGGTGCTGCTCTGAGCACAGCGTGCCACACCTGGGCTTACACTGCAATGGAGACGTACCCTTAGAGTCCATCTCTCCTGGGATAAAGATGGCCCACACTTGACTCTCTGCCAATCCCCACTGGGCCCTGAGAAGTGTTGTTCGTGTTTGTATTCTATAAAGCAGAGGAGCAGATGAAGTTTTGCTCCCAAGGTGTGTGTGTGATTCTTTGGACAGGTCTACACTACAAAATTAGGTTGGTGTAATTACATGGCTTAGGCTGGCAATGCAGTTCTATCAAGCTAATCCCGGTTAGATAGTGGCTCAGCTGTCAGAACTTTCTGGAGCTATGTAAGGGGAGGGGCCCATGGCTCTGTAGCAGGAATGCAGGGCAGGCGAGTTCACGGCAGGCATGGTGGGATACTGGTGGAGGCCAGTTATGGTGATATAATGACCAGCAGCATTTACACTGACATTTGTCACTTTAAGTTTGCTGCAAAAAGCACTAGGCCTCTCGTCGAGGTGGTTTTATTTTGTCACCAAAACAGGGCAATTTTGTCGCCAGATGTGTTATTGCAGTGTGTGCACCAGCCAAAAACTGCCGACCGAGGGAGCGTTGTGTGTTTTTCACACACCTGAGCAATATAATGATGCTGAAGTAACCTTGTAGTGCAGACCTGGCCAAAGATTCTCTCTCTCTCTCTCTCTCTCTCACACACACACACACACACACACACACACACACACACACACACACACACACACACAGAGAGAGAGCTTGCAAGGAAAACCTGACCTGCTCCTCTGCTTTGCAGAATCCAAACACAAGCAAAGCTTGTCAGGCCCCAGTGGGGATGGCAGGGAGTCAGGTGTGGGCAGACACTGTGCTGTTGCCACAGGCAGGCACCATGGCTTAGCTGGCTAAAGCACCTGTTTTGTAAACAGGAAATCCTGGGTTCAATTCCCAGTGGTGCCTTATTAACTAGCTCTTGGGCAACCTGGTATTGGCTACTGTGGGAGGACAAAACACAGAGCTCTTTGGTCCAGCCCAGTGTAGTTGTTTAAATTATACTCACAGGCACTGATAACAGACTTACTGAAAGTTTGGGAGTTAAGAGCTGATAGGTCAGTGTTCCAGCCTGTCACAGATGATCCCGCTTCCTCTGGGACAGGGGCAGGTCTGGGCTCTCACACTGAATGGCTCATTGTGGCTGGCAGAACCTGTGGGCAGCTCATTTAGTTTGCACCGAGGGTTGAGTCCTGCTTTGTGCAACGTGTGTGAGAATGAAAATCCTAAACCGCCCTTTGAAATAACGAATGCAGCAGGACGTGTTATTGTCTCTGCCCCAAAGCAGACAGACCAATGGAGAAATGCCATTGAGTCCAGGCTAATACTCCACTGCCATTTTACCTTTTTTGCTTGCTAAACTCCCTCCCAACCTTGAGGGCTCCCAGATCCCGGTATTGAGCCTGAGCCGAGATGTCTACGCTGCAAATTTACCACCTCATGGCCCTTGCCTGGGATCCTGCACTGGCACGGGACACCCGTGGGTGTTTCATTGCAGTGCGGACATAGCCTAGCATTATGTCTACACTGCCATTAACACACCCAAGTCACTATTCTCAAACCCTGGGTCAGTTGATTCAGGCTTGTGGGGCTTGTTCTGCAGGGTTATAAAATGACAGTGTAGACACTTGGGCTTCAGCCCAGCCTCCGAGACCCCACGAGGGGTGAGGGGCTCGAAGCCTGGGCTCCAGTCTGAACCCAAATGTCTACGCTGTAGTTTTTAGCTCCCCAATCTGAGCCCATAGGAGCCCAAATCAGACCATCCAGGCCAGCGGGATTTTGTCACAGTCTAGATGCCCTCTCAGGGTATGTCTACACTGCAATGTAAGCCCAGGGTTAGCAGAAGTCATGTCAGCAGCCCCAACACATAAACATAAACCACGAGGGAAAGACCCACCCCCCAGATAAGCTGGGCAGTGTCCTTCTCCCTACGGTTCATAAGTCCAGCAACCAAAAGTCCTTTAACATGAGCCATCCCCTCTCTGCACCCCACTCACAGCTGTTGTCCTTAGTCAGTGCAAGCCCAGAGGTGCCTCTGTAGAGTTCACCTGCCATCCTGGGTGGAAAAGAGGGGAAAATAAGAAGGCACCATACTCACTATGTTGTCTAGGGACTCACTCATCCCTCTACAGCCACCCTGTCCTAACGTTGGTCTGATACCTACATTTTAGTATTGGGACCCAGACCCCAGCACACTTGGCTTTGGAACCCCTGTCCCCTGCCTAGCAAGTGCTATTGAATTGAGGGTGAGTCCCTCAGTCGGGGTCTGCCAAGCACAGTTGTGCTGCCCTCGATTCACACAACAAGGATAACAACCCTTTATTTCTCCTGCCCCTGTAACATGGAGACTGGGAATCTAACACCAGCCACAAGTGATCATTTCGGCAAGCAACCCAACCTATTTCCAACATACTGTAAAATCCACATGCAGACTCATACACGAAACCTTGCAAGAAAATCTTCCTGAGGGGGTCTGAAGCACCTGCTGCTGGAGGGAAGGAGGGAACCGTGGGTTGGGATTGAGGAGCAGCATGAGGAGGAGGGGCCTGTGGGTTGGTTCTGAGGGGCACTGGGAATAGGAGGGGGCTGTGGGTTGGGATTGAGGGGCACTGGGAATAGGAGGGGGATGTGGGTTGGGACAGAGGAGAAGGGTGAAGAGGAGCAGGCTCTGGTTGGGAGTGAGGAGCAGTGAGCATAGGAGGGACTGAGGGTTGGGATTAAGGGACACTGGGAAAAGAGAGGTCATGGGTTTAGGCTGAAGAGCATCCTCGTTTGGGGATCCAGCAGGACAGGGGAAGGCAGCAGATGATTCTAATTCCTTAGGGATATTCTGTTTGTGTGTGTGTGTGTGTGTGTGTGTGTGTGTGTGTGTGTGTGTGTGTGTGTGTGTGTGTGTGTGTGTGTGTGTGCGCGCGCGCGCAGGGGAGGAACATGCTCTATGCCCAGAGGCCTTTATTCCTCCAGGCTGCAAGGACAGAGGGGCTGTCAGGAAGTTGCCCCTTCAAACCACACACAAAAGGGCCCTTCTGAGGAAAGGGAAAATCCTGAAGAGAAAAAGTAACATCAAAGTTGACTCCAGCAAGACTGTGTAAGATCTTGGGGAGTAGTTTATCACCTGACCAGGGACTTGAAACCTGGACCCTCAGATTAAAAGTTTGATGCTCTGCCCACTGAGCTAGCCAGGCTCACAAAGAAAAACAGCAAGTTGGTGCAGAGGAGAAACTAGTCAAGAAAACAAGAGCGGGAAACAATAGGGGAAATCTGCTGCTCTCTCTGGCCTGGTCAACACTACGAGTTTATATCGAATTTAGCAGCATTAAATCGCATTAACCCTGTACCCATCCACACAACAAAGCCCTTTATATCGATATAAAGGTCTCTTAATACCGGTATCTGTACTCCTCCCCGACGAGGGGAGTAGCGTTGAAATCGGCATTGCCATGTCGGATTAGGGTTAATGTGGCCACAATTCGACGGTATTGGCCTCCGGGTGCTATCCCACAGTGCACCATTGTGACCGCTCTGGACAGCAATCTGAACTCGGATGCACTGCCAGGTAAACAGAAAAAGCCCCATGAACTTTTGAATTTCATTTCCTGTTTGCCCAGCGTGGAGCGCTGATCAACACAGGTGACCATGCAGTCCCAGAATCAAAAAAGAGCTCCAGCATTGACTGTAGGGGAGATACTGAAGCTGATCTTTGTATGGGGAGATGAATCTGTTCTATCAGAACTCCGTTCCAAAAGACAAAATGCCAAAACATTTAAAAAAAATCTCCAAGGCCATGATAGACAGAGGCCGCAACAGAGACTCAACACAGTGCTGAAACTTAAGGAGCTGAGACAAGCGTACCAGAAAGCCAAAGAATGAAATGGACGCTCATGGAGGGAGGGGCGACTGACAAGTGTAGCTATCCCACAGTTCTCGCACTCACCGAAAACCATTTGAATTCTTGGCTGAGTTCCCAAAGCCTGAAGGGTCAAAAACATTGTCACGAGTGGTTCAGGGTATATGTCATCACCACCCCCGTGAAAGCAAAGGGGAAAAATCATTTTTTGATTTATGTCGACTGGATGCTGCTGGCAGATGTGGTGCTGCAGCGCTACACAGCAGCATTGCCTTCCCTTCCATTCTGGCCGGCAGACGGTACAGTAGGACTGTTATCCGTCATCGTTGTCCCGTGAGTGCTCCTGGCTGGCCTCCGTGAGGTCGCCCGGGGGCACCTGGGCAAAATGGGAATGACCATTTACTCTCTGGTTCTTTAGTAGGTTTGCCCGATAGTCCAGACAGGACTGACTCTCCCATTAGACAATACTTAAGGAAGGGAATGACCTGGGGAGTCATTCCCATTTTTGTCCCTGTGACCCCAGCTGACCTCACCAAGGCCGGCCAGGAGCACCCATGACAGCAGCAGACGGTACAGTATAACTGGGAACTGTTATTGTCAACTTGCAAGGCAGCAGACAGGACAGTATGGCTGGTAACCGTCTCTGCTAACTTGCAAAAGGCAAGGGGATGCTGCTGTGTAGCACTGCAGTACCATGTCTGTCAGCACCATCCAGTAGAGATACGGTGACAGTGAAAAGAGGCTGAATGGGCTCCATGGTTGCCGTGCTATGGCGTCTGCCCGGGCAATCCAGGGAAAAGGGTGTGAAATGATTGTCTGCCGTTGCTTTCATGGAGGGAGGATTGAGTGACAACATTTACCCAGAATCACCCACGACACTGTTTTTGCCCCATCAGGCACTGGGATCTCAACCCAGAATTCCAATGGGCAGGAGAGACTGCGGGATCTATGGGATAGCTATAGCATAGCTACCCACAGTGCAACGCTCCGGAAATCAACGCCAGCCTCGGTACATGGACACACACGGCCGAATTAATGTGCTTACTGGGGCTCCGTGCACTCGACTTTATACAATCTGTTTCCAAAAAACAGTTTCTGTAAAATCGGAATAATCCCATAGTGTAGACATACCCTGTGGTTAACAACTTTGGTGGCTAATTGAAAGGCTGATGGTTCAAACCCAAGTGAAGATGGAGATGGTTTTTTTTTAGTGATGAGAATCCAGTACATTTTAACAGGCAGAAAATCTTCTCAATGCTGCTCTAGCCTCATTGGGCAAGCATAAGTATTGCTTTTCTTAGATGCATTGGTGGTATAGTGGCGAGCATAGCTGCCTTCCAAGCAGCTGACTTGGGCTTGATTCCCAGCCAATGCAGGGATGTGATGTTTTCTCTGCTGGGAATTGGTTTAATTTCAGTCACATTGTATCAGTTTACCAAGGGAATGAGAGAATCAATGTCCTGCAGGTCATTCAACACACAATGGAGGAAGAAAGGGGCGGGACTATACAATGAGCTGTTGGAGTTATCCTGGTATTACAATGTTTGGTTTATTTTTTTTTTAATTTCTTTACTTCCCTCTCCCTTTTAGACTCAGAGCCTTTAAGGTCAGAAGGGACCAGTGTGATCATCTAGTCCAACCTGCTGCACCTTGCAGGCCAAAACACGCCACCCACACACTCCTGTAATAGACCCGGGAGCGGAGGCAGCTCTGTGCACTGCCCTTACCCCAGGTAGCACATGGAGGCCCTCTGCTCCCCTCCCCATGGGTGTGCACAGATGTGCCAGCAGCACTGAGGTGGCTCCCTGCCCACTCTGCCTCCGTCACTCTGTGCCGCTTCCAGAAATGGCCGGCATGTCCCAGCATCCCCTGGTGTGGGGGGAGTGTCTCCATTCACTGCCCCTGCCCCGGGTACCAACTCCGCAGCGCCCATTGGCCAGGAACTGCAGCCAATGGGAGCTCTGGTTGCGGCGCCTGCAGGCAGCGGCACACGGAGACCCCCTGGCCCCACCCACCTACGAGCTGCTTATGCAGGGTTGTGTGTACCAGTCACTTTGGGAGCTGCAGTGCCCAGGGTAAGCGCCACCCCTCCTGCACTCCAACCCCCTCCCCCAGCACAGAGCCCGCACCCAAATTTCCTCCCAGAGCTTTGCTTGTCTTCCTTTCACCCAGAACCATCCTTCTTCTCCTGGGCTGCAAGTAGCCATCCCTGGGAAGCCAAGAGGCAGGCACAGGATTCTACCTCCCAGCAGCCAACCGCACCTCCCCAGGCTTTGCAGAACGAATGGTGATGCTCTACTAACCCCACTTAGCCGCACTGAGGCGCTTAGCTTCTGCCCTGCCTTCCTCAGCTCGACTTTCCTCTTTTGCCCCGTTCCTACCTCACTCCCTCCTTTGGCAAGTCACACAGAGGAGGCAGCAGGAAGAGCCGGCCGCCATAGGCCAACCTCCAAGGGCAGAGGAGACCAAGCCACAAGGCTTCAAAAGGTGACTGGCCAAGATCCTCTAGCTTTCCCCTGTTGATGCCAAGGCTTTTTCCTCAGCTCATTTCACCACCCGCTGCCATGCAGGGGTTGGGGTTTATCGCAGGTGTTACCCGAAATTGGGCCAGCTAGTCAGCGTAGGGAGGACTAATGACCCACCAGAGTTTGGCAGAAAGCAGCACATTTGTTATAATGACAGCTAAGCTCAAAAGAAGAAGGGGGAGAGGGTGTCACACTCGCATACTCACGCTCCCAGGACTGGCAGGGAACTGGAGATGTCAGGATTCTGCAAGGTAAGTGTCCCACAGCACAGCTATGGATGGTGCGATGAAGGTAACTCTCCCTGAGGCACAATGAAATACAATGCAGAGAACCACTGGGCAGGCGGTCCGGGCAAAGGGCATTCACTGGAGGTACAAGCTTGTGAGTGCTCTCCTGAGCACAGGGCCCCTCCCCCTTTTAAGGGCCTGCACCTCATGGCCTGCGACTAGAGATGACTTGGCTGCATGTGGTTGGTCACACTCCACCTTGGGCAGTGTCCATGCTCTGGGTGTGTGAGTGCTGCCTAATTAGAGTCCCAGACACCTTGTCTACCTGGGAGCTCTTCTGCTCTTCAACCAGAACATTCATCCCACCAGCATTCCAGGAGGGAGCGGGAGGGGAAAAGCCACTTCACAGGCATTCAGAGAGGGAGAGGAGACAAAAGTGGGAGCAGGGGAAGTATAACAGACCTTCTGCGCATAGAAATCACTCCTGCTCTTACAACAGCAGAGATAGGCCAGTAGGAGCTGGGAAAATTAAGCCATTGTGTTTCTGTCTGGTTTCAAACCAGGGACCTTTTGCGTGTTAGACAAACATGATAACCACTACACTACAGAAACTCTGTCACAGGGTTTTGCCCCTCCCTTCATAAGAACATAAGAATGGCCACACTGGGTCAGACCAAAGGTCCATCCAACCCCACATCCTATCTGCCAACAGTGGCCAATGCCAGGTGCCCCAGAGGGACTGAACAGGTAATGATCAAGTGATTTCTCTCCTACCATCCATCTCCACCCTCTGACAAACAGAGGCTAGGGACACCATTCCTTACCCATCCTGGCTAATAGCCATTCATGGACTTAATCTCCATTAATTTGTCTGCAAAAAGAAAGAGGAGTACTTGTGGCACCTTAGAGACTAACAAATTTATTTGAGCATAAGCTTTGCTGGGCTAAAACCCATTTAATCGGATACATACAGTGGAAATAAAGCAGTAAGATATATATATACACAGAGAACATGAAAAAAATGGGTGTTGCCATACACACTCTAACAAGAATGAGCAGTTAAGGTGAGCTATTAGCAGCAGGTGAAAAAAACCTTTTGTAGTGACTATCGGGATGGCCCATTTCCAACAGTTGACAGGAAGGTGTGAGTAACAGTAGGGGGACAAATAAACATGGGGAAATAGTTTGACTTTGTGTAATGACCCATCCACTCCCAGTCTTTATTCAAGCCTAATTTAATGGTGTCCAGTTTGCAAATTAATTCCAATTCAGCAGTCTCTCATTGGAGTCTGTTGTTGAAGGTTTTTTGTTGTAATATTGCGACTTTTAGGTCTGTAAATGCGTGACCAGGAGATTGAAGTGTTCTCCGACTGGTTTTTGAATGTTATAATTCTTGACATGTGATTTGTGTCCATTTATTATTTTACGTGGAGACTGTCTGGTTTGGCCAATGTACAGGGCAGAGGGGCATTGCTGGTACATGATGGCATATATCACATTGGTAGATATGCAGGTGAATGAGCCTCTGATAGTGTGGCTGATGTGATTAGGTCCTATGATGGTGTCCCCTGAATAGATATGTGGACAGAGTTGGCAACAGGCTTTGTTGCAAGGATAGGTTCCTGGGTTAGTGTTTTTGTTGTGTCATTGCTGGTAAGTATTTGCTTCAGGTTGGGGGGCTGTCTGTAAGCAAGGACTGGCCTGTCTCCCAAGATCTGTGAGAGTGAGGGATCGTCCTTCAGGATAGGTTGTAGATCCTTGATGATGCGCTGGAGAGGTTTCAGTTGGGGGCTGAAGGTGATGGCTAGTGGGGTTCTGTTCCTTTCTTTGTTGGGCCTGTCCTGTAGTAGGTGACTTCTGGGTACTCTTCTGGCTCTGTCAATCTGTTTCTTCACTTCAGCTGATGGGTACTGCAGTTGTAAGAACGCTTGATAGAGATCTTGTAGGTGTTTGTCTCTCTGAGGGTTTGGAGCATATATGTGCTTGTATCTTAGAGCTTGGCTGTAGACAATGGACTGTGTGATGTGGTCTGGGTGAAAGCTGGAGGCATGTAGGTAAGTATAGCGGTCAGTATGTTTCCGGTATAGGGTGGTGTTTATGTGACCATCGCTTATTAGCACTGTAGTGTCCAGGAAGTGGATCTCTTGTGTGGACTGGTCCAGGCTGAGGTTGATGGTGGGATGGAAATTGTTGAAATCATGGTGGAATTCCTCAGGGGTTTTCGTTTCCATGGGTCCAGATGATGAAGATGTCATCAGTGTAGCGCAAGTAGAGTAGGGGCATTAGAGGATGAGAGCTGAGGAAGCGTTGTTCTATGTCAGCCACAAAAATGTTGGCATACTGTGGGGCCATGCGGGTACCCATAGCAGTGCCCCTGACTTGAAGGTATACATTGTCCCCAAATCTGGAATAGTTATGGGTGAGGACAAAGTCACAAAGTTCAGCCACCAGGTTTGCTGTGACATTATCGGGGATACTGTTCCTGAAGGCTTGTAGTCCATCTTTGTGTGGAACGTTGGTGTAGAGGGCTTCTACCTCTATAGTGGCCAGGATGGTGTTTTCTGGAAGATCACCAAAGGACTGTAGTTTCCTCAGGAAGTCAGTGGTGTCTCGAAGATAGCTAGGAGTGCTGGTAGCGTAGGGCCTGAGAAGGGAGTCTACACAGCCAGACAATCCTGCTGTCAGGGTGCCATTGCCTGAAATGATGGGGCATCCAGGATTTCCAGGTTTATGGATCTTGGGTAGCAGACAGAATACCCCTGCTGCTTTTTTGGCCTGCTGCTTCTCTGTCTGGGATGTTTTTGTCAGTCCTGGCACAAAAAGGGCATCATTGCGCGCCCATGAAGGCAAGATGAATTTTTCCTGCCTTGCTCAGCTTGACTTGCTTCCTCACCCCATTCCTGCTTAGATCCTGGGTCACCTGGTGGCTGAAGATGGTCCATTGTCTCTAGCGGTGCCAGAGCCTGACACAGTGCCCCGGGAAGCCTTTGCTTTGCACATGCCGGCCATGCACATTTGCAAATACTTTAAAACTCCTGTCAGTAAGTTCTGGGCACAGTTGCTCACCTTCAGAGGAAGCTCCTTAAAATTGACCTGTCTCACCCAGTGGTACATTGATCTCTGTTCAGACTGAGCCGAAGGGGGCCTTGCTGTTGTGGCTGCCACTGCTGTGAGGGTGGCCCCTGTTGCGGATGAAGCCATCCTACAAGCACCTTCCACCTAGCCACCCACTGAAAATCCTGTAGGATGTAAGGTGGGAATAGAAGAACACTGGGGGAGGGGAGGTTTCCTAATCTCCTCCCCCCTTCTGCCACCATCGGCCATCCCATACCTGGTGCTGCACCCAGTGGGGTAAAAAAAAAAATACAGCCATATTGGAAGAGTCGGTTGTGTTCTTCGTGGTTGCCCCACCATTCCCCTCGGGCCTGACCTGCCCTCCAGCTCAGCCACCCACTGAAAATTGAAAAACAAAAAAGTAGAGCCGTAAAAGTCTTCAAAGCCCACCAGGCCCAACCCCTCTTCTAATACAACAGAAAAGCCGCACTTCTGACTAGGTAGGGACGTCCTATGGCCCCACAAGAAGTGGAAGGTCATCGTGTTCGGTCTCAGCAGCACTCGTGGAGCAGGGGGAAATACCTGGCTGAAGATATTCCCCACAGATGGGTCTTGAGCATCACAACTTTGTAGGCTAATGACAAGGTCCACCTACATCACTGGCTGAGTCATTCCTCACAGGCCACCAACCATTTCTCCCAGTTCGTGTTCCCCACGTCATCCCCAACCGAATGCTAGAAGGCCCAGCTCATCAACCTGCCCACTCTTGCAGCCCTTCTCTTCCGCCCTGACTGATGGCGGGGGTATTGAGCGTCCCTCCCTTAGGCCCTTCAACATCCCTGGGGAAAGACAACACCGCCCGAGTGACTTTGGGCCAGTAGGTCAACCAATAGGGCTGCCTCCTAGGCCAGGCTGCAGTCCAGCTTCAGGACTCAGAGGAAATGGAGCTCACATCCCTACCTACAGGACTCCAGTCACGGCCAGGCTTCTGGATCAAACATCCCCTCTTGTGCTCAAGTCACAACAGCTAGCGGGCGAAAGACAGGCTTTCATGGCCTTTGAGAGAGCAAGACAGAGCCTTGGAAGACCCAGCAGGGTTTGTGGCACAGGAATTGTCCTCAGATCCCACTAAGACTTCAACTCAGATTGCAGGATTCAAAGTCCCCAGTGCTGGCCCTTACACCATGGGACCAATAGGAAACACCCAGACCTCTGGTGAGGATGACCCTGTGCAGGCAGCCCTGCATTTGCTCACCAAGTTGTCATGCAGCAGTTTGCTGCAGCTCCCAGAGGCCTTTCTTAATCCTGACTGAGAGGCCAGTGGGCATGTGAGGAAGTTGCCCCTTCAGTCCCAGGCAGTACATGGCCCTTCCTAGTGAAAAGCCAAGTACTGGGGAAAAAAAGGTGATGCCGAATAACATCCTGGAGAGACACTTTCTTCCATTTTGAGGGGAAGGGTTCCTTCTTCATCTGACCAGGGACTTGAACCCTGGACCCTCAGATTAAAAGTTTGATGCTCTGCCAACTGAGCTAGCCAGGCTCACATATAAACAAAACCAAATTTCATGCAGAAGAGAAACTAGTCATGAAAATGAGGGCAGGAAACAATACAGAAAACCTGCTACTCTCGCTCTCTTAGCAGTCCTAGCCCCAGCCTGCTCCTCCATCCAGCGCCCTGAGGCCTTATTCTTTTTTTAGTTAAATATCAAATCCAGGAGAAAACACAGTTATACAAAGCAAAACGAAATCACAAACAGAAATGTCATTGGAAATAAAAAACTAAAAAAGGAAAATGCAATCCCCATCACTTTATCTGTCAGGGCCATTCCTGTATCAAGAGCACCCGCGAAGGTCCCTGTCTGCTTATGAGAAACCTGGAGGAACTCATACCACAGCCTGAACATGAAACTCAACTGCTCCCAGGTGCTGCAGTAAAACCCTTTCCCTGCTGTGATGTTGATGATTTTATGAAACTATGCTAATGAGTGTGAATATAATAGGAGTACTTATGGCACCTTAGAGACTAACAAATTTATTTCAGCATAAGCTTTCATGGGCTACAGCTCACTTTAGATGCATCCGAAGAAGTGAGCTGTAGCCCATGAAAGCTTATGCTAAAATAAATTTGTTATTCTCTAAGGTGCCACAAGTACTCCTGTTCTTTTTGCGGATACAGACTAACACAGCTGCTACTCTGAAACCTGTGAATATAATGTAACTGGAACATGCTTCATGCAAAAGGTCCCTTGTACAGTATCATTACAAAGCTTATTATCTATTGTGTGTGTTCATCCTATTTGTATGACTCAATCATTCTTGTATCTGAAACTAGAAATATGAACTATAACTCTGAGGTCCTGTTGTAATGATGCAAAGTGTGGGCCATTAATAGTGGTTTGGACTCTTGATGGCTCCCATTAACCAGGACAATTGACTGGAGATGGCTCTGTCCTGCACCATCTGTGAGTCAGGCCAGGAAGAATGAAGGCTTGGGGGTCTCACAGGACATGTGACCATGTCACCTGGTACAGGAATCCATCTTAAACCTGGGGCTCTTCCCCAGGAGAGAGACAAAAGATTCCTGCCTTGTACCAAAGCTATATAAGGGGGTGGAACAGAAGAAAGGTGGCTGCAGTCATGAGACATCCCCTAGCTACCACCTGAGCTGGAACAAGGACTGTACCAGGCGAAAAGATTGGGCCCAGACAAGAAATAAGTCTAGTCTGCGAAAGAAGCTTATTGGAAGATCTCTGAGGGTGAGATTTGATCTGTATTGAGTTTCATACTGTATTAGGCTTGGACTTGCATGTTTTTGTTTTATTTTGCTCTATGGAGAATACAAACTGCACAGAGAAGGAAAAGTTAATGCCTTAGAAAAGTCTGTGTGTGTGTGTGAGATGGGTGGGAGGGTGTCTAGAAACCACTCTCCTATAGTTTCTTTTCTCTGATTTCCTGTAGAAAATCTGAAGCAGGGAGCAAAAGCCACTGCCTTCTCTGAGGCTTGAACTCAGGACCTTTAGATTATGCAACTGACACGCTGCCAACTGCGCTAAAAAGGCTTGGAAAAGTTTGAGGCTCGGTGTATATAGGACCCTCCTACAGCCATGACTGGGGCAGGGAAGGAGCCAGAGATGTGCTGGAAGAAGCAGGGAGCTCTGGTGACCAGAGACTTTTCATGGCAGCTTTCACAGCAGCAAAGAAATCAATTCAGGCTGCCAGTGAACAATCTACTGGAACTAATGGCAACACAGGGGGGATGTTTCCAAGCTATGCACCTACTGCCACCTTTTAGAACTTAGTCTCCTTTTCCTAGTAGGGCACTTTCCATGCGAATTAAGCAAAGCAAGTTGGGGAAACTACACAGGTAATAAAAACCAGTGCTCCAAATAAGGCTTGAATTCATAACCCCAGCAGTAGCCCCCTCTGCGCTAACCAGTTGCACCAGTGCAGGTGCTTCTTTGGCAAAGCTGGGAAGCAGGCAGTTATCAGTCTCTGTGATTCACACCTTTGCCTGGTAATTGAAAGGTTGATGCATCAAACCTAACTCAAGATGCGGCTTTTCAGCCATGAGACTCCAGGACATTTTGACAGAAAGAAAATCTCCTCTGTTTTGGTTTAGCCCCATTTGACTCCTTCTGCTCGTCTTCTCCCACTCCCTCCAGTCTCTTTCCTTCCCCACTGGGGCCGTGCAGAGAGGAGCCCCAGTCAGTCTCTGTCACAGAGTCTGTATCCCATAAAGGGAGGGAGGGGTTGCTCCAAAACATTGATAATGGGGGGAGGGGTGGGCATGGTTAGGGGGAGAAAGGATGGAGAATTAACAGTGGGGCCCAGAGAGATTCCCCCAGATTGGGGAGATCCCCTGCTGCCCCCCATCAGCCAGCTGTGGGAAGAACAACTTGGGATTGCTTGGGGAAGCCACCTTTAAAAACACAAGTGTAACATGCTAGTTACATTTTAATAAGACCAAAGCCTCCTCAATCCCAGGGTCACGATCACTGGAATGATTTTGCCTTGATATTTTACCAGCCGCAGACACAAAGCGAGTCAAATTACAGTTTCCGTTCAGACTCAGTGCACACACAAGAATCCGGAGGCTTTTAATTCCTTAGGTTCTGCTGCCATTTCATTTCTGTCCTGTTCCAAGATTTATCATTGTGCAAAGCAACGTTAGGCCCTTGGGAGTGTCCCCCTCAGTGCTGCCTGCCACCCTTGGGCAATTTAAAAGGGCCCAGGGACCCCCGCCACCACCGCCAGCAGCACAAGGGGACTAAGGCAGTTTCCTGCCCGCCCTCACTCCATGTGGCACGTCACTCCCGGAAACGGCTGGCACCTCCCTGGTGTGGGGGAGGTCTCCGTACGCTGCCCCGCCCTGAGTGCCAACTCTGCCAGCTGTGGCAATGGGAGCTGTGGGGGTGAAGTCTGCGGGCAGCCATGCACAGAGACACCCCTGGCCCTCCCGCTTAGGGGCTGCTGCCAGAGGAGGGTGCAGGTTGCTTTTGGGAGATGCCCGAGGTAAATGCTGCACCCCTCACCCTCTCCTGCACCCCCAATCCCAACCCAGACCCCACACCTGCACCCAAACTCCCTCCAAGAGCTTGCCCCCTGCACACCCTCCTGCAGCACAACCCCCTGACTGAGCCCAGGCCCTGCACCCAAACTCTCCCAGAGCCCAGCCCCTCTCCCTCCCACACCCAAACTCCCTCCCAGAGCCTTAGGCAGGTGTGTGGGGGTGGGGGCAGGACAGTCCCATTCTGGGCACCACCAAAAATTGTACAAACCTGCCGCCCCGTCCAGCCCAACCTTCTGCTGATGCACCTCAGCCCACACCCGTGCAGGGTTTGAAGCTTCCATTGCTTAAACTCCAGGACACTGAGGGATTTCAGCTCCCCTTTGCCCAGAGGGAACCTTCACCCCACTCCCAGCCAGGTTCTTGTCCATGGGATCACTGTACGGGGGCTGGGTCCCGCTGGGTCTTTTCTCTCTCTGTGACAGGCCAGGGTGCAATAACTGGGGCATCTGAGCACCCAGGACCTTCTGTGGGGCTGCCATTCCCCTTCCCCTTCTGTGGTCTCATCTGTCATTGACTCCAGACTCTTTTCTATCCATCGTCAGCACCGTCCCAAGCCAGCTGCACTCACCTCAAAAAGACAGTGTCCCCTGTTGGGTGTGAATCACTGACCTCTCTCCTCCCTGAGCACTGACTGCCCCTCTGTTTCCTTGCCTCTCAGTCTGTGCAGCAAAATATAATACCGTCTATTGAAGCAGGCAAGTGCTGCTTCTGCTTTCCACTTTTAATTGACCCTTGTAATCTTGTGGTGCCAACGTGTTGTAGCTTCATTTTATATCGGCTTACAGGGCGGGAGCGGGGGAGGAGGCACCACCAAAAGGTTATACAAGCCTGCCACCTCCGGCTGTGCTCCCAGAGAACAAACCATCTCCTGCACAAAGGGGATGAAAGGACCTGCCTTAGCCTGGGGTTGAACCAGGGACCTTTAGACCTTCAGTCTACCGCTCTCCCAGCTCAGCTACTTTAGCAGCTGTGTGACAGCTGTTTGGCCTGTTGCTTCTCTGTCTGGGATGTTTTTGTCAGCAGTTGCACACAAAAAGGACAGGAAAACGAACGGCTGCTCCACACCCCCACCGGAGGAACCCGGCGCCCTTAGCTGTGGGGAGTAAGAAGTGGCTGTTGGCTGACAGGGCCTGTCCCCGAGGCAGGGGCGGCTCTAGAAATTAGGCTGCCCCAGGCAGCGGGGAGCGCTGCGCCGCCCTTCCTCGGTCCCGCGGCGGGTCCCCTCTTCCCGCGGCTCCGGTTGAGCTCCCGCGGCAGGTCCACCGGAGCCCCGGGACGAGCGGACCTGCCGCAGGCATGACTGCGGGAGCTCCACCGAGCAGCGGGAACACCGAACCTCCCGCGGGCACGGCTGCGGGCGGGCGGGTCCGCGGCTCGGCGAGCTGCCGCAGTCATGCCTGCGGGAGGTCCAGCCGAGCCGCGGACGAGCCCCCTCCGCAGTCATGCCTGCGGCAGGTCCGTCGTCGCGGCTCCGGTGGACCTCCCGCAGGCATGACTGCGGCAGGTCCACCGCCCAGCCTGCCGCCCCCTAGATTTGGCCGCCCTAGGCAACAGCTTGGTTTGCTGGTGCCTAGAGCCGCCCCTGCCCCAAGGAGCTGGAACAGCAGCTGCCGCCTCCCCCTCGGCTCCAGGCTGTGGGAAATGCTCATTGCCTGGCTGCATGGCCGGCTGCTGCTCCGTGCTCTGGAGAGCGTCTGTATTGCTCTGTCAACTCCCCATCTTCACTGAGCCAGTCTGGTAAGGTCCCACGTGCCCCCTCCGGCCTGGCAGCTGAGAGTCTGTGCAGACATCAGCCCCCCTGCCAGCCCCACAGGCAGCAGCAGCGCCAGCCCCCCAGCACCACAGGGGCACTCAATGCACTTCCTGTGGGGAAATGGCTCCTTGGCGTCCAGCTGCTAGAGTGAGAGCCAGGAGAGAGCAATGTCTGGCTCACCGTGGGGGAGAGAAGAGACCTGGTGAGTGCGGATCTCCCTCAGCCTCCCCCGCAATGCTGGTCAGTTGTATTGTCACTGTGAGAGTTGGTGCTTCCCTGCAGGGCCGGCCCTAGAGGGGTGCAGGGCCCAGGACAAATCCCCCCCCCTTTCTGTACCAGGCCCTGCACTCACTCCACCCCTTCCCCCAAGCCCCCACCCCTGTCCCATCTCTTCCTGGCCTGCACCTTCCTGCCCCATTCCTCTCCCTCCCCCATTTCTTACTGTCCCTTCTCCTCCCCCTCCCCGCCCAGTGCCTCCTGCACCCCACTGAACAGCTGATCACTGGCAGGTGGGAGGGGCTGAAGGGGAAGAGGAGGAGCTTGTCAGCAAGGCCTGTAGTGGGGGGCGGGAGCTGGCTGCCAGTGGGCGCTGAGCACCTATTTTTTCTCTGCTGGTTCTGCAGCCCCGTAGCTCCCATGGAGTCGCTGACTCAGCTCCTTTCACAAGCTAGAGAGAGGAGCCAGAACCAGGGCTAATCTATGGGGCACCAGGTGAGTGGCAGAGGCTTCAGGTGCTGAGAGTTTGCCTGACCCCTCAGGGACACAGGGTGAGGGGGTGTCCCAGGGATCTCTATGAAAGGAGCAGAACAGGATTTCCTTGGGGTGGTGAGAGAATTGAGAGTGTCTCAGGGGGTTGGACAGAAGAATTGCCCGGGTGAGGGACTGGCTAAAACACAGACCTCGCTGTGAGCAGGATTTGAACCTGCACAGGGGAACCCTATTGGATTTCAACTCCAACGCCTTAACCACTCGGCCATCACAGCTCTGAGCCTAAAACTGCCCCAATGCCAGAGAAACTGGTAAAGAATCCCAATGCCCAGGTGTGAAGTTATCTAACTACAGAATTCCCACCACAAACCTGGCCCCCAAAGCACAGATGGGATTGGGGGTTTGTTCTCTTTGCTTAGCCACGTGCAGTCGCACAGAGAGCGCATTTAAAAGTCTCCCCTCCCACAGAGCAGGAAGGGGAAATGATTCTCAACTTGGAGCCTGATGTAGGGTGACCAGACGTCCTGATTGTATCGGGACTGTCCCGATATTTGCTTGTTTGTCCCACGTCCCGACTGATGTTTGGTCGGGACACTGGACAAACAAATAATTGCCCTCTGCTCCGGCACACAGGCAGATCCTGGAGGACACTCACCCCCGACCCCGCCCCTCCTTCCCCATTGGATCCCTCCCCAAATCCTCACCCTGGCCCTGCCCCCAGCCCCACCCCTCACTGCCCCATTGGATCCCTCCCCAAATCCCCACCCTGGCCCTGTCCCCATCCCCACCCCTCACTGCCCCATTGGATCCCACCCCAAATCATCGCCCTGGCCCTGCCTCTTCCCCAAGCAGGCAGCATCCTCCTCCCTCCCAGGTTTGCACACGGGCCATGGCCGGGAGCGCAGCATGGAGGCTGCTCCAGCCCTGGAGCCTGGAGGGCAGCGCAGTGGGGCTATGGGCTGTGCTGAGCAGGCAGGACCCATGTGGGTGGGGGGCGGGGAGACACGTGAGGCAGACACACTCCTCAGACCTGTCTGTCCTCAGCTCTGCAGGCAGAGGGGAAGGGGCATGATGGGAACACACACGCCCCATTCCAGACACCATGCAGCATCCACAGGGCTACCAAAGCACGTCACCTTCGGCCAAAACCATCCCCCACCCCGAGGGAGCAAAAAGCCTTTGTGAGCTCGGCACACACAAACCAGGAAAAGATTAACACCCCCACCGAGCCCAGCCAAAGTGGGAGCTTCCCCCACTTCCCGGCCACAGGCCCACGGGGCTCATGGATGGAGGAGTTTGGGGGGCTGTGGGGGCCCCTGAAGGACTAGCTCAGCGTGTGAATGAGGGACTGGGATGTATGTGGGGGCCGGACTGTGGGTTGGGGTGTCCAGGAGGACCCCAGGGAAGGGACTAGGGGGATTAGGGATAGAGGAGGGTGGGGTTACCAAGGTGCATTGTGGGAATGTGGGATTTAGAGCCCAGAGTGTCTGGGTGGGGGCGGGTTGGAGGACCCCCCAGTGGCTGAAAAGTGGAACCCGGCAGGTTGGGGGGCAGCAGAGATTGGAGATGAGGAACCTCACACCCTGGGGATGGACTGGGGCAGTGGGGGGATGGGAAAGTGGGGCCCAGCAATGGAGAAATGGGCTGGATGCAATTAGGGGCAGGGCGCTGAGGACAGGGATGGGGAGGAGGAGGAGGAAGGGGGCAGGGTGCTGAGGAGGATGTTGGGGTGGGGCTAGAGGAGGAGTTTGGGGTCGGGGCACTGAGGACGGGGGAGGAGGAGGAGGAGGAGGAGGGCAGGGGGGTGAAGGGAAAGGACAGGCAGATCGGACAGGGTGGGGGAGGGGATGCTGGGGGCCGAGGGATCCCCACAGGTGGGGGTGGGGCTGGCGTGAGGGTCACAACAGAGGACGGAGGGACATGGGGGGGCAGGTTGGGGGGGCTTGAAGGGGCTGTTGGGGCCCTACAGAGGAGGAGGAGGCGGGGCTGAGCCCTCTCCCCGCTGCTGCCCCCAGGCCCAGCTGGGGTGAAGCCCTTTCACTCCGCGCTGCCTCTGCCCTGTGCCCCCAGCCCGGATCCCAGGCGGGATGCGAATCCCAACGGCCGCAGCGCGCGCCCGGGGTGGGGGGGCAGCGAAGCATGGGGGGGAACCGGGGCCTCCCCCCACGCGCCGAGTCTCTGTCCCGCGCTCTCTCCGCCAATCAGGGAGCGGGGAGGGGCGCGGCGAAGTGACGAGTTACCGCCCCTCCTCCAATAGAGGCCGCGTGTGTGAAAGGGAGAACTACGCTTCCCAGAGTGCACCGGGAGGGGGCGTTGTCTGAGCAACTGTCCGTCACTTCCGCTCTGAGACGAGCCAGGAACTACAACTCCCAGCCTGCCCGGGGCACCTCCGTCCTCCCAGCCCAGGTGAGGCGGGTCCTGGGTCAACCTGACACCTCCCCGCAACGCAACTCCTCATCCCCGCCCCGCCCCGTGCAGGGTGTGACGCTGCCCAGCGCAGGAACGTGCTGCATCGCTTCGCCCCTTTCACCCCCGGCACAAAGCAGCGGGGCGGGAGCGCGCAGGGGCGGCTCCGGCCGTCGAAACGCCTCCCCCGGCGGGCGGGGCCAGGTCTGGCTCTGTGCGGGGCTGGATCCACGTGTCCGCCCGCGGGATGTTCCCGGCGCCCTTGTAACCCCCGCCGGCTGGGTGTGAGCGGGTCTGGGTGGGGCCGCCGGGCCCAGGCACCGGCCGCGTGTCACCCCCGACTCCCGCTGCCCCCGCCCCGCCCCCTGCCCCGGGGAGCCCGGCTCCCAACACCCGCTGCAGGGACAGCGACACCCCCGGACCGACCCGCCCCCGGCCGGAATGAGTCCTTCCCCAGCCCCCGCTGTGCCCGCCCCCAAAGCCCCGCCCCGCTGTACCCGCCCCCAAAGCCCTGCCCCTGCACCCCCGCTGTGCCCGCCCTCAAAGCCCCGCCCCTGCACCCCGCTGTGCCCGCCCTCAAAGCCCCGCCCCCGCTGTGCCTGCCCCCAAAGCCCCGCGCCCCGCTGTGCCCGCCCCCAAAGCCCTGCCCCTGCACCCCCGCTGTGCCCGCCCGCAAAGCCCCGCCCCGGACCCCTTTCCCCAAAGCCCTGCCCCGCTGGTCCTGCCCTCACATCGCCTGTTCCCCTAATCCCCGCCCCTTTCCTGAAGTCCTGCCCGCCCCACCCCTTCCCGCAAGGCACCACCCTCGCATTGCCCCTTTTCCCCAGTACCTCACCCTCGCTCTGCCCCTTCCCCGACTCCCCACTCCCACATTGCCCCCAATACACCCCTCCCTGCACCTTTTCCCCAAGGACCCACCCCACATGGCCCCTTCCCCGAGTTCCCACCCTTGAGCTTCCCTTTCTCCTCGAGACCCTGCCCCTGCACCGCCCCTCCCCTGAGACCCCGCCCTGCACCGCCCCTTCCCACTGGGACCCCACCCCTGCACCGCCCCTCCCCTGGGACCCCGCCCCTGCACCGCCCCTTCCCCTGGGACCCCGCCCTGCACCGCCCCTCCCCTGGGACCCCGCCCTGCCCCGCCCCTTCCCCTGGGCACCGCCCTGCCCCGCCCGCCCCTTCCCCTGGGACCCCGCCCTGCACCGCCCCTTCCCCTGGGACCCCGCCCCTTCCCCCTGGGGCCCTGTCCTCACATTGCCCCAAGACCCCACCCCTGCACCACCTAATCCCTGCCCCTGCATCGCCCCTTCCCCAAGACCCTGCCCCCGCAGCGCCACACCGCGCCCCTCCCGCCTGCTTCTCCCTTGGCCTCCTCTCTCCCAACTAGGGGTAGGGGCTGTTGGATTGAGCCATATGGAAATACGGGGGAGGGGCAGGGCTGGGAGCCAGGACTCCTGGGTTCTCCCCCAGCTCTGGGAGGGGAGTGGGGGAGGTGTGGGGCTGGGAGCCAGGACTCCTGGGTTCGCCCCCGCTCTGGGAGGGGAGTGGGGCGAGGGGGGTAGAGTGGGGGAGGGGCTGGGATGCCTGCTGCCCTAGTGGTGACCAGCAGAGCCCCCTGCAGCTTGCCCCCCAACCAGGCACTGGGTGTGCTGGTGCCTGGAGCTGCCCCTGGTTCTAGCCCCTCTGCCCAGGCAGCTCCCCCAGCCTGACACACACACACCCAGCCCCTGCACCCGTCCCACTCCAGGTCTCCTCAGCCCAGAGGGGAGCCCCCCGGCTGAGTGGGGAATCAGAACCCCCGAAATTACCCTGGGACCAGCATGATCAGCCTCCGCCCTGCCCTGCTCCACATGTATTTGGAGTGAGTCAGTTTCCCTGTCCCAACATGTGTCCTGCCCTGTGTCTCTTCTCCTCCCCAGTTCCCTCCAAACCACCCCATTTCCCCTGCACCCCGGGCTGGGTCTCTGCCAACCCCCCTTCTCCCCTCCTGCCCCCAATAGCTCCCGGCCCCTACAGGTCTATAGGGCTGGATCCCTCCCTCCCCCCTTCTCCCCTCATTTCCTGCCTCTGGGGGTCTATGGAGATGGGTATCTCCTCTGCCATCCCCTCTCCTACCCCCCCATATCCCGCTGCCTCTAGGGGTCTATGGGGCTGGGTCTCTCCCCCCTCCATCCCCTCCCCTGCCCCCAATATCCCTCTGGGGCTCTGTGGGGCTGGGGCTCTCTCCCTGCCCCTGTGCTCCCCCCTGCACACGATGTCCTGGGAGTGACTCAGTTTCCCTGGACCAACATTTCACACCCTCCACTCCCACCCGACATGTCTCCCTCCACCCCACCCCATTTCCCCTGCACCCCGGGCTGGGTCTCTGCCAATCCCCCTTCTCCCCTCCTGACCCCAAGATCCCCTGTCCCTGCAGGTCTATGGGGCTGGGTCTCTCCCTTCCCCCTTCTCCCCTCATCCCTTCCCCCAATATCTCCCGGCCCCAGGCTGTCTATGGGGCTGGGTCTCTCCCTGAAGCCCCGCCCCCAGCGCGGGGCTCACAGACAATCCCCGCCCAGCGGCTGTGACGTGCGCTGGGACTGTGACGTGCGCTGACGTGTTCACTCCCCGCGGGCAACTCATTCACTGGAGACCAAAACGACAGAAGGTGTCACGTGTCCATGGGCGGGGCTATGCAGATGAGCAGTGTCTGGCGGCAGGACGGGGAGCAGCGAGAGGAACCGAAGGAGCCCGGCGGAGAGAATTCTCTGCGTGTGGACAGAATCCGGTGTGGGGAGTTCGTGCTGTGGGTGCCTGCGCCGGAGTCACTTCGGGGCAGTGATTGCCACTGAGCTACGTAGTGACCAAAGGGGTGTGAATGGGGTGTGGTGCCTGGCCGGGAGCAGCTCATGGTGAAAAGAAAGCAGCAGAGCCTGTCCTAGCGGTGGTTTGTGGGGGTTTCTTTGCAACCATGAGTGGGATTGTTGTGGGTGCAACTAGACCCCCCCTTCTCTGGTGGGGCGGGGCTTCTACTGTCTGCCTTGGGGAGGGAGGGGTCCATGATGTCACAGCCCATGGTGGAGGGGAGGTTGAATCATGTGGGGGAGTAACTTCCCCTGCTCCCACTCACTCTCCACTAGGGGGCGGGGCTGGGATCTCTAGGGAGGGAAGTACAGAAAAAAACAGTCTCCCCTATGGAACCCAGGAGTCCTGGCCCCCAGTCCCCCTGCTGTAGACCCCCTCCACTCCCTGGGCCAGGGATAGAACCCAGGGGTCCTGGTGCCCAGCCCCCTCCCTACTCTGACCACTAGACCCCACTCCCCTCCCAGGTGCAGGGGTCACTGGGTCTGTGTCCCAGCTCTGCTAAGGGCCTTGACTGATTTTCCCAAAGTGCTTCCTTCTGAATCCAGCACATCTGCCCTCCCCGCCCGGCCCTGTCACTGCCCACCCCCGTGCGGGGGCACCAGCACTGTGCTGAGTCGTGATGGGAAATTGTCCACGCTGGCCCAGGAGAGACGTGTGTGTCCCTGCTGCCCCCTGCTGGTGGGGCTGAGCCCCGCTCTGTGTGTGTGTGTGGGGGGGGGTGGCTTTGCAGGATTTTGTATCCAGCAGCAAGTGACACACACACACACATTGACGCACAAAGGGACTCAGACAATCCCAAAAACACTCACACACAACACACCCAGAGAGGCATGCTAGCCCAACCCGCAAAGAGAGAAATGATCACACCCCCAGCCACACTCACAATCACACACACACCAGAATATTCACAACTGTGCTCAGAGACACAACCACACACAGTTCACTCCCACTGCTCCCAACACAAGGACTTCCTGCCCCACACAGCGTGTGCCGAGGCCTGTGGAACTCACTGCCACTGGACAGTTACCAAGGAGAATGGACCTTTCCAGGAGACCAATAGACATGGCCGTGGTGACAGAGGGGGCTGGCTCCCAGGGTCTGACCCGGGCTGAGACTGGTTCTGACCTAGAGGGGTCTATCCAGCAGGGGGCAGCGTGACCCACACACAAACCCACCAGAAGCGCCTTTCTTAGCGGGTCTCCCAGGCCATCCCCCACCCTGCCCCGGGTTGGGTAACAAAGGGGCAGCACAGGACTCTGGGCTGTGTCACAACCGGCCCCAGCCCCTCGCTCCCACACGCTGGTGAGTTGGGTAACTGCCGAGGGATTGCACAAGAGAGTCAGAGCCAGGGAGAGAACCCAGGAGTCCTGGCTCTCCCCCTGACACACTCTAACCACTGGACCCCACTCCCCTCCCAGGGCTGGAGATAGAACCCAGGAATTCTGACCACCAAACCCGCCCCCCCCCCCGCTCTGACCACTAGACTCCACACTCCCCTTTTAGATGTGAGTCTCGCTGCCTCTTCTATCCACCCCCCCCCCCTGTCCATCCCATTGCTGCAGGTTTCTGGGAGTCACCCTGCTCTGCGCTCCCCAGTGCAGCCCAAGGCTTTTCCTCCCCCAGCCACATATCCTCTCCCCCCTCGTGCTGGATTGTCTGGCACAGGCTCCTTCAAGGGTTTGCATTTCTTGGTAGTTTTTAACCCCATCACCACTTCCTGCCCAGCTCCCTCCTGCTGTGCAAGATGGTTTGGGGGGGATGGGAAGAACCCAGGAGTCCTGGCTCCCAGTCTCACCTGTGCTAACATATGAGACTCCACTCTAACCCAGCGCTGGGACTGGAACCCAGGAGTCCTGACACCCATCTTCCATTCCTCTAACCACTAGACCCCACTCCCGCCCTTTTGGGAGCCAGGGCTCCTGGGTTCTGTCCCCAACTCTGGGAGCAGAGTGGGGTCTAGTGGTTAGAGCAGGAGGAAACCAGGACTCCTGGGTTTTATTCTCAGTGCTGCTGTGTGATACTGGGCCTCTGTTTCTCCTCCCACTTTTTGGGTGTGGAGCCTGTAAACTCTCTGGGGTATGGCCTGTCTCTCGCTGTGTCTGGGCAGCGCCTGGCCCAACGGGGGCCTTGATTCTGCGCCGGTCTCTGAAGGTGCTGCTGTTGTACAGATAAATAGTCGTGATACTAAAAGATGTGGCAGTGCGTGAGTGCACCACCATTACCGTGCAAGGGCTAAATGTGATTCTTATCCCTGTGACCTCCCGTGCACCCTTCCCCCTCCCCGATTCTGCACCCTGAGCCCCTTGTGCCGCTGCCCTTGTCAACGGCAGCGCAGGAAGCCACCCAGCCCTAGCCCTAAAACAAGAAGATGAGAGAAAAAAAATAAAGCTCACACCAACAGGAAACCAGCCCCAGCAGTTTGTGCCTTCACGTCCCAAAATATTTTACACACACACACACACACACACACACACACACACACACACACACACACACACACACACACACACACACACACACACCCCTGCTCAAACAGCCCCCTTTGCCAATGCACCACCTCACCTCGTCCAGGCAGGTCTAGGCGGGAAGCTCCGTGTGGGAGCGGTGATGGACGGCACCATCAAGGTAGGTTCTGCAGATGGTCCTCCAGGTACGGGCGTCTCAGCTCCAATTGGCACTGGGCTCACGCTGGGCTGTGTTCAGTTCCTGTCTCTGGTGTGCGCCCCGGCTCCACAAACGCCCCCGCCCCCTGCTCTTTCCTTCTGGTACAAAAAATATCCTCTTCCTTCGCCCCAGAGAGAGACACCCACGGTGCTGCTCAGCACACGGCTTCCCCCCACCTTTCCCCCATTCCCAGGAGCGTGCGGGGAGGGGGTCAGGATTGGGGAGAGCCCATGTCCCGAGGGGAGGGTATGGGGGGGCTTGTCCCCTGCTCAGAGCATGGGGGTACCAATAGGCACCTATGGATGGTCCCCCCAAGCAGGGCCAGGACTGAAATGGGAGGCCTGTGCCCCCAACATGGAGAATCTGGGGTGCAACCTTACTTAACGGGTCAGTCTGTCCTTTCTCTGACTCTCCCATTCCAGCTTCAACTAGCGCTTGTGGTTCATTCGTTCTTTTTCATTCCTTTCCTTCTCTAGCTTGTATGTTCTTGCTTTCTTTTTTCCCCTCTGCCTTTCACGCTCTTCCTTTCTTTCCTTCTTTTTCTAATATTTTTTCTCTCCCTTTATTTCTTTCTCTGCCTTTCACGTTCTTTTCGCTTGCTCTGTCACAAGTTATTTTGTTCACTTGCTCTTTTTCCTCGCTCCTTCCGAGCCAAGTGGGTTCTCCTCGCACACAGATTTTGACAGGTTTTCCTCCTGATCAGCAAGTGGATTAAGCACGTCTTCAGTAGGGGTTTGCCATGCCAGGGAGCAGGCTGACCGAGTGTCTTTGTGGCCGTCTGCTGGCCACACATAGGCATGGTCCTCTCCTCCTCTGTCCCTGCCCTCGGTTGCTCTGTAGCTTTTAAGCCTTCCCTTGGAGCTGTCAGCACCAGCTGCCTCTGCTCTAGGTGCCCAGAGGAGGAGAGGTGCTGGGCTCCAGCCTGGGACTCTGCCTCCCTCCTGCCTAGCCCTGACTATGAAGCCTGGCCCTGACCCTCCTTCCTTCAAGTGCCAGGTGGACAAGAGGTAACGTGGCTGCAAGCAAAATGGCCAAACTTGTGGGCCTCATGTGAAGCAGCAAGAATCCCAACCACCTGGTCAAACCACAGGAATCAGGGTCACAAGTTCTAGAGCCCCAACCAATTTTGGCCATTCACCACCCAAGACCTAGCTCCAGTGGGCAAGTCATCCAGCAGGAGGGGAAAGATTGGCTCTTAGACAGCTGGAGACAAGGAAGTTGAGCACTGGGAGCTTTACCACAAGCCAACACAAGGTCCCACTGAGATTTGAACTCAGATTGCAGGATTCAGAGTTCTGAGTGCTGCCTGTTACACCATGGGACCAGCTTGTGCTGCTTTCTCTGCACATTGGTGACCCTCACTGGACTGGCTCATGTAAGGGACAGTAGGCCCCTTACTAAAACTTAGTGGGGTTTTTGGTTGGCTAGTTCCCAGTCCCAATAGAAGGGGGAAGGGCCAATGGGAAATCAGGCCCCTGAGACTGACAGTCCCCAGGGGCAATGGGGAGAGGCCAAAGCTCCAAGTTAGCCGCACTGACAGGCCAGGCAGTGTAATGAGGGAGTCACCAGGCCAGGGGGTCCCATCCCATCACACACACACACACACACACACACACACACACACACACGCCTTGCAAGGAAAACGTCACCTGCTCCTCTGCTTTGCAGACTCCAAAGACAAGCAAAGCTTGTCAGGCCCTGGTGGAGATGGCAGGAAGTCAGGTGTGGGCAGACACTCTGATTTAGCCACCCACAGGCACCATGGCTTAGCTGGCTTAAAGCATCTGTTTCATAAACAGACTATCCTGGGTTCCACTCCCAGTGGTGCCTTGTTGACGGGTTGTTAGGGCATCTCGTATTGGCTACTGTCAGAAGACAAGATTCAGAGCTAGATGGGCCTTTGGTCTGGCCCAGTGTGGTTTTTCTTATGGTTTAAATTACACTCACAGGCACTGATAATAGAGTTACTGAACGTTTGGGAGTTAGGAGTGGGTAGGTCAGTGGTCCAGTCCCCACACTGATGACCCCTGTCTCCCTCTGGGACAGGGGCAGGTCTGAGCTCTCACCCAAATGCTCATTGTGGCTGCCAGAATCTGTGGGCAGCTTGTTTAGTTGATGCCAAAGGTTGGATCCTGCTTTGTGCACCATGTGTGAGAATGAAAATTCTAAACTGCCCTTTGAAATAACAAATGCAGCAGGACGTGTTATTGTCCCTGTCCCAAAGCAGACAGACCAATGGAGAAATGCCGTCGAGTCCAAGGTAATACTCCACTGCCATTTTACCTTTTTTGCTTGCTAAACTCCTTCTTATCTGCCCGGCCCAGGCTGTCCTCTGCCTCAGCTGCTGCTCCCGGCCTGCTCTAGAGTCAAACACACAGGGCCCCCAGGGGAACAGAGGCTGGGACAGGGCAGCAGCCTGGGCTGGGCTGGGAAGATGCTGGGAGTTCTCGTTCCCTGAGAACTGGCCAGGCTCCCTTCTCAACAGCAAACAAATCAATTCCATGTCCCCTCCCCAGAAAAACCAGCCTGGAGCCAAGGGCAGCAGGGGACGATTCCCTCCAGTTCCCACTGAGGCAGGAGAGAAGCCAGGGTGTTTCTAGCAGAGCTTATGGAACTGACATGGGGAAACCAGCCTTTAATAACAGGCAGTTCCTGTTTAAGCTCAGTGTTTTTAACAATTTCTACAACATTAAATAACCCTTCAATCGTAGTGTCACCATCCATAAAATTGCTTCAGCCTTACAGGTTCCCAAGTGCACAACTAAACATCTCTTCAAATCCAAGGGAGTGGAGATCAGTCAATGTTCAGAGTCATCCCACATAAAAGAACCATGTTGTGGTACATACTGGCCCCATCATGTGGCCATCACCTTTCCCTCCTCCTCCAGAGTCAGAATGTGATCAGCTCACACTGAGGGGGTGCAACACCCCTTCCTTGGTCTCTGTGCCAGAGCTCCTATCAGCTCAGTGTCCTTCCCGCAAGAGTTGGCTGCTGAGAGGCTTGCAATGGGGTAAATGAAGGCAGAGGAGGATTGTTCCTCATGGGTTTTCTTTGTGTTGCTCTGTGATCCTGCTGGAGGAAGCATCATTTGTGTTTGTTTCAGTGTCTTGGGTTGGGCTCAGGTTGTGACCCTGAGTACAGGGATTCCTGCACTTTCTGCTCTTAGCCCCATAGGGAATGGACAATGGAGCAGCTTCAGAAATTGGATAGAAAGTAGCCTAAGAAGAGCCTGGTCTACACTAGGCGTTTAAATCGGTTTTAGGAGCGTAAAACCGATTAACGCCACAACCGTCCACACTAGGAGGCACCTTATATCGATTTTAATGGCTCTTTAAATCAGTTTCTGTACTCCTCCCGACGAGGAGTAGCGCTAATATCGGTATTAACATATCGGAATAGGGTTAGTGTGGCCGCAAATCGACGGTATTGGCCTCCGGGCGGTATCCCACAGTGCACCAGTGACCGCTCTGGACAGCAATCTGAACTCGGATGCACTGGCCAGGTAGACAGGAAAAGCCCCGCGAACTTTTGAAATTCATTTCCTGCTTGCCCAGCGTGGAGAGCTCATCAGCACAGGTGACCACGCACAGCTCATCAGCACAGGTAACAATGCAGTCTCCTGAGAATCGAAAAAGAGCCCCAGCGTGGACTGCACGGGAGGTACTGGATCTGATCGCTATATGGGGAGAGGATTCAGTGCTAACAGAACTGCGTTCCAAAAGATGAAATGAAAAAGTATTTGAAAGAATTTCTAAGGCTATGACAGATAAAGGCCACAGCAGGGACTCAGTGCAGTGCAGAGTGAAAGTTAAGGAGCTCAGACAAGCCTACCAGAAAACCAAAGAAGCAAACGGAAGGTCCGGAGCAGGTCGAAAAACATGCCGCTTCTATGCTGAGCTGCATGCAATTTTAGGGGGCTGCGCCACAAGTACCCCACCCCTGATCGTGGATTCCGAGGTGGGGGTTGTAATCTCTGCCATGGCTGAGGATTATGCAGACGGGGAAGATGAAGATGAAGAAGAGGAGGAAGACCTAGCAGAGAGCACACAGCACTCCGTGAGCCCCAGCAGCCAGGAGCTTTTTCTCACCCTGACGGAATTACCCTCCTCCCAGCCCTCCCAAGCCACTATCCCAGACAATGACGCCATGGAAGGGAGCTCTGGTGAGTGAACCTTTGCAAATAGCAAACATTGTTTTTTAAGCAAGCCTTTTTTAATGATTGATTTGCCCTGAGGACTTGGGACGCATTCGCAGACAGTATAGTTACTTAGAAAAGTTTCTTAACATGTCTGGGGATTGAGAGGAAATCCTCCAGGGACATCTCGATGAAGCGCTCCTGTAGGTACTCCAGAAGCCTTTGCAGAAGGTTTCTGGGCAAGGCAGCCTTGTTCCGCCCACATTGGTAGGACACTTTACCACGCCATGCATGTAGCAAGTAATCAGGTATCATTGCATGGCAAAGCATAGCAGCGTATGGTCCCGGTGACTGCTGGCATTCAAGAAGCATCCGCTCTTTATCTTGTTGTGTTATCCTCAGCAAAGTGATATCGTTCAGGATAACCTGGTTAAAAATCAGGAATTTAAGTAAGGGGGGTGGCCATTTTACTACTGGGTTTGTGGACTGCAGCAGCTTAAAAAAAAACCTTTCCTGCACGTAGCGAAGCGGGGGGAGGGGAGGAGTGAAATGCCAATGATCTTTTTTGTGTTTGGTCACCGGGGATCTTCCCCAAGCTACCAGCCACGCAGTGGGTGGGGGGGTGGGAAGGTTGTTGATTAGCAGGGAGCTAGCATGGTATTAGCCGTGCGTTGGGGGGGAGGGGTAAATCACTACAGAAGCCGAAAGACAGTGGCTTACCATGGCCGCATGCAAGCTGAATTCTGATGCCTGGACCTGTGTCTGTGAGATCTGTAACTCCAGGGCTGCAAGCACTCACTATTAAGATGAAAAATGCGACCTTGTAGGGAAATCATATGTGCTAGGTGAATAGTGCTGTTCACTGTGAAAGAGTATAACCATTGTTCTGTAAAATGTATCTTTCTAAATATTTCTCTCCCTCATGCAGCTGCAAATTTTTCAACCATCCCTCCTCCATCCCAAAGGCTAGCACAGATAAGGTGGAGGAAAAAGAAGACGCGAGATGAGATGTTCTCGGATATTATGGAAGTTACACGCAAGGAAAGAGCTCATCTGAATGAGTGGAAGGACGTGGTATCAAATTACAGGAAAGAGGCCAGTGAACGTGAGGACAGGAGGGATGAACGTGAGGACAGGAGGGACAACCAAGATGAGAGGTGGCGGCAGGAAAATCAGCGGTGGCGGCAGGAAGATCAGCGGTGGCGGGATGCAACTCTGGGGCTGCTGCGTGATCAAACTGACATGCTCCAGCGTCTGGTGGAGCTTCCAGAACGGCAGCAGGATCACAGAGTGCCGCTGCAGCCCCTGTATAACCACCCTCAACCCTCACCATGTTCCACATCCTCCTCACCCAGACGTGTAAGAACGCGTGGGGGGAGGCTCCGTGCACCCGCCCACTCCACCCCCGTGGACAGCCCAACCAGAAGGCTGTCATTACTGTGAATTTTTTTAATGGCCTTCTCCATCCCTCCTATCCTCCTCCCAAACCACACCCTTACTTCTCTCCCTCTTTTTATAATGAATTAATAAAGAATTCATGCTTTTTAAATGAGAGTGACTTTATTTGCATAAGTAAGCTGTACTCGAAGGGGGAGGGGGAGTTGCTTACAGGGACTGAGTCAATCAAGGGGGTTGGGTGTTCATCAACAAACACAGCAGTCACACTGTACCCTGGCCATTGATGAAGCTCGTTTTCAAAGCTTCTCTGATGCGCACCGCTTCCTGGTGTGCTCTTCTAATCTCCCTGGTGTCTGGCTGCGCGTAATCAGCGGCCAGGTGATTTGCCTCAGCCTCCCACCCCGCCATAAAGGTCTCCCCCTTACTCTCACAGAGATTGTGGAGAATACAGCAAGCAGCAATAACATAGGGGACATTGGTTTGGCTGAGGTCTGAGCGAGTCAGTAATGTGCGCCAGCGCGCCTTTAAATGGCCAAATGCACATTCCACCACCATTCTGCACTTGCTCAGCCTGTAATTGAACAGATCCTGACCACTGTCCAGGCTGCCTGTGTATGGCTTCATGAGCCATGGCATCAAGGGGTAGGCTGGGTCCCCCAGGATAACAACAGGCATTTCAACATCCCCAACTGTTATTTTCTGGTCTGGGAAGTAATTCCCTTGCTGCAGCCGTTTAAACAGAGTAGTGCTTCTGAAGACGCGAGCGTCATGAACCCTCCCTGGCCATCCCACGTGGATGTTTGTGAAATGTCCCTTGTGATCTACCAGTGCTTGCAGCACCATTGAAAAGTACCCCTTGCGGTTTACGTACTGGGTGCCCTGGAGCTGCGGTGCCAAGATAGGGATATGGGTTCCATCTATCGCCCCCCCACAGTTAGGGAATCCCAGTGCAGCAAAGCCATCCACTATGGCCTGCACGTTTCCCAGAGTCACAACCTTTCGTAGCAGCAGCTTAGTGATTGCTTTGGCTACTTGCATCACAGCAGCCCCCACAGTAGATTTTCCAACTCCAAATTGATTCCCGACTGACCGGTAGCTGTCTGGCATTGCAAGCTTCCACAGGGCTATCGCCACTCGCTTCTCTACTGTGAGGGCTGCTCTCATCTTGGTATTATGGCGTTTCAGGGCAGGGGCAAGCAAGTCACAAAGTTCCATGAAAGTGCCCTTACGCATGCGAAAGTTTCGCAGCCACTGGGAATCGTCCCACACCTGCAACACAATGCGGTCCCACCAGTCAGTGCTTGTTTCCCGGGCCCAAAATCGGCGTTCAATGGATAGAATCTGCCCCATTACCATCAGGATCTCCAAAGCGCAGGGGCCCGCGGTTTGAGAGAATTCTGTGTCTACGTCCTCATCACTGTCATCGCCGCGCTGCCGTATCCGCCTCCTCCTCGCCTCGGTTTGAAGGTCCTGGTTCACCATAGACTGCACGAGAGTGCGCGAGGTGTTTAAAACATTCACGATTGCGGTATGGAGCTGAGCAGGGTCCATGCTTGCTGTGCTATGGCGTCTGCACAGTTCACCAAGCAAAAAAGGCGCGAAACGGTTGTCTGCTGCTTTCAGGGAGGGAGGGGTGAGGCTGTACCCAGAACCACCCGCGACAATGATTTTTGCCCCATCAGGCACTGGGATCTCAACCCGGAAATGCCAAGGGGCGGGGGAGGCTGCGGGAACTATGGGATAGCTACGGGATAGCTACCCACAGTGCAACGCTCCAGAAATCGACGCTAGCCTCGGACCATGGACGCACACACCGATTTAATGTGTTTAGTGTGGCCGCACGCAATCAATTTTATACAATCTGTTTTACAAAACCGGTTTATGTAAATTCGGAATAATCCCGTAGTGTAGACGTACCCAAAGCGTAACATAAGTGAGAAGAAAAAAATCAGCATCACCTCCCTAGTGGTTAGTTAGAATTTGGCACTTTCACTGCCAAGGCCTGGGTTCAATTCCCAGTGAGGGAAAAGTGACTTTAAACCAAAAATGCTTCAGTTATTCTTCACTTACAACATAAACAAATCCATGTTATTTTCCTGATTCCCCGCATCTTCCCAGTGTCTCCATGGCAGGGCTGGCACCAGCGCAGAAAGCAGGTCCCTGGGGCGGTCAATGGAAAGGGGAGGCTTCAGCAGCAATTAGTCCCTCTCAGAGGGAAGGACTTGTGGCCAAAAGCAGCAGAGGTAGAGCTGCAGTTGATTGCAGCTTTTTTTTCCCCCACTTGGGGTGGCAAAAACACTGGAAGTGGCCCTGCTCCAGGGAAGACAATTTGTTAAATCCCAGATGAGTGCAGTTCTATCAGTTCTCAGCCTGAGTCCTTAGGTCTTAATCCTGAGGCTATTGTCCCATCATGGGGCCATTTCCCGCCTCTCTTTCCTAGGGAAGCACAATTTTCCTTGCACAGACACAGGAACAGCAAGATCTTTCTCTGTCACTTGTGCAAAGCAGGGGGCCAAATTCCATGGAAACAATGGACTAGCAGGGGGCCCTGGGCACATCCAGCCCTGGCCCTGAGATGTTCCCTCCCCTCTTTCTTTATGCCCCTGTTGTTATTTCATGGATTGTCTGGGTTGGGGGAAAAGCTGAGTTCACTCCAGGTGGAGGGGAAAAGAACCCTGAAAATCTCAGGCCCCAACCCCTGCTACCAGGATCACCAAGGTGCTGGGAATCTGCATGGGAAAGGGACAGGGTGAATTGTCAAGGTGGGGAATGAATAACTATCTACAACTAGACCCACCTCATTAACCACCGACACAGGCTAATCCTGATGACGATAGAAGGGAAACTGGGAGTGATTCTTTGCTGTTCAGCCATGGAAACAGTGACCCAATTGCACCGCAGTGAATGTGCTGGGGAAAGCTGGACTTCACAGGCAGGTGGAAAGAGCAGATCCTAGAAACACCTGGAGCTTCCCACACCACGGCTGCCACCAGGGTCAGGTGCTGAGAGACTCACAGTGCCCCTCCCCTCCCATTACCTTCCAGCAGGAGGTGGCAGCGCCCCTCACCCAATGCAGGGGAGAGGGCTGAGTGCATCTCTGCACCCTGAGTCCAGGGCACAAACTCTCTCTGCCCCACACATCGAATCTGGCCCTACTGCAAAGTGACCCCTAAGAACCAGCAGCCTCCAGGACAGCAGGTTTGGCCCTCAGAGCAGGGAATGTGTCCCCCAGGCTGCTCTTAGGCCACTGGATGCTCTGGGAATAGGACAGCTCTGAGTGTAACCTGCAGCCCAGCTGGGGATGTAGCTCAGTGGTAGAGCACATGCTTTGCATGTATGAGGCCCTGGGTTCAATCCCCAGCATCTCCAAGCTCTTTTTTTCACCCTGGTGCTTTGCTCATGCCCAGAGGGGATGTGGCCCAGCAGTCTCCCTGCAGGAGTTCTAATCCTATGGAGTGAGGGACAAGTGCCAATTGCATGGAAGGTCTGGGGCGGTTTCTGCTCCTAAGTCACCTCAGTACATTTAAGATTCCCACCCGCTGTGCTGCTTGGGACAAGGGTAGATGAGAAGGGCGAATCCTCCAGCACTGGAGGGAAAGGTCCCATCTGCACAGACTGAGAGGCCAGGAAACAGAGGGGCAGTCAGTGCTCAGGGAGGAGAGAGGTCAGTGATTCACACCCAACAGGGGACACTGTCTTTTTGAGGTGAGTGCAGCTGGCTTGGGACGGTGCTGACGATGGATAGAAAAGAGTCTGGAGTCAATGACAGACGAGACCACAGAAGGGGAAGGGGAATGGCAGCCCCACAGAAGGTCCTGGGTGCTCAGATGCCCCAGTTATTGCACCCTGGCCTGTCACAGAGAGAGAAAAGATCCAGCGGGACCCAGCCCCCATACAGTGATCCCATGGACAAGAAGCTGGCTGGGAGTGGGGTGAAAGCTCCCTGTGGGCAAAGGGGAGCTGAAATCCCCCAGTGTCCTGGAATTTAAGCAATGGAAGCTTCAAACCCTGCAGGGGTGTGGGCTGAGGTGCATCAGCTGAAGGTTGGGCTGGACGGGGCGGCAGGTTTGGATAATTTTTGGTGGTGCCCAGAATGGGACCAAGTCCTGCCCCACCCCACCCCACCCCACCCCCACACAGGGCCAGCTTTAGGCTGATTCTCCTGATTCCCCTGAATTGGGCCCCACTCCTAAGAGGGCCCCATGCCCAAGCCCTGGAACTGCGTACTGGCAAGAGCTGGTGCGCTGTACCAGGGTGGCCCGGCTTCCCCAGGGGGCAATTTAAAGGGCCTGGGGCTCCCAGCAGGGGCTGGGATAGGGCTGGGGTAGGGCTGCGGGGTGCTGGGGGCTATTTAAAAAGTCCAGGGTTCCCAATGCTTCTACCGCCCCGGCCCTTTAAATAGCCCCCAGAGCCCCGCCGCTTCCCCAGGGCTCCCTCAGCTATTTACAGGGCCAGGGCGGTAGAAGCAGGGGAGCCCCGGGCCATTTAAATAGCCCCCAAGGCCCGGGCTGCTGCTGCTACCCCGGTGCTGATGGAGGGAGGTGGGGGCACTTACCGTACAGGGTGGGCTGGACCCTCTGTACCTGCACCCCCTGCCCTGCCTCCAGCCCCTGCCTCCAGCCAGCCCCACACCCCCTGCCCTGCCTGCACCAGCCCCTGCCTCCAGCCAGCCCCACACACCCTGCCCTGCCTGCACCTGCCCCTGCCTCCAGCCAGCCCCTCACCCCCTGCCCTGCCTGCACCAGCCCCTGCCTCCAGCCAGCCCCACACCCTCTGCCCTGCCCGCAGCCAGCCCGTCTCCAGCCAGCCCTGCACCCCCTGCCCTGCCTGCACCAGCCCCTGTCTCCAGCCAGCCCCACACCCCCTGCCCTGCCTGCACCAGCCCCTGCCTCCAGCCAGCCCCACACCCCCTGCCCTGCCTGCACCAGTCCCTGCCTCCAGCCAGCCCCACACCCCCTGCCCACAGCCAGCCCATCTCCAGCCAGCCCCACACCCCCTGCCCTGCCCGCAGCCAGCCCCTGCTGCACACCCGGCCCTGCCGCCAGCCCCTCCCCCCCGGCCCCGCCTGCACCAGCCCCTGCCCACAGCACGCCCCACACCTCCTGCCTGCAACCAGCCCGTCTCCAGCCAGCCCCGCACCCCTTGCCCTGCCTGCAGCCAGCCCAGCACCTCCTGCCCTGTCTCCAGCCAACCCCTGCTGCACCCCCCCCACCTGAAGCCTGCCAACCCCACACACCCCGTCTCCAGGCAGCCCCGTACCCCTTGCCCTGCCTGCAGCCAGACCCTGCCTCCAGCCAGCCCCTGCCCTGCCTCCAGCCAGCCCCATGTCCACTGGTGCCCTGCAGTTCCCAGGGCAGTAACCCTGCACACCTGCTTCAATGAAGGGGGCAGGGAGCAGCTGGGACCCACACATGTGCACACCGTAGGGTGACCAGACAGCAAGTGTGAAAAATCAGGACAGGGAGTGGGGGTTATTAGGATCCTATATAAGAAAAAGTCCCAAAAATTGGGACTATCCCTATAAAATCAGGACATCTGGTCACCCTAGCACACCCCCAGGGAGTGGCGGGGACCCACACATGTGAAATGGAGCTCGTTTCTAGTTCAGGCCCATCTTTTTTAAAAAGAACTGTAGGTAGGGTTAACATACACCCGTATTTTCCTGGACATATCAGGCTTTTTGATTCTTAAATCACTGTCTGGGAGGAATTTTTAAAATTTAAAAATTTAAAAATTCCTCCTGGGAAAATATGGACGCATGGTAACACTATTGGTACAAAAAATACATACTGTGACACATCCCTTAAATCAGAACTTTTTATAGGGAACCGGTTCCTAAGGAATGAAAGTCTTTTTTATATATACATATATATATATCTATATAAATTTTTAGTTATCCCTGCCGGGGCCCCACCGAAAATGACTGCCCAGAGTTCGAGAACTGTCCTTGTTCTCATTGGACAGATGGGGAGACGCCTGAAGTACAAAGAAGGGAAGTGACCTTCCCAAGGGCCTACACAGCAAGGTGGTGACAGAGCCAGAAAGAGAAGCCAACAGCCCTGACTCCTGTTCTAATGGACAAAAAAAACAACAGAGAAAGGGATAGAGGCCAGGAATCGAGATGGTGGGGAAATTTCATTGAAACCATTTCTGTCAGAAAATCCCCTTCAGACTAAACCAGTTTGTTTCTCTAAATCAAAACAAGTGGGATGAAAGTTCTTTGCAAAAATATTTTGTTGCAAAACAAAAGCATCTCCTGTTTGTCACAGTGTGTTAAACTGTCTCGTCGCACACAAAGAGGAGACACTTAGATCTCAAACATTAGATAAGATGCTTCAGTCTGAGCTAAGTAGTTGCTGCTCAACATTTTCAAAATAAAAAATACAAAGAAAATAGACTATTTCAGCTATTCTATTATGTCATAATCTGCTCTGAGTAAATGTGATAGGACACCGCATATTATGCACTACTCCTAGTGACACTCTCCAATGGATCCCCACCCACCGTGAGGTAGGTAGGAGCGGATCATTATTATCCCTACTTGAAATGGGAAGAAGCTAAGGCTGAGAAAGGAGAATTGACTTTTCTTAGGTCACACAGTCAGTCAGTGGCAGAGTTGGGAATAGGACCCAAGAGCCCTGATTTTCAAACTAACCATCAGATCTTGAATTTCAGACACTGAATAACCTGAATAAAGTGCTCTCAGATGAGCTCCAGACCAACAATAAATATTCAGCAAGTATTTGAAGAGAACTGCAATGTTAGAGAGAATCATGAACTGCTCAGACACAATTAATGCAGAGGAGCAGCAAAATTCATCAAACATATGACTGGTTCTGACTTATTTCCTTGGGCTTCAAAGAGAACAACAAGGACCTGAGTCTCCTCCCTGTCAATAACCCCCTGCTCAGCCAATCAGGGTAGAGACTGAGGATGGGAGGCTGAGGGTTCTCGCCCAAAGGATGGCCCAGGTCACCGGTGGGGATCACTGCCTGAGCACTATTTCAGCCCCACATTTTCGGGTGGACCTCCCACAGTGGGAGCTGCCGAGCACTCCCCTGAGACACATACGCACACCCCTCCTGGTGTTGGGAGAGGAACAGGAGAAAGGACAAAAGAAGCAAGAGACAAAGAGAAAGGAGGGAAGGATAGATGGAGGAAAAGGTGAAACCAAAAGGACAAACCCTAATGACCCCAGTGATTCAAAGGGACAAAATCCCAGGTGTGGAATAAAATTCTGCCTCCTTAAGCTCGTGTTTTCCATGCCTAGAATTCAACTGTCACCAGATGGATCAGACTGAACAGGTTTCAAACCTCGAGGAGGCTCTTACCTTCTAAACAGGGACGGCTGTTTTCTAGTAAAATCAGGAAAAGGGAAGGAGAAAACTCGAAAGAGGTTCCTCCTGGCGCTCACGTACCTGAACCTGAATACTCTCTCAGTCCTCAAAGAGAGACCTGGAGAAGGAGACTTGCTGAAGCAAAGCCACAGGGGTCTCTGAGGTTTCCCTGGTCCCTCGCCCCTGTCCTGCCTGGCTGATGTCAGCATCTCTCTGTGAGGTCACCACCTCCCCACCACCTTTGACCAATAGTCTGAGGTCCTGCAAAAGGCCTTTGTGATGTCACTGCCACACCCCTCCCTTGCTGTGCTAATGTCCTGCCCCTGCCCAGGCACTGTGGAGGTTTGAGCTACTCCCTGTGGGTCACCCCACTCAAGGAGCGTTCGTTCTAGGCAGCAAGCCGGCTAGACAGGAAAACATCAGACGCTGCTCCCAATGCTACACTCAGTTTTTCAGAAATTAGTCGACTTTATGGCCAGAAGAGACCATTAGAGCATCTAATCTGACCTCCTCCATATCACAGGCCTCCTGTCTGACACAATAGCAACTTTTGGGGCAAACACATTCCAGAAAGGCATCTAGTCTCCATTAGATGACATCAGGAGATGGCAAATCCACCACTTTCCTTGGTAGCTTGTTCCTGTGGCGAATCATCCTCGCTGTTGAATATTTGTGTCTTATTTCTAATATGAATTTGTCTCTTTTCACCTTCCAGCCACTGGGTCTTGTTATGCCTTTCTCTGCTAGATTAAAAAGCCCTTTCATACCCAATCTTTTGTCTCCATTAAGGCCCTTTAACGCTTCAATGAAGTCACCTTTCAATCTTCTTTTGATAAGCTAAACAGGTTGAGCTCGTTCAATAGCTCACTAGAAGCATTTTTCTCCAGCCCTCAGAACATTTGTCATCAGACTCCTGAACTGCAGCTGGATGTGGCTCTTGTTCTTCTGCACAGCACAGCCCTGGAGAAGAGGGATCTGGAAATGTACATTCGTATGATACCTTTGTATAATTGATGAAAACATAAACTAGACACTTAGAGGATTGGAACGGATTTCAGCTGATGGACAGCTTTGCTAGGTTTTTATGCATTTGGACAGCGAAATGTTGAGTGTTTACATTGATATCAAGCACTCCTGTATAGAGGAGCCCCTGAACATAATGGAGAATGGAAATGAAAATGTTTTCCTTTTTTTTAAAAAAAAGAAAGAAGGTTATAAGAAAACACAGGGCTTTGAACTGAGAACTACTTGAGATGCAGTCAAGCACTCTAACACTGAGCAATATCCCCATGACACTAAGAGAACAGAATCGTGATGTCCAGGACTTTGAAGGACAAACCCTGATTCTTCGAGCTCCTTTGCCATTCCCAGACCACAGGTGGTTTTAAAAATGGGGTTTGATTAAACTTCTTAAATGTGGCAAACACCACAGCTTGCACACCCACCGATATAGCTTCTCCCACTGACATAGCTGCCACCTCTTGGGAAGTGGATTAACTACACCCCCAGGAAAACTCTCTCCCATCAGCATAGAGCAGTGGTTCTCAAACTGAGAGTCAGGACCCCAAAGTGGGTCATAACCCTGTTTTAATGGGGTTGCCAGGGCTGCCATTAGACTTGTTGGTGCCTGGGGCTGAAACCAAAATCTGAGCCCCACCACCCAGGACTGAATCCCTCAAGCTCTGGTTTTACCCTCCCCTAACTGGGGCAGGGCTCAGGCTTTGTCTCCTGTGCCTGTGCATCTTTCTAGGGTCATGTAGGAAGTTGTTTCTTTTTTTTTAGCAGAAAGGGGTTGTAGTGAAAGGAAGTTTGAGAAACCCTGGCATAGAGCCTCTGAGTATGTCTGGATTTGGCTCCCTGTGGAAAATCAGACACTGAATGTACAGCCATGGAGACACCACACACCAGCCTTGCCTAACAGGTAAGAATCAAACCTCCACAGACAAGTACCTGTTGTTTTCTAACCCATCTCCCTAAGCCCTCAGCCACCACCACTTAACAAAGGGGTTTTTCTACACTATGGTTCTGGTCTCACTGAAGGGTCATTTCCAGTTGTTTGCTCAGACCAGCATTAGGGAAAATGGTGCCCTGGGCAAAGCTTGTACTTTGGCACTTCCCCATTGCCCCTGGATGATCCCCACTCCCCCTTTACTGCTAGCTCCTGCACTCCCAGCCCTTGCACCTCCTTCACCCCTAACTCCTGCCCCTCCTGTGCCCCCTTTGCCCTTAACTCCCTGGGCCACCAGCCATTGCCCGTCTCCTGCAGCCCCTTCACATGGCTCCAGTGCTGGGGGCCCGCACTTGTTCTCCCTTTCCCTGGGCTTTGGCATCACTAGCCCCTGATTAACGAGTAGGGTTCAGTGGTTCCCAAAAAGTGGGGCATGACTCTTAGGGGGACACAGAGGAACATTCATGGAGTCAATGAAATCAATTGAGTTTCTTCAGTCTCTCGCTGGAGACATTTTCCTTGTTTTTAAAGGCAAAAATCCTGATCTTTCCAACGGGAGCTGCTGCTTCAATGATTAATCTGGGGAAGGATTTGGCTGCACTCAGAGATCTGCCCGCGGGTTACAATCTGCGATCCGAAGGGCCGAACGCAAACAGCGTTTAGATGGACCGTTAGTGCCGTTCCCGTGTGGCCAAAGACTAGAACTGACCAGCAGAGTTTACAGCTGGAGCCTGGGACGCTCCTGAACAAACTGGGCACGAAGCCTCTCGCGTGGGACCCTCGCTGTGCAGCAGGAGGCGGAGGGCAGCTGATTGTCAGGGCTCAGGGCTGCACCCTGCCAGGCTGAGCCGGTGTCTGTGCTAAGCTCGGCATCAATCAGGTGATTCTGGGCAGTTCGGGGTCCCCGGGCTCCCACAGGAGGGTGAAGCAGGTCACCCCTGGAGCAGGGTAAAGCTGCAGGTTGACAGTGGGGTTGCTGCCCCTGTGAACAGCTGCTGTAGCACCGCCTGGGCAGGACAGGGAGAGCCAGTTATACCCCCCCCCCCAGCCTGTATCGGGGGATGGGAGCACTCACACCCTGGGGACCCACCCACCAGAGATCTGCTGAGGGGAGAGTGGCACCCACACACCCAGGATCTTGTAGGGGGGGACAAGGGCATCCACACTCCGGGATCCTCTGCAGAGGGACGGACACCCACACACCCAGGATTCTGTATGGGGGGCAGAGGTACCCGGACACCTGGGCGGGGAAGGGGGCACCAAAACATCCGGGATCTTACCTGGCAGGACAGCGGCGCCTGCAGCTCGACATGAGATGGGGGCGGGGGGAGCAGGAGCATTTCCCAGTTCCAGGCTGTCCCCGTCTGGCCAAGGCACAGAGCTCACAAGCAGAGCTTAAATCTCCAGCTGCCAAGCCGCAAAACAAGCCGGGCCCCGTGGCTGGTGCCTGTGATCCCAGCTCCTGGGGAGACTGAGGCCGGTGGATCGCTTGAGCTCAGGAGCTCTGGGCTGCAGGGGGCTGTGCCGATCGGGTGTCCGCACTAAGTTCAGCATCAATATGGTGATCCTGGGGAAGCTTGGGGTCCCCAGGTTGCCTAAGGAGGGGTGAACCGGCCCAGGTCGGAAACGGAGCAGGTCAAAACTCCTGTGCTGATCTGGGGTGACCAGATCACAGCAGTAAAATAGGACCTGCCCCCTCCCTGCTCAGCCCCACCATCACACCCCTCTTCACCCCCTAGCCCCCCCGCTGGCTTGCTGCGTCCCTCCTAGTCAGTCCCCCCCCCCCCACTCGCCTCCTTTCACCTTCTCCCTCCCCTGCCAGAAACCCCCATGCCTGCCCCTAGAACTCCTGCTGGCTCACTGCTCGCCTCTTTGACCACTCGCCACTTACCCCCTCACCCTTCCCCCCAAGTATAATGCCTCATTCAAAGACCCAGGGGTCACTATATCACTGCACACAGCAGTCAATCAATGCAGTTGTAGATAAATCTCTGCATTATGCATTTTTGTATAACTTGTATATCACTTTGTATTGAACCTTGGTAATATGTTATAGCAGGCCCCTAAGGTAGTGTAATTAAGGTAAAAGAAAAATGTCTTTTTGCTAGAAGTAGAATAAGATCTTCCCCCCACTTTGTAATCAGTTGCCCTGTTGAATGGATGAGGTGGGACTGAGGAAGGTGTGGAAGGCAGCACCTCCAGACACCTGCAAGCCTTGGAGAGGGGCTGGGAGCCAGACGGAGGAGAGCTTTGCCCAGGCTGAGTGGGACGGAGTTTGGGTGCTGGGTGCAAGCTCTGGGCTGGGGCACGGGGTGGGGTGCAGGAAGGGTGGAGGGGTGCAGGCTCTGGGAGGGAGTGCGGAGGGCTGGGTGCAGGCTCTGGGACAGAGTTTGGGGGCTGGAGAGGGGGTGCTGGGTGCGGGAGGGGGAGGGGAGGGGACTGCCATCACATGTGGCTTCCCTCCTCTTCTGCTGCCCCTCACCATAGCCTCAGCGGGGGATGGAGCTGCCCCTTGCCCAGTGTTTGCAGGAGTGGTGGCTGGGGGGAAACTCAGTCAAACTCTGGTTTTACTCTTTCGTTGATGGGTCACTTTAACCCCTTACACACCCTTTCCCGTCTCTCTCACCCCCCTTTTCTACTGGGCTTGTTTGATCTTTTTGGTGGAGCCAGATGAAAACCACAAACCCCAGTGAGAGCAACAGGCTGGAAGACTAGACTGAACCCACCACCCAGCCTAGTCCATCCCAGAGTCCAGGACTGAGGGCAAATGTCCCCCCATCCCCAGGCCACCTGCTTCCACTCCTGGCTGAGCTGGGCATTTGATTGACCTGGAATATTATCATGCCCCCCCTCAAAAAACCCTTAATATCCACACAGCTTTGAGGGGGGAATAGCCCCTCCACCAAGCCGGTCTAATTTATTGTTGTAGGGCAAATGAAGGTGCCATAGTTTAATGGAAATATTCAGCCCCTACAGCGCTCTTGCAGCAGGGAAAGCAGAGTTGATGGGAAGGGAACTGGTCTGGATAGGAGCCCCAGTCCCCTTCCTTTGCAAAATAATTTGGAGAGGGGAATCAGATCACCCCGTGCCTCAGTTTCTCCTCTTGCCAGGAAGTGGGGGGGGATAAGTCTCAGCCTGCCCTGTTGCAGACCTTTTGCATTCTCCCCTCTTGATGTATTTGGTTTCCTCCTCAAACCTCCCTCTCTCTCACCTGGAGTTCACAGCACTAAGTACCGGCTCGGGGCTTTTTTCCTGGGTTACAGGATCCCGGCTTTAGTTTTGAACCAGACACAGGCAGGCACCAACTCACCCTCAAACAGCAACACCACGAAAACCACAACACCAGCCCAATATTACAACCCTGCGGGGAATCACAGGGTCAAACACTCACGGCTGGAAGCCCCAGCAGCTGCTCAGGTGAGCGAGGTGCACGGCAGAGATTCCTGTCTCCCACCGGGCCGGAAGCTCCCTCGGCGTCTCCTCCAGGTGAGTGCTGGGGGTGGGGGAGGGGAAGGAGGGCTGCAAAGCACATGTGCCTCCTCCCCCTCCCCCCCTCCTGACCTGCAACACCCACCCGCGGCTGCCTCTGCCTCAGCCCTCAGCCGGCCAGGGTCTCTCGTTGCCTAGCAACAACAGCTGCTGCTTCCGGGAGACGCTGCCGGCGCGGGGCCCTCTCAGGCGCGGGGCCCAATTCGGGGGAATCGGGCAAATCGGCCTAAAGCCGGCCCTGTGCTCAACACTATGAGTTTATATTGAATTGAGCAGCGTTAAATCGCATTAACTCTGCACCCGTCCACACAGCGAAGCCCTTTAGATCGATCTAAAGGGCTCTTAATACCGGTATCTGTACTCCTCCCCGACGAGGGGAGTAGCGCTGAAATCGGCATTGCTATTTCGGATTAGGGTTAGTGTGGCTGCAATTCGATGGTATTGGCCTCCGGGCGCTATCCCACAGTGCACCATTGTGACCGCTCTGGACAGCAATCTAAACTCGGATGCACTGGCCAGGTTGACAGGAAAAGCCCCATGAACTTTTGAATTTAATTTCCTGTTTGCCCAGCGTGGAGCACTGATCAGCACAGGTGACCATGCAGTCCCAGAATCCAAAAAGAGCTCCAGCATGGACCGTACGGGAGATACTGAAGCTGATCTCTGTATGGGGAGATGAATCTGTTCTATCAGAACTCCGTTCCAAAAGACAAAATGCCAAAGCATTTGAAAAAATCTACAAGGCCATGATAGACAGAGGCCACAGCAGGGACTCAACACAGTGCTGAAACTTAAGGAGCTGAGACAAGCGTAGCAGAAAGCCAAAGAATGAAATGGACGCTCATGGAGGGAGGGGCGACTGATGACTGTAGCTATCCCACAGTTCCCGCACTCTCCAAAAATCATTTGAATTCTTGGCTGAGTTCCCAAAGCCTGAAGGGTCAAAAACATTGTTGCGGGTGGTTCAGGGTATATGTCGTTTCCCCCCATCCCCCCTCCTGTGAAAGCAAAGGGGAAAAAATCATTTCTTGCCTTTTTTCAATGTCACCGTATGTCTACTGGATGCTCCTGGCAGACGCGGTGCTGCAGCGCTACACAGCAGCATCCCCTTCACTTCCCTTCCCTTCCAGACAGCAGACGGTACAGTAGGACTGGTATCAGTCATCGTCATCCTGTGAGTGCTCCTGGCTGGCCTCGGTGAGGTCGCCCAGGGGCGCCTGGCCAAAAATGGGAATGACTCCCAGGTCATTCTCTTCTTTAAGCTTTGTCTAATGGAGATTCAGTCCTGCCTGCAATATCATAGCAGCTGGAGGCTGCCCTCCCCTCCCTCCTTTGAGCTCTACTTGCAGAGGCAATAAAGTCAGTGTTGTTTCAAATTCCTGCATTCTTTATTACTCTGTCACACAAATGGGGGATAACTGCCACGGTAGCCCAGGAGGGGTGGGTGAGGAGGGAAGCAATGGGTGGGGTTGTTGCAGGGGCACTCCCTAGAATGGCATGCAGCTCATCATTTCTGTGGGGTGTCTGGGGCTCTGACTTGGAGCAGCCATTTGCCTCTCTGGTTCTTTAGTAGGCTTGCCCGATAGTCCAGACAGGACTGACTCTCCCTTTAGACAAAACTTAAGGAAGGGAATGACATGGGGAGACATTCCCATTATTTTCCATTCGCACCTGGCCGACCTCACCGAGGCCAGCCAGGGGCACCCATGACAGCAGCAAATGGTACAGTATAACTGGCAATTGTCATTGTCAAGTTGCAAAGCAGCAGACAGGACAGTATGGCTGGTAACCATCTTTGCTAAAAGAACAGGAGTACTTGTGGCACCTTAAAGACTAACAAATTTATTTTAGCATGAGCTTTCGTGAGCTACAGCTCACTTCTTCGGATGCATAGAATGGAACATACAGACAGGAGATATTTATACATACAGAGAACATGAAAAGGTGGAAGTATGCATAACAACAGGAAAAGTCTAATCAATTGAGATGAGCTATCATTAGCAGGAGGAAAAAAAACTTTTTGAAGTGATAATTAAGATGGCCCATAGAAGGTGTGAGGAGAACTTAACATAGGGAAATAGATTCAGTTAGTGTAATGACCCAACCATTCCCAACTTGCAGAAGGCAAGGGGATACTGCTGTGTAGCGCTGCAGTACCGCGTCTGTCAGCACCATCCAGTAGACATATGGTGATAGTGAAAAAAGGCTGAACGGGCTCCATGGTTGCCATGCTATGGCGTGTGCCTGGGCAATCCAGGGAAAAGGGCACTAAATGATTGTCTGCCATTGCTTTCACAGAGGGAGGATTGACTGACGACATTTACCCAGCATCACTCATGACACTGTTTTTGCCCCATCAGGCGTTGGGATCTCAATCCAGAATTCCAATGGGCGGGAGAGACTGCGGAAACTATGGGATAGCTATGGGATAGCTACCCACAGTGCAACGCTCCAGAAATTGACGCTAGCCTCAGTACATGGATGCACACCGCCGAATTAATGTGCTTAGTGGGGCCGCATGCACTCGACTTTATACAATCTGTTTCCAAAAACTGGTTTCTGTAAAATTGGAATAATCCCGTAGTGTAGACATACCCTGTGATTAACAACTTTGGTGGCTAATTGAAAGGCTGATGGTTCAAACCCAAGTGAAGATGGAGATGTTTTTTTTTTTTAGTGATGAGAATCCAGTACATTTTAACAGGCAGAAAATCTCCTCAATGCTACTCTAGCCTCATTGGGCAAGCATAAGTGGCATTTTTGCCAGATGCATTGGTGGTATAGTGGTGAGCATAGCTGCCTTCCAAGCAGTTGACCTGGGTTTGATTCCCAGCCGATGCAGAGATATGATGTTTGCTCCCCTGGGAATTGGTTTAATTTCAGTCACATTGTATCAGTTTACCAAAGGAATGAGAAAATCAATGTCCTGCAGGTCATTCAACACAGAATGGAGGAAGAAAGGGGCGGGACTATACAATGAGCTGTTGGAGTTATCCTGGTATTACAATGTTTGGTATATTTTTTAAAAAAACTTCCTTTACTTCCCTCTCCCTTTTAGACTCAGAGCCTTTAAGGTCAGAAGGGACCAGTGTGATCATCTAGTCCGACCTGCTGCACCTTGCAGGCCAAAAGACCCCACCCACCCACTCCTGTAATAGACCGGGGAGGGGAGGCAGCTCTGTGCACTGTCCCTACCCCAGGCAGCACATGGAGGCCCTCTGCTCCCCTCCCCCAATGGGTGTGCAGAGATGTGCCAGCAGCACTGAGGTGGCTCCCTGCCCACTCTGCCTCCGTCCCTCCGTGCCACTCCCAGAAATGGACGGTATGTCCCAGCATCCCCGGGGCGGGGGGAGTGTCTCCATTCATTGCCCCTACCCCGAGTACCAACTCTGCAGCGGCCATTGGCCAGGAACTGCAGCCAATGGGAGCTCTGGGGGCAGTGCCTGCAGGCAGCAGTGCACAGAGACCCCCTGGCACGGCCCACCTAGGAGCTGCTGCCAGAGGGTTGTGTGTACCGGTCACTTTGGGAGCTGCAGTACCCGGGGTAAGTGCCACCCCTCCTGCATCCCAACCCCCTCCCCCAGCGCAGAGCCAGCACCCCACACCCAAATTTCCTCCCAGAGCTTTGCTTCTCTTCCTTTCACCCAGAACTGTCCTTCTCCTGGGCTGCAAGTAGCCATCCCTGGGAAGCCAAGAGGCAGGCACAGGATTCTACCTCCCAGCAGCCAACCGCACCTCCCCAGGCTTTGCAGAACAAATGGTGACGCTCTACTAACCCCACTTAGCCGCACTGAGGCACTTAGCTTCTGCCCTGCCTTCCTCAGCTCGACTTTCCTCTTTTGCCCCATTCCCGCCTCACTCCCTCCTTTGGCAAGTCACGCAGAGGAGGCAGCAGGAAGAGCCGGCCGCCATAGGCCAATCTCCAAGTTCAGAGGAAGCCAAGCCACAAGGCTTCAAAAGGTGACTGGCCAAGGTCCTCTAGCTTTCCCCTGCTGATGCCAAGGCTTTTTTCTCAGCTCATTTCACCACCCTCTATCCTGCAGGGGTTGAGTTTATCGCAGGTGTTACCCCAAATTGGGCCAGCTAGTCAGCGTAGGGAGAACTAATGACACACCAGAGTTTGGCAGAAAGCAGCACGTTTATTATACTGACAGCTAAGCTCAAAAGAAGAAGCGGGGTGGAGGGGGTGTCACACTCACACTCGCATACTCACACTCCCAGGACTGGCAGGGAACTGGAGATGTCAGGATTCTGCAAAGTAAGTGTCCCACAGGGCAGCTATGGATGGTGCGATGAAGGTAAGTCTCCCTGAGGCACAATGAAATACAACGCAGAGAACCACTGGCCAGGCGGTCCGGGCAAAGGGCATTCACTGGAGGTACAAGCTTGTGAGTGCTCTCCTGAGCACAGGGCCCCTTCCCCTTTTAAGGGCCTGCACCTCATGGCCTGCGACTAGAGATGACTTGGCTGCATCTGGTTGGTCACACTCCACCTTAGGCAGTGTCCATGCTCTGGGTGTGTGATCACTGCCTAATTAGACTCACAGACACCTTGTCTACCTGGAAGTTCTTCTGCTCTTCAACCAGCCCATTCATCCCACGAGCATTCCAGGAGGGAGCAGGAGGGGGAAAACCACTTTACAGGCATTCAGAGAGGGACAGGAGACAAAAGTGGGAGCAGGGGACGTATAAGAGACCTTTTGAGCATAGAAATCACTGCTGCTCCTACAACAGTAGGGATAGGACACTAGGAGCTGGGAAAATTAAGCCATCATGTTTCTGAACCAGGGACTTTTTACGTGTCAAGCAAACGTGATAACCACTACACTACAGAAACTCTGTCACAGGGCTCTGCCCCTCCCTTCATAAGACCATAAGAATGGCCATATTGGGTCAGACCAAAGGTCCATCCAACCTCACATCCTATCTGCCAACAGTGGCCAATGGCGGGTGCCCCAGAGGGACTGAACCTAAAAGGCAATGATCAGGTGATCTCTCTCCTGCCATCCATCTCCACCCTGTGACAAACAGAGGCTAGGGACAGCATTCCTTACCCATCCTGGCTAATAGCCATTCATGGACTTAACCTCCATTAATTTATCTGCAAAAAGAACAAGGAGTACTTGTGGCACCTTAGAAACTAACAAATTTATTTGAGCATAAGCTTTCCTGGTCTAAAACCAACTTCATTGGATGCATGCAGTGGAAAATACAGCAGGAAGATAGATATATACATACACACACACACACACACACAGAGAGAACATGAAAAATTGGCTGTTGCCATACACACTATAACGAGAGTGATCAGTTAAGGTGAGCTATTATCAGCTGGAGAAAAAAAAACCTTTTTGTAGTGGCTTTCATGGCCTTTGAGAAAGCAAGACAGAGCCTTGGAAGACCCAGCAGGGTTTGTGGCACAGGAATTGTTCTCAGATTCCACTGAGACTTCAACTCAGATTGCAGGATTCAAAGTCCTGAGTGCTGGCCCTTACACCATGGGACCAGCAGAGCACCTGTTGATTACTGTAGACTTCCAGCAGGGAGGACTCTGTGGGCAGGGGCGGCTCTAGGCATTTTGCCGCCCCAAGCACGGCAGGCAGGTTGCCTTCGGTGGCTTGCCTGCGGGAGGTCTGCCAAAGTTGCAGGACCAGCGGACCCTTCACAGGCACGCCGCCGAAGGCAGCCTGCCTGCCGCCCTTGCGGCGACCGGCAGAGCACCCCCCGCGGCTTGCTGTCCCAAGCACGCACTTGGTGTGCTGGGGCCTGGAGCCGCCCCTGTCTGTGGGGGACAATTTTTTCTGGCAGGGAGGACTCAGTGGGAACATGCCTCTCTGGCCAGCCCTGCATTTGCTCAAAAAGTCAGCACACAGCACTTTGCTGCAGGCCAGAGGCCTTTCTTCCTCCAGACTGTGAGGCCAGTGGACAGGTGAGGCAGTAGCACCTTCTGTCCCAGGCAGTAAAGGGCCCTTCCTAGGAAAGGCCATGTCCTGAAAAGGAAAAATGAAAGTCAAGGAGAGTCCTTCTAAAACTCTTTGGGGATGTCACAGGGGAAAGTGTTTTTTAGCCTGACAAGAGACTTGAACCCTGGACCCTCAGATTAAAAGTCTGATGGTCGACCAACTGAGCTCACCAGACTCACATTTAAAAAAATTGCAAATTTTGTGCAGAAGAGAAACTAGTCAAGAAAAATGAGGGCAGGAAACAATACAGAAAACCTGCTACTCTCGCTCTCTTAGCAGTTCTAGTCCCCAACCTGCTCCTCCATCTGGTGCCTGGAGGCCGTATTCTTCTTTTTTAATAAATATCAAATCCTGGAGAAAACACAGTTATACAAAGCAAAACGAAATCACAAACAGAAATGTCATTGGAAATACAAATATAAAAAAGGGAAATGCAATTCCCATCACTTTATCATGTCGGGACCATTCCTGTATCGAGAGCACCCGCGAAGGTCCCTGTGTGCTTACGAGAAACCTGGAGGAACTCATACCGCAGCCTGAACATGAAACTCAACTGCTCCCAGGTGCTGCAGTAAAACCCTTTCCCTGCTGTGACCTTGCACTCCGTTGTGGGAGCCATTGAAATAATCACAGCAAAGTAGTTCAGGGAAACTGTTATTAATGAAGTGTGAGTGAAAGGTGAGAATCTGATGGTGTCAGTGTCACACTAGAGGGTGCTGAGATGGTTTTAAATTTGTCATCCAAACCCAGCCACCACCTAGCACATGGTTTAACCTCTTCTTCTCTTACCGTTGCTCCTTATCAGGGAAGGGGAGAGAGACAACGAGCAATAGAAACACAGACCTAGTGACCGAAGCAAACATTTCTTTGCTCCTTGCTTGGCTCTGTCAGTTATTTGGGTACAAACTCACCCCCCACCCACTGTCTGGGCTGGGCTCAGTGGGCAGGAAGAGCTCAGCTGTCAGTGGGACTTGGGGAGCTCGGGACATTACAACATTTAAACTTATGTTTGACCTCAGAGAATAAAACAAATGTGTCTGTGAAAAGAGGGGAGTCGAGTTCAATCCCTTGTCACCATCGATGTGCAAACCAGGAACCTGTTGCTTTGCATTCCTGATGTGTCGCCCTCATGTGGCTATTCTCAGAGACTTTAAGGTCAGAAGGGACCATTATGATCATCTAGTCTGACCTCCTGCACAACGCAGGCCACAGAATCTCACCCACCCACTCCTGTAACAAACCCCTGACCTATGTCTGAGTAACCTATTCTGTTCAGTCCCTTTAATTAAAAAAATGTGTTTTTTTCATAGAAACTATATTTTCCTTGTAGAGACACAGGGGCAGATTAATTTACAAAGGGAAGGTGATTCCAAGGCAGTTCTGGAGGAGAAGGGAATGTTTTCAGCATCACTAAATTATTTTGTTGTGCCTCACAGAGAGAGAGAGAGAGAGAGAAAATAAACCTATTAATTTGAGCTACCGACACAATTCACAGCATGAAAAACACAATTTTGTGTTCAATGAGTTGTGTTCATTTACATAATATGAAAAATATGTATTAGGCAATGCATGAAAACCTCACTGCATTGAACAACCCACTTGATCTAGTCAATGTACTACAGAATATTTAAAGAAGTTAAGAAAGATGTGCTTATAAATCAACGTGTCGTGCCATTTACACACGTACAAGACACAGAAGAAACTGAATTATTTGAGCTACTAAAATTTCCATTTTCTCACAGCATTTTAGGTCTCAAGGTTGTTTTAATTTGCTCATTTTTTTGGAACTAGAAATGGGGAAAGAGTACACTGAAGTCAGTGGAATTACCGCAGTGAGGGATTAGTCTCATTATTTGCCACTAACAAAACCTTTGTTAACACAGAGTTAACTTTGACTGTGACTATCTCTTACCTTCCAGAACATCGAGTTCAGTAAAACTCAGACTCTGGAAAAACAGGGAATACAGAGTGAGGGTACATGCCCAGATAACCTTAACTCTGCCCTCTAGAAGAGAATCCCTGATAGTATATGAGAACAAGGAAAGATTTGGGGACAAATTACAGCTACTTCCCAAGAGTTTGTTTCTTCTGTAATTAATTGATCCTGGCCCCATCGATTGATCCTGGCCTGGTGTCTGGCTGTGGAATTTACTGTTTACTATTTTTATCCCAGCATATTTAAAGATGAAACTGCTTTACAAAAGCTCCTTTATTCTAGGTGATACAAACAGGTCACTTCCCAGCTAGTTCAAGGAGATGGAATTTTCCTGACCCACAGGGAACTTAAACTAACATGCTCAAGATCGCACATTCCTTAGGAGAAAACGAAGGGGGAAAAACCAAAACCCACCAAACCGTTGCTGTTTCTACCCAAATGATCAATGAGACCAGAAAGTGAGACTGTGCAATTAACTGTCTGTACTACACTGACTCTGCAGTTTCTTGGATGCAGACACACCCAGCTCTATGGTTGGTAAACGTACAGAGACTCTGCTGCTGCTCATGAACTAGCAGCACATGACCTCTGAACAGCTGCCATTCGAATGTATCTGAAAGTCACAAGGAACAACGATCTGTGTTAAAGGAAGGCTGCCATTTATTAGAGCCCCAATTGATGCCGTGTGCACAAACAGAGGATTGAATGCGTGACAGGGAGTTGGGTAAATCTTGGTTATTTTAGTTTTGTAACAGGCTCCTGTCCACCCCCAGTAGATTTTTCAGTCCCAATGGCAACTTACTTACCAAATGTAATACAGACTAGTCCATGCCAACCAAGTGGATGTGGTTCTTCTTCTTCTGCACATTGTAGCCCATAGAGGCCAAGGACCTGCAAATGTGTCTTCATGTGCCTTTGTTTCATTGATGAAAACAAACCTAGACACTTAGAGGATTGGAACTGATTTCAGCTGGGGGCCATGTTTGCTAGGTTTTTATGCATTTGCACAGGAAAACATTGAGTGTGTCCCATTCAAGAATGCTTATTTAGTGGAGCTCCTGAACATACCGGAAATGGAACTATTTTTATTGAGGGAACAGGTTTGGGAGGAGGCACTTGGATTTGAAGCAAGGACCACTTAATCTGCAGTCAAACACTCTACCACTGAGCTATACCCCCATGACATTTGCAGAGGCAAGTCTGTGATCTTAAGGATTTTGAAAGACGGGCTCTGCCTCAGAGAGCTCCTTTTCTATTCCCAGACCACAGGGGTTTAAAAATGGGGTTTGATTAAACTTTATATACCCATGTAGACACCACAGCTTGCACACCCACCAGCATAGCTTCCCCCCACTGACATAGCTACCACCTCTCGGGGAGATGGGTTAACTGCACGGACAGGACAGCTCTCTCCCCTCCGCTTAGAGCAGCTTCATTATTTATGAATAGGTGGGAAATAACCTCCTGAATGGACAGGAACCAATGTATCAGATATTGCTGTGTCTGCATTCAATATGGGTAACTGGTCATATTGGGCTGGATTAGTAGGAGCATTGCCAGCAGATCGAGGGAAGTGATTATTCCCCTCTAGTCAGCACTGGTGAGGCCACATCTGGAGCATTGTGTCCAGGTTTCACCCCCCCACCCCCCACCACAGAAACAAATTGGAGAGAGTCTAGGGGAGGGCAACAAAAATGATTAGGGGGCAGGGGACTTACAAGGAGAGGCTGAGGGCAGGGCCGCCCATTGGGAGGGACGGGGGCGGGGCAATTTGCCCCAGGCCCTGCAGGGCCCCCAGGAGAATACAGGATTCTATAGTATTGCAACTTTTTTTTCTGGAAGTGTGTGACGATGCTGTTCTGGCAGGACCCAACTGAGAGTGCCAAATCAGGACCAATTTCTTAAACAGGGCAGTCACAGCCCTAGGCTGGGGTTTTTCCACCTCTAAGGCAAACCAAACCAGCCAGACAAAAAGGACTTTGGTCTCACCCCACTGGCTAACCACAAGTCACACAAGCAATTTCCTTAGACACTCCAGTCTCCCAGCATCACCACCAGTGCACTCGTCCTGGGGATGAATGGTTATGAAAGCCAACACCCCAATAAAAGAAAAAGGTTCCATCGATCCCAAAGGACCAAGCCCCAGACCCAGGTCAATATACACATCAGATCTTACCCACAAATCATGCTGTTGCCAATCCTTTAGAATCTAAAATCTAATGGTTTATTTACAAAGGGGAAAAGGTAGAGATGAGAGGTAGAATTGGTTAAATGGAAGCAATTACATACAGTAATGGCAAAGGTTCTTAGTTCAGGCTTGCAGCAGTGCTGGAGTAAACTGCAGGTTCAAATCAAGTCTCTGGAACATCCCCCGCTGGGATGGGTCGTTCAGTCCTTTGTGCAGAGCTTCAGTTTGTAGCAAAGTCCCTCCAGAGGTCAGAAGCAGGATTGAAGACCAGATGGAGATGATGCATCAGCCTTTTATAGACTTTTCCAGGTGTAAGAATCTCTTTGTCCTCACTGTGGAAAATTACAGCAAAATGGAGTCCGCAGTCACATGGACAAGTCTCTGCATACTTTGCTGAGTCACAAGGTGTGTCTGCCTTCTCTCCATGGGTCAATTGTGTAGCTGATGGTCCTTAATGGGCCATCAAGCCAGCTAGGCAGGGCTAACACCAGCTTGTCTGGGATGTTTCCCAGAAGCAGAGCATAATACAAAATACAGACAGTACAGAGCCAATACTTATAACTTCAACTACAAAATGATACACAGACATACAGACAGCATAATCATAACCAGCAACCCAGAACCTGGTCTTAGACACCTTATATGACCCCTTTACTTAAGATTTGGTGCCACTACAGGACCTTGGTTGCAACCCATGTTCTATATGGTCCCAATTTATATCAATAACGTCACAAAGGGGCCCCTGAAATTGTTTTGCCCCAGGCCCCTGAATCCTGTGGGGCCCCTGCCCAGACCGTGGTGCTGTCCCCCCGCTCCACCCCCTTGCCGCGTTGTCCTCCCACCGCGGCCCCACCAGTGCTCCGCCCACACACCCAGTTGGCCACTTCCACCCCTGCTCTTTGGCTGAGGCCTGCTGGTCGCTCGCTCCTCTCCTCCACCTACCCCATGGTCTGCCTGCGGCCCCCACCTCTCTGCCCTCTCCCCCGAGCCCTGCCCTGCCTATCGCCCCCACCTCCCTGTCCCCTCCCCCGAGACCTGCCCTGCCCACTGTTCCAACCTCTGCCCCTCCCCTGAGACCCCCCCGTCCACGTTCAGTCGTCTGTTATTCCATGACACATCAGGGATGGAATAAAAAGCTGAGTTTACTCCAGGGTGAGGAAAGAAAGGAGCCATCAACCCCCTGACATTGCTGCTTTATTAACATGTTTTAAACAAACAGCTATTGAATGTCCACCCTATGCCCCTTGTGTCACCAGAGCACATCCATGCTAGCAGTTTTGGGATGGCCACAGACAGCAGTGCACTGTGGGTAGCTATCCCACTGTGCAACTGGCTGCAGGGTGCTTTGGGAAGGGTTTGCAATGCCTCACGGGCTGGTACAGCATCACATGATGCAGGTTTCTCTATCCCATTGTTCCATGGGCATCCTACTAGATTGCCAGCTGCTTTTCAACTGCCGTGTGCGTGGCAGGATAGAGCCTGTTTGTGTGTGGGGAGAGACAGTGAGTGTGTTGAGGTAGGTAGGAGCGGATCATTATTATCCCTACTTGAAAGAGGGAGAAGCTAAGGCTGAGAAAGGAGAATTGACTTGTCTTAGGTCACACAGTCAGCCAGTGGCAGAGTTGGGAGTAGGACCCAAGAGCCCTGATTTTCAAACTAACCATTGGATCTTGCATCCGAAGAAGTGGATATTCACCCACGAAAGCTCATGCTGCAAAACGTCTGTTAGTCTATAAGGTGCCACAGGATTCTTTGCTGCTTCTACAGAACCAGACTAACACGGATACCCCTCTGATACTTGACATCGGATCTTGAATTTCAGACATTGAATTACCTGAATAAAGTGCTCTCAGATGAGCTCCACACCAACAACAGTGCACAGTAATTATTCAGCAAGTATTTGAAGAGAACTGCAATGTTAGAGAGAATCATGAACTGCTCAGAGACAATTAATGCAGAGAAGCAGCAAAATTCATCAAACATAGAACTTATTTCCTTGGTCTTAAAAGAGAACAACAAGGAGCTGAGTCTCCTCCCTGTCAATAACCCCCTGCTCAGCCAATCAGGGTAGAGACTGAGGACGGGAGGCTGAGGGTTCTCACCAGAGAGCCCAAAGGATGGTCCAGGTCACTGGTGGGGATCACTGCCCGAGCACTATTTCAGCCCCACGTTTTGGGTGGACGTCCCACAGTGGGAGCTGCCGAGCACTCCCCTGCAACACACACACACACACACACACACACACACCTCCTGGTGTTGGGAGGGGAACAGATGAAAGGACAAAAGAAGCAAGAGACAAAGAGAAAGGAGGAAGGGATGGATGGAGGAAAAGGTGAAACAAAAAGGACAAATCCTAATGTCCCCAGTGATTCTGAGGGACAAAATCCCAGGTGTGGAATAAAATTCTGCCTCCTTAAGCTCGTGTTTTCCATGCCTAGAATTCAACTGTCACCAGATGGATCAGACTGAACAGGTTTCAAACCTCAAGGAGGCTCTTACCTTCTAAACAGGGACGTCTGTTTTCTAGTAAAATCACTAAAAGGGAAGGAGAAAAGTCGAAAGAGGTTCCTCCTGGTGCTCACGTCCATGAACCCGAATACTCTCTCAGTCCTCAAAGAGAGACCTGGAGAAGGAGACTTGCTGGAGCAAAGCCACAGGGTCTCTGAGGTTTCCCTGGCCCCTCGCTCCTGTCCTGCCTGGCTGATGTCAGCATCTCTCTGTGAGGTCACCACCTCCACACCACCTTTGACCAATAGTCTGAGGTCCTGCAAAAGGCCTTTGTGATGTCACTGCCACACCCCTCCCTTGCTGTGCTAATGTCCTGCCCCTGGCCAGGCACTTTGGAGGTTTGAGCTACTCCCTGTGGATCACCCCACTCAAGGAGCGTTCGTTCTAGGAAGCAAGCCGGCTAGACAGGAAAACATCAGATGCTGCTCCCAATGCTACACTCAGTTTTTCAGAAATTAGTCAACTTTATGGCCAGAAGAGACCATTGGAGCATCTAATCTGACCCCCTGCATATCACAGGCCTCCTGTATGACACAATAGCTACTTTTGGGGCAAACACATTCCAGAAGGGCATCTAGTCTTCATTAAATGACATCAGGAGATGGCGAATCCACCACTTTCCCTAGAAGACATTTTTCTCCAGCCCTCAGAACATTTGGTGGCTCTTTGCTATTGAACGAGCTCAACCTGTTTAGCTTATCAAAAGAAGATTGAAAGGTGATTTCACTGAAGTGTTGAAGGGCATTAATGGAGACAAAAGATTGGGTATGAAAGGGCTCTTTAATCGAGCAGAGAAAGGCATAACAAGACCCAATGGCTGGAAGGTGAAAAGAGACAAATTCATATTACAGCTAAGGCACAAATATTCAACAGCCAGGATGATTCACGACAGGAACAAGCTCCCAAGGAATGTGGTGGATTCTAATTCTAATTCCTTATGAATATTCTGTGTGTTTGTGTGTGCAGGGGAGGAACATGCTCTATGCCCAGAGGACTTTATTCTTCCAGCCTGCATGGACAGAGGGGATGTCAAGGAGTTGCTCCTTCAATCCCGCCCCCCCCCGCGAAAGGCCCTTCTTAGGAAAGGCAAAATCCTGGAGAGAAAGAGTAACACTGAACAAGATTCCAGAGAGACAGATTTTTATAATCCCAGTGAGAAGTCTTTCACATGACCAGGGACTTGAACCCTGGACTCTCAGATTAAAAGTCTGATGTTCTGCCAACTGAGCTAGCCAGGCTCACATGTGAAAAGTACAAGTTGGTGCAGAGGTGAAGCTAGTCAAGAAAAAGCGAGACGGCCACAATAGGGGAAACCTGCTGCTCTCTCTCTCTTCCCAGCCCTGGCCTGGCTGGGTATTAGTGCTGGTTAAAAAGACAGGAAAATATCGGCATCTACCAGCCATTCATAGCTGTACAAGACTCAGGCACAATACAGAGGTGCCCATCTGTAAGTGCCAAATGGTTGGATTGGCTAATGCAGCCTGTAGACGTCCAGGGCACTCTGGGATATACAGCCAAGTGTCCATCACCATCATCATTTCAAAGGGATAATGATAATGGTAGCAAGGTTCACAACTGACTCAGCAGTTGCATACAAAGGTGCACGTTTGGCAGTTACGTTGGCTCAGGTTGGCCACCCCGGTCTAGATGTAGAAGTTACAACATTTAAACTTGAAAGAGGGGCCAATTTCCCCATCATTTCCCACCTTTACATCCAAACACGATGAAGGTAGCAGATAGAGCCAGAGCAGGTTGTCTATGGGACCAAGTATATGAAGAGTATCCTCGACAGAGGTTTGTTCAACCTGTTCTTAAAAACCTCTGAGGACAGAGACACCAGAGACGCCTTTGGGAGCCTATTCCAGAGCTTAACTGCACTCAGAGTCTGACATTGGTGAAGTAGGAGGCTGAGAAAAACAACACTGGCTGTCAGAAAAAAACAACCTTCCCTAGTGCTTTAAGCAGTAGGTTCTGGTGTTTTAACAGCCATGGCCTGGGTTCAATTCCCCCTAAAAACCAGAAGTTTTTCAATGAAAATCTCCATTCATTTTGCATTTGAAATGGAAAGGAAAAGAGGGCTTCTTGTCCTTATCAACAAGGCAAAGAATGGCTTTTTTCTCAGTAAATATTTTTAAAAGGTGCTGACTCGACCTGAAGATCTCATTTCATTTGTATTTACAATGGAATGATTCTCTCTAGGATAGACAGAAATTCTTCAGCTAGACTCGGATTCCACGGGAATACGAGAAGCGATTGTGTCTAACACCTGCCTTTTTTTGGACAACAGTGATGTCCAGGTTTTCCATGGACATTTCCCTTCCAGCACCTCAGGCCCCATCCAACAATACAAGCAACTGAAATGCACAGAAAGCTTCTCACCATAGGATTCAGTGACCAGGCCGGGGGGAAAGTTTTGCCATTTGAAGATGTTTGAATTCCCTCCAACTTCTCTCCTACAAGGGACTGTTGGCCCCTTACTAAAGCTTAGTGGGGGTTTTGGTTGGCTAGTTCCCAGTCCCAGTAGAAGGGGGAAGGGCCAATGGGAAATCAGGACCCTGAGACTGACAGTCCCCTGGGCAATGGGGAGAGGCCAAAGCTCCAAGTTAGCTGCACTGACAGGCCAGGCAGTGTAATGAGGGAGTCACCAAGCCAGGGGGTCCCATCCTCCGTGGGAGCTGGAACTGCCTGGGGCAGAGTGGGGCAGAGCTAAGGAGAGAGCAGGAGCCCGAGAAGAGCCATGGAGCAGAGCTGTGCAGGTGTAGTGCCAGAAACTGCTCCCTGTAGGACTTTGCTACCTGCAGCAGTTACTGGTACCTGAGGTTGTTCTTATTTGCTGACTTGTCCTAATTGGATCAAACTTGACAGTGGTTTCTCTAGCAAAGGCCAGTCCCTGGCCGCTTGGTCCAGACATCCTCATTCACATCAGGCTGGGGTGACCAGATGTCAAAGATGAAATATCGGGACGCGGGTGGCGGAGCAAAAAAAAAAAAAGCCAAAGCCCCACTCTGGCCCAGGCAGTTCCAGCTCCCACGGAGGACGGGACCCCCTGGCCTGGTGACTCCCTCATTACACTGCTGTGACGGAGCTGTTCTGGCGGGACCCAACTGAGAGTGCCAAATCAGGACCAATTGCTCAAACAGGGCAGTTACAGCCCTAGGCTGGGGTTTTTCCACCTCTAAGGCAAACCAAACCAGCCAGACAAAAGGACTTTGGTCTCACCCCACTGGCTAACCACAAGTCACACAAGCAATTTCCTTAGACACTCCAGTCTCCCAGTATCACCACCAGTACACTCGTCCTGGGGATGAATGGCTATGAAAACCACCACCCCAATAAAAGGAAAAGGTTCTCTCGACCCCAAAGGACCAAGCCCCAGACCCAGGTCAATATACACATCAGATCTTACCCACAAATCATGCCATTGCCAATCCTTTAGAATCTAAAATCTAAAGGTTTATTTCCAAAGGGAAAAAGGTAGAGATGAGAGGTAGAATTGGTTAAATGGAATCAATTACATACAGTAATGGCAAAGTTCTTAGTTCAGGCTTGCAGCAGTGCTGGAGTAAACTGCAGGTTCAGATTAAGTCTCTGGAACATCCCCCACTGGGATGGGTCAACAGTCCTTCGTGCAGAGCTTCAGTTTGTAGCAAAGTCCTTCCAGAGGTCAGAAGCAGGATTGAAGACAAGATGGAGATGATGCATCAGCCTTATATAGACTTTTCCAGGTGTAAGAATCCCTTTGTCCTCACGGTGGAAACTTACAGCCAAAATGGAGTTTGCAGTCACATGGACAAGTTTCTGCATACTTTGCTGAGTCACAAGGCGTGTCTGCCTCCTCTCCATGGGTCAATTGTGTAGCTGATGGCCCTTAATGGGCCATCAAGCCAGCTATGCAGGGCTGACATCAGCTTGTCTGGGACACTTCCCAGAAGCAGAGCATAATACAAAATACCGACAGTACAGAGCCAATACTTATAACTTCAACTACAAAATGATACACAGACATACAGACAGCATAATCATAACCAGCAACCCAGAACCTGGTCTTAGACACCTTAGATGACCCCCTTTACCTAATGTTTGGTGCCACTACAGGACCTTGGTTGCAACCCATGTTCTATATGGTCCCCATTTATATCAATAATGTCACAACTGCCTGGCCTGTCAGTGCGGCTAACTTGGAGCTTTGGCCTCTCCCCATTGCCCAGGGGACTGTCAGTCTCAGGGGGCTGATTTCCGATTGGCCCTTCCCCCTTCTACTGGGACTGGGAACTAGCCAACCAAAACCCCCCACTAAGCTTTAGTAAGGGGCCAACAGTCCCTTTCATGAGCCGGCCCCATGAGGGTCACTGATGGCCAGAGAAAGCAGCATGAGCTGGTCCCATGGTGTAACGGGCAGCACTCAGGACTTTGAATCCTGCAATCTGAGTTCAAATCTCAGTGGGACCTTGTGGTAAAGCCCTGGAGCTCACACTGCTCCACCTCCTTGTCTCTAGCTCTGCAAGAGCCATTTTTCCCCCTCCTTCTGGATGGGTCAGGGCTCTAGAACTGACACCTGAGGGTTGGGATTCTCATGGCTTCACCTGGTGCCCACAAGTCTGGCACTTGCCACTGTGCTTTCCCTCTTGCCCACCTCGCGCTTGAAAGAAGCAGGGCCAGGGCCAGCCTTCATAGTCAGGGCTGGGCAGGTGGGAGCCCAGCACCTCTCCTCCTCTGGGCACCTAGAGCAGAGGCGGCTGGTGCTGATAGCTCCAAGGGAAGGCTTAAAAGCCACAGAGGTCAGGGCCAGAGGAGGAGAGGACCATGCCTATGTGTGGCCAGCAGACAGCCACAGGGCCAGCCTGCTCCCTGCTGTGCTGAACCCCACTGAAGGCCACCCACAGGCCAGCATGCAGGGCGGCTGCTGATGCTCTGTGGCCAACATCAGAAGAGGGTAGGAAAGCAGGGCCAGCCCCCCTGGTGGGGCCTCTGACCGTTCCCACTCATGGTGCTCACTTTGGAAGTGGAGCCGCCCATTTTCTTTGGCAAGTCAGGAATGGCAAAGGCGAGACTGGAAGCACCTGGGGCTCATGCCCCAGCCTTTGTGACACCCACCCCCCAACTCCTTCCCGGGGCTCTAGCTGAAGCCGGAGCATTGGCCTGAGCGGCCAAGAAGAGGTTCCAGCCCTGAAGGCAGCAGGACTTGCAGCACAAAGTGAGCACAACCACGAGGGGACTTAAATCCTGAATCATCCGATCCACAGGGAGATGCCTCATCCTTTAGGCCACATGATGAGGGGGTCTAAGCTCTTCTTTGGAAAAGCCGGACACTGTGTTTCTCAGGTCATCTGCTGAGGGGGCCGAGACGCTTTGGGCACAAGAAGTTAAGTTCCCAGCGACACGTGAGACTTAATTGTATGGGGCCAGGTGCGGGGCTTTGGCAGGAAGGCTCGGGCATGGGGAATTGAGGTGCAGTGGATGGACCGGCTGTCTAGGCACAGAGATTTAGTCTCCCTGAGGAGGAGGAGGAATCCTTCTGACAGGCAGTGGCTGTGCAGAAAAAGAGGAGGGGTTCCTGGGACTTTTTTTGCCTCTCATTTGCCTGCCTGCTCACTCTTGTGGTGAATGGTGAAAATGTTTCCTAACAAGCCCAGGTAGCTCAGTTAGTAGAGCATCAGGCTCTTAATCTCAGAGTGCAGGGTTCAAGCCCCTGTCTGCGTGCTCAGCTTTTAAGTTGCCTTGTGTGCCAGGAGCCAAATTCTGTTCCCAGCCACATGCAGATTCCCAGAAGCTGTGGCCATTTCCTGGAAAGGTTCCTTTTCTCAGGAATCAGGAGACAGGCCACATCCGCAGGTGCAGAAAGCACAGTCTCTGGCTGGCAGGGAGAGCTGTGGGGCCAGGTGCTGAGAAAGCCCAGAGGGGGAGCAGCAGAGATGGGGGGAAGGGAGAGAGAGAAGCAATGAGGACAGAGCACAAGTGTAAAGGGGGCATCTGGTCTGGCTATTGTGGAGAACTTCCCTGGTTTATACACAACCCTGGTGGAATTGGCCAGAGGAAGGATCTGAGTCCCCACCCCCTTACCCAGAGGCTGCCTGACCTCGAGGACTGTTAGGATACAGAGATTCAGGCCTGTCTGCAAAGGCCTGTACTTTAAGAATTTAGGTGTATTTTTATCACTTAGCTAGTTATAAAGGTATAAAAGAAAGAATAAAAAATCACTGTCTGTCTGTGTAATGGCCTTCTCTTACTGTGACAGTCTGAGGCCTGGTTCTTCGGCTAAGCAGCAAAGGCAGCCATAAGGTGGGAAGTGTATGGTCCCATCATCACATTCCCAACTAGTCACATTGAAATAAGGTGCGATAGGGCTGTGAGGAATACAATTCTGCCCTGATATTCCATCACCTCCAGAGAAAGGGAAACTTAGTTTGGTAGCATCCTGTCTGGCAAGAACTCACTTATCAATAGAAACAGCTGGAAAACCCTTATGTCTGTATAGATGTAGTTGTGAAATCCTCCCTTCTGTATTGTTTTGTATGTTTATTTGCATGGTCTCTGTCTGGTTCTGTGATTGTTTCTGTCTGCTGTATAATTAGTTTTGTTGGGTGTAACCAGTGAAGGTGGTGGAATATAACCATTTTACAGTATATTAGGACTGGTTAGTCTAGAGAAGGAGTGAGGGTGCCAGGCGGCGCGGTGGTCGGGGCCGCATGGTGAGTGCCCCGCTGAAGCACTGGCCGCCCCACTTCTCTCTCCCCCTGCTCCCTCCCCGTCCCCCCCCCCCGCTAGACCGGGCGCGCACTGTGCAGCACAGGGAGTCCACTGGCTCTGGCCGCCATGGAGGGTTTTTTGTTTTGTTTTCCCCCTGCTTTGCCGGCCGCGCCGTTGTTTTTCCCACTGCCCCTCTGCTTTGCTGCTCCAGTCCCACCGTTTTTCTGTTGTCGTCCCCCCACTTTGCCGCTCCAGCTGTGCCGTTTTTCCCCCCTTGTTTTGTTGCTTTGGTGGCCCCACCCCATTTTTTTTTGCTTGGGGCGGCAAAAAAGCCAGAGCCGGCCCTGCCCACACCTGACTCCCTGCCATCTGTACTGGGGCCTGACAAGCTTTGCTTGTGTTTGGATTCTGCAAAGCAGAGGAGCAAAGGAGGTTTTCCTTGCAAGTTGTGTGTGAGTGAATCTTTGGCGAGGTCTGCATTACAAAGTTGTTTCAGCAGAATTATATTGCTCAGGTGTGTGAAAAAAACACACCGCTCCCTCGGTCAGCAACTTGTGGCTGGTGCACACACTGCAATGCCACGTCTGGCGACAAAACTGCCCTGTTTTGCTGACAAACTAAAACAACTTCGATGAGAGGCCTAGAGCTTTTTGCAGCAAACTTAAAGTGACAGAGTGTCAGTGTAGACACTGCTGTTCATTATATCACCATAACTGGCCTCCTCCAGTATCCCACAATGCCCGCCGTGAACTCGCCTGCCCTGCATTCCTGCTACAGAGCCATGGGCCCCTCCCCTTTCATCGCTCTGGGAAATTCTGACAGCTGAGCCTGCTGCTCTGCTCGGGCAGCCAGGAGCAAATCCCTGTCGTGGATGCTGCTCTCTCCCGCCCTGTGAACATAGAGCAGTGTGGCGGGAGCTTCCTTACAGTGTAGGGGGGCCACTGGCATCTGAACTGTGACACGCCCAGGACATCCCTTCCCTCGAGGAGGCTCTTACCTTCTAAACAGGGACATCTGTTTACTAGTAAAATCAGGAAAAGGGAAAGAGAAAACTCGAAAGAGGTTCCTCCTGGCGCTCACGTACCTGAACCCAAATATTCTCTCAGTCCTCAAAGAGAGACCTGGAGAAGGAGACTTGCTGAAGCAAAGCCACAGGGTCTCTGAGGTTTCCCTGGCCCCTCGCCCCTGTCCTGCCTGGCTGATGTCAGCATCTCTCTGTGAGGTCACCACCTCCCCACCACCTTGGACCAATAGTCTGAGGTCCTGCAAAAAGCCTTTGTGATGTCACTGCCGCACCCCCTCCCTTGCTGGGCTAATGTCCTGCCCCTGGCCAGGCACTTTGGAGGTTTGAGCTACTCCCTGTGGATCACCCCACTCAAGGAGCGTTCGTTCTAGGCAGCAAGCCGGCTAGACAGTAACACATCAGACGCTGCTCCCAATGCTACACTCAGTTTTTCAGAAATTAGTCGACTTTATGGCCAGAAGAGACCATTAGAGCATCTAATCTGACCCCCTGCATATCACAGGCCTCCTGTATGACACAAGAGCTGTTGTGAAAGGGGTCTATGGAGAGGTTCTGACTGGCTGATTATAATGATGCTATCTCTAGATGTGTATCATTTTTTGTAGTTGATGTTATAAATATTTCCTCGATGCTGCCCATATTTCAAACTTGTGCTCTGCTTCCGGGGAACACCCCAGCCAGACAAGTTGGTGTCAGTTCTGCCTAGCCTGCTTGATGGCCCATTAAGGACCATCAGTTATACAATTGACCCATTGAGAGAAGGCAGATACGCCTTGTGCCTCAGCAAGGTATGCAGGGACCTGCCTATGGACAGAACTCTAAGGTTTTTCTATGTCACATGTTGGATAAAGTGTCCTTGGGACAAAGAAAGCAAAGACCACATGACAAGAGACTATAAAATGCTCATGCCTCGTCTCCATCTTGTCTTCAATCCTGCTTCATACCTCTGGATGGACTTTGCTACAAACTGAAGCTCTCTAAAAAGGACTGAATGACTCATGCCAGCTGTGGATGTACTCCAGAGTCTTGATTTCAACTTGCAGTTTATTCCTTCACTGCTACAAGCCGGAACCAAGAACTTTGCCATTACTGTATGTGAAGGGTTCAAATCCATGTGCAGTTTATATAACAACCTGGTCTATGGATTGTGCCAGCTCTTTTCCAGACCCAAAGTCCAGAGTATGGTCAAGGGACCAGAGGCCTAACACATCGTGATCAGCTAAGAGAAAGCTGGGTAAACAGAAAGCCTTGCTTGCTAAGATAGGCCTGGTCAGCAAATTGCCAGGTGTTGGAGCTAAGAACTAAAGAATTGTGTCTCATTCAGAGTTGCAGATTGAGCAAATAATCCCTTTTCCTATTGTGTTAGTCTCTTCTGTAGGGAGACGTTCTTCCCACAGATCCAACCTTGAGTTTATGAGAAGTTGGCACATGTCAGTATAAGATATGGCATCCTTCCACCTCCCTTCCCAGGAACCAATGCCTGCCTTAAGACACACACAAAAACAATCTTTATTGTCATATACTTTCACTGTTTCTTTGCTTTAAACCCTAAGAATGTACCTGTTGGACAATCAAAGGAGTTGCTCCATTTCAATGGACCCCAAATCAGAATTCAACATAGATATTTTATACTAATAATATTTTATCAAAGTATTCATTAAATGTTAACTTGCTAACTTGAGACCATGGGCGGAGACATTATGTAACCTGTTAACCACTGGCTAATGTGCTTATCTTGTCTTGCTGCAAAACCTATCCTGGGGTGTGGAACTGCCTACCGCGTCACTTTCCCCCACCCATGGAAAACCTACATATTCTATTGTAATCAATTGACTGACAGTGCCTCTGAGCCTAATAAGCCAGGTGACACTCCGCCAGCGCTGTGTGTAATAAACGCCTCTGCTTGACCTCTACATGGTGTGATTTACGTCCTTCAGAGAACAAAGAAGGAGCTGGAGGCCGGGTGAGCAGGTTGCCAGGGAAACAGAACAAAGGACAGAAGAGGGACAAAAGGGTCTGGGTGAGTTGGGCTGTTGGAAGCAAGGAGTCTGCTGGGGTGGGGACTCGAGGGGAGAGCCCAGGCTCTGATGGACGTTGCTGAATCTTCCTGCTTCCTGTGCTAACACAGAACTTTCCCAGGCTGGATTCCAGACCCCTAACGAACCTTCTGTTGTACAGCCCTGGCTGAGAATCACTGGTGATCAGGGCCGGCTCCAGACCCCAGCGCGGCAAGCACGCGCGTGGGGCGGCATTTGCCAGCAGAGGCGGCAGGCTGGGCGGTGGACCTGCGCAGTCATGCCTGCGGGAGGTCCACCAGAGCCCGGATGAGCGGACCTGCCGCAGGCATGACTGCGGAGGCGCTCCCGCGGCTCCAGTGGACCTCCCGCAGGCATGACTGCGGCCGGTTCGCTGGTCCCGTGGCTCGGCTGGACTTCCCGCAGGCATGACTGCGGAAGCTCCACTGGAGCCGCCGGACCAGCTAACCGTCCGCAACTGCGGGAGGTCCAGCTGAGCCGCGCGACCAGCGGACCCTCCGCAGTCATGCCCACGGGAGGTCCGCTGCTCCCGCGTCTCCGGGGCGTCTCCCGCGTATGACTGCTTGGGGCGGACAAATATGTAGAGCCGCCCCTGCTGGTGATTGTGTAAGTTGGGGGTGCAGGACTCCTTTGTGGGGTGGGGGGGTGTAAAGCTTTCCCCGGTGTCCTGCTAAGGTGACTCACTACAGGAAGCTCCTGGCATGGAACAGGGGGGCTGAAAGGTCCAAGGTCAGTCCCAGGACGTGCTGCAGGCAAGGAGGTTTCCCCCAGTGACAGCGTCCCCTGGGCGGTGTCACACTGATGAGGGCTCTGCCTGGGTTTGGTTCAGAGCTGTCCCAGAGCACGGAGCCTGGGTCAGCCCCCCAGCATGTGACCTGCAGGCTCCACTCTGGCAAAGCTCCATGTCCCTGGGCTTTGGCATCACTAGCCCCTGCTTAGTGACTAGGGGTCAGTTTAGGGGAGTGATTCCCAAAATGTGGGGCATGCCTCCTAGGGGGGCTCAGAGGAATGTTCATGGGGCACCTCAGGGTTGAGCCAGCCCCCATGGAGGGCAGGGAGGGAGCAACACTCAGCCCCACTCTGTCCCAGCTCTTCGCCCACCCCACCCTAAGCCTGAGCCTGAGCCTCCGGCCCAGCCGTGACCCCCTTACCTGTGTCTGCACCCCTCTCCCCAGCAAGCCACAGCCCCACTCCCAGCCCTGGTTCTCAACCGCAACTTCCGGGGGGCCTTAGCCATGGCTAAGAGGGCACAGTGTGAAATGTTTGGGGACCACTGGTTTAGGGTGACGTCCTCAATTGCTTCTATGCAGTCCAATAAAAGCTATTCCTCACCCACCTACCCCCTATCAGGACCGACTAGGTATGTTCTGCTGCCCTTCACTCATGCAGGAAGGATAACAACATTTCATTCCACTCAATCCTAAAGTGATTTGTAGTCCGCCACCAGCCAAAACTGGTCATTTTGGGAAAGTGGCCCCATCATGCTGCATAGCTAGGCAGAGTAGGTGTGTCTGTGCAAACACGGTCTGTTCCTGAAGTCTTTCCCCCAGCTCCTCACTAGATGTGAGGGGGCAGCTCATTCAGCCCCTGCGTCCACTTAGTGTTTCAAAACTCCTTATTGTCCCTATCTCTGCTGGCCTTAGATTTCTCCTCCTGTTCATCTTTCAGCAGCTCTGATGAGGTGCCCGAGTGGTTAAGGTGATGGACTGCTAATCCATTGTGCTCTACACGCATGGGTTCGAATCCCATCCTCATTGGACACATTTAGTCTTCATCCCTCCTTTATAGACAACCATCTCCCCCATTGGTACAATAACAGACCCAACAATGTTGCTTCTTGCAAACAAAAACCTTCTCAGGAACTCAGAACTCCCTTGCTTTAAATTAAATGTCTAAATCCCAGATTCCTTTAAAAAAAAGGATTCTCTAGTCCTGTATTTCTTAGTTTTTATCTCAAAAGGTAACATCCTCATCATCTCCCCCAAACACCCTGGGACCTGCCGAAATAATTAAAATACCCCCATCCTGAGCAAGGCCAGAACAGTGAACCAGAGCTAGTGTCTAGGCCAAGCTGTTCTGAAGGAGGCAATTCAAACATTTTCTCCCTGCTTCCCTTGGCAAGGTCTGACTGAGAAAACAAAATTCCCCAAACTGAAAATTTTCTGCTGAAACACCCATACTAGTCTGGATGGGGACTTTGATATGAATGTATTATTATTATTATTATTCTCTTCTGATTTATCTCAGTTCAGTGTTTGTCCTCCAGATGTGTTTACAGATATTGAGTTGTGGGGGAGAGAGGCCAATTCATAATGTCTCTACCCCCCTTTCATAGTTTCTTCCAACTTGCTAGGAAGCTCCTTTGCTACAATGTGAGTCAAGCAGTGTCCATTGTCTCTGTGCTATCTCGGAGAAGCCTGCATTGTACACGGTTCCTGGGCTAGTCCTTGGGAGTGTGAATCCCTTCAATGGGCCAGCAGCGAGTCTGGCTCCTCCCTTGTCGCACCTGAAAGTCTGGTGGGGGGCATTTCCCCACCTCATAACATATCTCAGTAACACACACAGAGCAAAACTTCATAACTTCCCAACCAATGCGAGCACACACAATCCAACACAATATTAATGTTCAACAGATCAAGAATTTTGAAATGATACCTCACAAGGCAGACTTTGTACAAACCATGTCATCATTATATGAGAGTGGTGAATATGGGGCTTCCAAGGCGCTGCTTTGAGTAGACTGTGCCACACCTGGGCTTCCATTGCAATGGAGATGTACCCTTAGAGTCCATCTCTCCTGGGATAAATATGGCAGCAAGGCTGGCCTGGGTCATCTGACTTGGGCTCATGGAGCTAAAGCTGAGAGGCTAAAAACTGTGGTGCAGATATTTGTGTTCACACTGAAGCCTGGGTGATCTCCAGGGCCTGCAGACATCAAACGATGAGGAATTCTGCACACAGAGAGGACCCTGCTAGTGGAAAATGCCTTTGGAAAAGCCCCTTCTGTCACCAGCTGTGGTCGTACAGTGCTCAGTGCTCTGCGTTGTGGCCTCAAGAGCCATGGATGCAAGTTGAGTTACGATGACCTTTTCCTTGTCTCCATGTTTCTTAGGTGCCTCCTTCCGACACTTTCAGAAAAATGACTGGTTTCTTATGGAAGCATCTGCACTGCAAGGCAAAGGCATCTTCTCTGCTTCCTCAAAAGATTGACCAAAAGGTGGGAAGAGCAGACACATTTGGCAAGGGACCACTGGGTGCTGCATCCCTAACCTCCACTTTACCTGGCAGGTGCCTGGCCCAGCTTAGCCACAGTGCTGCTCTCTGGGACTTTTCTCCCAGCTGCTCCATTTCTCATCACTGACAATCAAAAGGAAGGTGACATGACCTCTGTGTGTGGACATCCCCAGCAAATCACAAGGACGTGTGGCACAGGCTCTTGTGTTGCAGCAATTGCAGTCGAAGCAACCGCCATGCCAATGCCAGTCACAGCAGCCTTTTCATCAACTCCAGGCTTGTGATTTGATTCTTTCCAATGCTTCTCTCCAAAGAAGCCTTTTCCTTAGCAAGCAATTACTTGGATACCAAGAGAGGTCTCTTCTGTTTCCTAGAAAGACACAGGAAAATGTGAGCAGAGGAGACAACAGCCATGCAACAAGGCACCACTGGGAGTTGAACCCAGGATCTCCTGTTTACTAGACAGGTGCTTTAGCCAGCTAAGCCATGGTGCCTACCTTGCAAAAGGGTTTACAACTGTTCCATTTGATGGTTCAGGATAACACCTGCAAATTCCAAAGTACAGACGTTCTCCATTTCCCTCAAGACTTGCAGACCTTGAGGTGTCTGGCTCTCCGTGCACAGCAAGCCACAGCTGAGTTGACAGAGGGCTTCTAACATGTGCTTCTCCCACCAGCCACTGTGATCATATAGTGGTTAGTGATCTGTGTTTCAGTCGCAGCAACCTCGGCTCAGTTCTGAGTCATGGTAACCTTTCCTTCAGCTCTAGATTTCTCATTTGCCGCTTTCCAAGTGTGGTGGAGTGGCTGCCCCAAACAAGCAGGAGAAAGATTAAGGCAGCCTTGCAGAGGCTGTGCAGAACCCAGCCTATCAGGAAAGGGCTTATTGGGAGAGCCAATCAGGAGAAGGCTTGCTGGAGCAGCCCATATATAAAGGGCTGCTCAGCACAGCAAGAGTCAGTCACTCCTTGGAATTTGAGGAAGAAGGGTTGGCTGCCCTGAAGGAAGGAGAAGGGAGGGCACCATGATCAGAGTAGTGCTGGGTGGGTAAGGGGAGCATGAGTGACCTCCTGGCTGACTACTGCCAGACTGAGGCCCTGATACGAAGGCGGAGGAAGGTGCTAGGTCTGTGGGGAAGTGGCCCAGGGAAACAGATGGCAGGGGTTGGAGGTGCACCCTTTTTGCCTCAGTCACCACTGACACAGGTGGCTACACCCTGGACTGCAGCTGGCCACTGAGGCAAGTGTCTGGGTAGAGGACGGCGGCCCCCGGGAAGGGGGGAGAGACCTGAGTGGGGCACAGCCAGAGGGCTGTGTCCATAAGAGGACATTGAAGTCCTGAGAGCGACATGAGTCCTAATGATAGAACAGATGGCAGCCAGACGCCACTAGATGAAGGCGCACCAGGGGACCAGAGCTAACTGCCAGGATGGCCAACAGGAGGCACTGCAGTGGTGAGACATGCCCCATGGCACCAAGACTTAGCCGCAAGGAAGGCTCTCTCTGTCTTGAACCACTACTTAGAAGGATTCCGCTGACAGGTCTTTTCTTTTTATGAAAAGAGATACAAAAAAGGAGCCAGCAGAGACATTAGGTGCAGCAAGGAAGAACTGTCAGGCCAAGCCAGGATTTCCTGGTTACTAGGAAGGCTCTTCAACCAGCTCTTCCCAAAGACCACTATCCAGAAGCCTTTTAACAGCCACTGCAGATGTTCATCAACAAAGAGATGCCAAAATAGAGTTCTCCACTGCCTGCAGCCATCACACTACCAGGAGTGTCACTACCAGGTAGTGACCAGGAGTGACACTCCTGACTACCAGGAGTGACCACACTCCTGGTCACTCCTGGTAGTGACCAGGAGTGTCACTACCAGGAGTGACACCAGCCATGGTCATATAGCATTTAGCACTCTGTGTTGTGGCTTCAGCATCCACAGATGCAAGTTGAGTTAGGGGATGTTTTCTTGTCTCCACATTTGTCTAATGGCTCCTTTCAACACTTGTCACCAAAAAGACCTGTTTCTTTTGCAAGCAATGTACAGCTAGGCAGAGGCAGTCTTCTTCATTTCCTCAAAAGATCACCAAGCTGCGGGGAAAGGAGACGCATTCAGCCAGGCACCACTGGGTGCTGCATGCTGAATCTCCTCTTTATTCAGCAGGTGTCTGTGAAGGACATAATCTACACAGTGTAGAGGTCAAGAATAGGAGTTTATTACACACAGCGCTGGCGGAGTGTCACCTTGCGTATTAGGCTCAGAGACACTGTCAGTCAATTGATTACAATAGAATATATAGATTTTCCATGGGCAGGGTAAAGTGACGGGGTAGGCAGTTCCACACCCCAGGATAGGTTCTGCACCAAGACAAGATAGCACAGTAGCCAATGGCTAACAGGTTACATAATGTCTCCACCCATGGTCTCAAGTTAGCAAGTTAACATTTAATGAATAATTTGATAAAATGTGAGTAGTATAAAATATCTATGTTGAAATTCTGATTTGAGGTCCATAGGAAAGGAGCGACTCTTTTGATTGTCCAACAGGTACATTCCTAGGGGTTAAAGCAAAGAACCAGTGAAAGCATATGGCAATAAAGATTGTTTTCTGTGTGTCTAAAGGCAAGGCATTGGTCTCTTGGGAGGGAAGTGGAAAGATGCCATATCTTATACTGACATGTGCCTACTTCTCATAAACTCAAGATTGGATCTGTGGGAAGAACATCTCTCTACAGAAGAGATTAACAGAAAAGGAAAAGGGATTCTTTGCTGAATTTGCAACTCTGAATAAGACACAATTATTTACTTCTTAGCTCCAACACCTGGCAATTTGCTGACCAGGCCTATCTTAGCAGGCAAGGCTTTCTGTTTACCCAGCTTTCTCTTCGCTGATCACGATTTGCTAGGCCTCTGGTTCCTTGACCATACTCTGGACTTTGGCTCTGGAAAAGAGCTGGCACAATCCATAGATCAGGTTGTTATATAAACTGCACATGGATTTGAACCCTTCACATCCAGTAATGGCAAAGTCCTTGGTTCCGGCTTGTAGCAGTGATGGAATAAACTGCAGGTTGAAATCAAGTCTCTGGAGTACATCCACACCTGGGATGGGTCATTCAGTCCTTTGTACAGAGCTTCAGTTTGTAGCAAAGTCCCTCCAGAGGTATGAAGCAGGATTGAAGACAAGATGGAGACGAGGCATCAGCCTTTTATAGTCTCTTGCCATGTGGTCTTTGCTTTCTTTGTCCCAAGGACACTCTATCCAGCACGTGGCACAGAAAAACTTTAAAGTTCTGTCCATAGGGCAGATCCCTGCACACCTTGCTGAGTCACAAGGCATATCTGACTTCTCTCAGTGGGCCAGTTGTATAGCTGATGGTCCTTAATGAGCCATCAAGCAGGCTAGGCAGAACTGACACCAATTTGTCTGGCTGGAGTATTCCCCGGAAGCAGAGCACAAGTTTGAAATACGGGCAGCATAGACCCAATATTCATAACGTCAACTACAAAAATGATACACATCCAGAGATAGCATAATTCTAATCAGCCAATCATAACCTCTCCATAGACCCCTTACACAACAACCTTTCTATAATATTGGCTGCAAATATAGAACAGTGGTCGCAACGGTGAGCTATACAGTTACAGATTATGTCAATAATGTCACAGGAGATGACACGGCATCAGTGAGACTGATACTGGAATACTGCCTCCAGTTTTGGTGTCCTCATTTGAAAAAGATGTTGTGAAATTGGAGCTGGGTCAGCAAAGAGCCACCAAATGTTGTGAGGGCTGGAGAAAAATGCCTTCTAGGGAGCTATTGAAAGAGCTCAACCTGTTTAGCTTATCAAAAGAAGATTGAAAGGTGACTTCATTGAAGTGTTGAAGGGCCTTACTGGAGAGAAAAGATTGGCTATTAAAGGGCTCTTTAATGTAGCAGAGAAAAGCATAACAAGCCCCAATGGCTGGACGGTGAAAAGAGACAAATTCATATTACAACTAAGGCACAAATATTCAACAGCAAAGATGATTCACCACAGGAACAAGCTACCAAGGAAAGTGGTGGATTCACAATCTTCTGATGTCATTTAATGAAGACTAGATGCCTTTCTGGAATGTGTTTACTCAAAAAGTAGCTATTGTGTCATACAGGAGGCTTGTGATATGCAGGGGGTCAGATTAGATGCTCTAATGGTCTCTTCTGGCCATAAAGTCGACAAATTTCTGAAAAACTGAGTGTAGCATTGGGAGCAGCGGCTGATGTTTTACTGTCTAGCCGGCTTGCTTCCTAGAACGAATGCTCCTTGAGTGGGGTGATCCACAGGGAGTAGCTCAAACCTCCAAAGTCCCTGGGCAGGGGCAGGACATTAGACCAGCAAGGGAGGGGTGTGGCAGTGACATCACAAAGGCTTTTTGCAGGACCTCAGACTATTGGTCAAAGGTGGTAGGGAGGTGGTGACCTCACATAGAGATGCTGACATCAGCCAGGCAGGACAGGGGTGAGGGGCCAGGGAAACCTCAGAGACCCCTGTGGCTTTGCTTCAGCAAGTCTCCTTCTCCAGGTCTCTCTTTGAGGACTGAGAGTATTTGGGTTCACATATGTGAGCGCCAGGAGGAACCTCTTTTGAGTTTTCTCCTTCTCTTTTCCTGATTTTACTAGAAAACAACCATCCCTGTTTAGAAGGTAAGAGCCTCCTTGAGGTTTGAAACCTGTTCAGTCTGATCCATCTGGTGACAGTTGAATTCTAGGCATGGAAAACACGAGCTTAAGGAGGCAGAATTTTATTCTGCACCTGGGATTTTGTCCCTTAGCATCACTGGGGACATTTGAGTTTGTCCTTTTTGTTTCACTTTTTCCTCCATCCTTCCCTCCTTTCTCTTCTTCTCTTGCTTCTTTTGTCCTTTCTCCTGTTCCCCTCCCAACACCAGGAGAGAGGTGTGTGTGTGTGTGTCTATGTGTGTGTGTGTTGCGGGGGAGTGCTCGGCAGCTCCCACTCTGGGAGGTCCAGCCAAAAATGTGGGGCTGAAATAGTGCTCGGGCAGTGATCCCCACCGGTGACCTGGGCCATCCTTTGGGCTCTCTGGTGAGAACCCTCAGCTTCTCATCCTCAGTCTCTACCCTGATTGGCTGAGCAGGGGGTTATTGACAGGGAGGAGACTCAGGTCCTTGCTGTTCTCTTTGAAGACCAAGGAAATAAGTCAGAACCAGTTCTATGTTTGATGAATTTTGCTGCTTTGCTGCATTAATTGTCTCTGAGCAGTTCATGATTCTCTCTAACATTGCAGTTCTCCTCAAATACTTGCTGAATAATTACTGTGCACTGTTGTTGGTCTGGAGCTCGTCTGAGAGCACTTTATTCAGGTCATTCAATGTAGGAAATTCAAGATCCGATGGTTAGTTTGAAAATCAGGGCTCTTGGGTCCTATTCCCAACTCTGCCACTGGCTGGCTGTGTGACCTAAGACAAGTCAATTCTCCTTTCTCAGCCTTAGCTGCTCCCTCTTTCAAATTGGGATAATAATGATCCACTCCTACCTACCTCAACACACTCACTCTTCCCCAACATACACGTTATCTCTCCCCCCCCCCACACACAGTCTCCACACGGCAGTTGAAAGGCAGCTGGCAATCTAGTAAGATGCCCATTGAGCAATGGGGTAGGGAAACCTGCTGGCATTAGACTTGTTGGGGCCTGAGGCTGAAGTCAAAAGTCTGAGCCCCACCACCCAGGGCTGAATCCCTCAAGCTCTGGTTTTGCCCTTCCCCCACTTGGGCGGAGCTCAGGCTTTGGCTCCCCCCTGCCCTGTGTGGGTGGGGCTTGGTCCCTCTTTCCAGGACCAAGCAGTAAGTTTTTTTGGCAGAAGGGGGTTGCAGTGAAAAGAAGTTTGAGAAAACCTGGCCTAGAGCATCTCCATTACTGAGCTGCAGCAGCAATGTTGCGGGGGAGTTTGAAATGTTGACGTGTCTTTAGCCTCTGAACACATCTAGACTTGGCTCCCTGTGGCACCCTGGGTGATCGGACACTGAAAGTACAGCCATGGAGACACCACACAGCCTAGCTGGCAAGAATCAAACTGCCACAGAAAGACACCTCTGGTTTCCTAGTCCAGCTCCCTAAGCCCTCAGCCACAACCACTTAACACAGAGGCTTTTCTACACACTGGTTCTGTTCTCACTGAAGGGTCATTTCCAATGGTTTGCTCAGACCAGCTTCCCCAGCACCCTCACTGCTGTCATCTCTGTACGTGTGGCCATGGCTGAGCAGGAAGAATTCCTGCCCATTTCCCCAGTGGCTGGAGCATGGCTAGAGTGTGTCTGTGGTTAATGATGTTGCTGTAGATTGTTCGTTTCCTGCCTTGGCAATTCAGACAGTCCCTTTTCCCAACATATCTCCAGCACATCATTAATTCCAATAACGGGCAGGTTTTCTCTGGGGCACTGAGATTTTTCAGGGAGTTGGTGGCTCCTTTCTTTCCTCACCCTGGAGTAAACTCAGCTTTTTATTCTGTGGTTCATGTTTTATGGAATAACAGCAGCAGCTTGAAGAAAGAGAAGAGTGAATATCTCACTGTCAGGGCTGAAGGTGGTCACGTCCTCTCTGTCTGACCATTGCCATTGCAGGAGAGAAGGCTTCAATGGAATCGAATGCCCTGGCTCAGACAAGAGATACAGGGAGGTTTTGCTGTTCATGGATCTGTGCAAAGGAAATTGTGTCTCTGTGTGAAACTGAGGAGGGAAATGAAATGCCCACAGGGTGGCGCAATGCCCTAAGCTAAGGCAGGAGTGGGAAGGACTAGAGCTGAGGAATGACTGAAGTGGACTCATGTGGGATTGAAATGACATTTGTTTCTGTCAGGTAGTGAGAAATGTGACATTAATTCAGATGCGGGGTTGAGGCTTCCTTAGCTCCTTGTAAAAAATTGAACTTGATTTCCCAGAAGGGAGAAAGGGAAAGTCTGGGGCTGCCTTTAGTCCCTGGTTGGGGTCTCCTCGCCAGTGGAAAACATCCCTTGTTTGGTGCTGCCAAGGGGATCGTGCAGAGCTGAGACGTCCCTCGGCTTGGATCAAAGGGGGAATTGGATGGAATTTATCACACAACCCTCCCTGCTCCCCAGAGCCCCACGGGGAGAATCTAGAGAAAGGGGAGTCATTCCTCCCCTGCGCTCCCAGAAGAGCTGCTAGGACTCCTTCCTGCCAGCTACTCACCCCTGGATTCACCCTCAGCTCCTGGGATCTTTCTGCTCCAAAGGCACCAGAGGCCTGGGGCGGGGAGGGTGTCACTGTACAGTCTGAAACACAAGGGAGGTTTCTGGAATTGAAGGAAGGAGCGGAAAATGGAGAGGAAAGAAACAGAGAGAAAACGCCTCTTCTCTCTCCCCTCCCTCTCCCAGCAAGAAATGTGACTAAGGACCAGCGTTAGGGGAACTGATGCCCTGGGCAAAACTTGTACTTTGGCATTTCCCCATCACCCCTGGGCAATCCCCCTCCCCCTTTAGTGCTAGCTCCTGCACTCCCAACCCTTGCGCCTCCTTCACCCCTAACTCCTGCCCCCTCCTGTGCCCTAACCGCAACGCTGTGTCCCCTTTGCCCTTAACTCCCACATTCCCCTCCTGTACCACCAGCCACTGCCCTGCTCCTGCACCCCCTTCACCCTAACCCCTGCACCCACGTGGGGACACTGACCTGTGTACATGGAGCAGCTGGCATTGCTGCCTGCTCCTGCCTGGGATGCTGTTCCTCCGGGCACCCCAAGGGGCTGCAGGGGCAGGGTGAGAAGAGACATCATCCGAGCTCCCTGCATCCAGGTCACTTTCCTCAGCCGGGCTGCATCAGGGGAGGGCAGAGAGCAGCAGCTTCTGATGCTCCCCTCACAGCCCAGCCCAGGTGGGGACAGTGACCAGGATGCATGGAGCACATAGTGTTGCTCCTCGCTCCCCCCACCCTCTGTGGGGCCATGGAGGAGCACTGGGGCAGGGGAGAGCAGTGAGCACCTTTGCACTGCCACACGGTGCCCTTTGACCCCCTGGAGCCCTGGGCGGCTGTCGGGGGCCCCACCCCTAAGGCCGTCCGGGCTCCCCAGCACGAACAGCAGAGACACAGGGAGACTGGCCCCACACTGAGCAGTGGTAGCCTGGGCAGCTCGTAATGGAGGCTCGGGGGGCTCAGCCTCCCCAAACCTTGCATCTCCAAGGGGGCAGTGGGGCCCATGACTAGGGGCCCTGGCCAAATTGGGCCCCCCTGGAAAAGTCTCCCCCATGTCAGCCCCAAGGCTGGAGGAGCTCCCACTCCCTGCTACGGCCTGGGGGCTGCAGCAGGGGCAGAGAGCATCTCTGGTCTCGGGGCCGCAGTGGGGCAGGGGTAAAGGAGTGACAGGGTGGGGCCAGTGGTGGAACAGAGGTGACAGTGGATGGGGCCGTGGGTGGAAGGTGTGGAAGGAGGCGGAGCCACAGACAGAAGTGGGGGGTTATGGTTCCAGTTCTGGGGCTCCCGCACTTGTTCTCCCTTCCCTGGGCTTTAGCATCACTAGCCCCTGCTTAGCGAGTAGGGTACAGTGGTCCCCAAAATGTGGGGCATGACTCCTAGAGGGACACAGAGGCAAATTCATGGAGGGAGCAGCGCTCAGCCCCAGCTCTTCCCCAACCCCACCCTCAGCCTGGGCTCCTGACTCCCAGCCCAGCCTCGACCCCCTCAACCCTGTCCGCACCCCTCTCTCCCCAGCAAGCAACAGCTCCACTCCCAGCCCCGGTTCTCAACCGTGGTTTTCAAGGGTGCCACAGCCATGGATACGAGGGCACAGTGTGAAATGTTTGGGGAATCACTGGTTGAGGGTGATGTTCTCAATCACTTCTATGCAGTCAAATAAAAGCTATTCCTCACTCACCCCTCCATCAGGATGGACTAGGTATGTTCTGCTGCCCTTCACTCATGCAGGAAGGATAATAACATTTCATTCCACTCAATCCTAAAGTGATTTGTAACCCACCACCAGCCAAAACTGGTCATTTTGGGAAAGCGGACCCATCATGCTGCACACCTAGGCAGAGTAGATGTGTCTGTGCAAACACGGTCTGTTCCTGAAGTCTTTCCCCCAGCTCCTCACTAGATGTGAGGGGGGAGCTCATTCAGCCCATGCTTCTGCTTAATATTTAAAAACTCCTTATTGTCCCTAGCTCTGCTGGCCTTAGATTTCTCCTTCTATCTCTTTCCTGACAGCTCAGATGAGGTGGCCAAGTGGTTAAGGTGATGGGCTGCTAATTTATTGTGCTCTGCACACATGGGTTTGAATCCCATCTTCCTGGAATGCTTTTAGTTTTCACCCCTCCTTTGTAGACAACCATCTCCCCCTTTGGTACAATGACAGATCAAACAATGTTACTTCTTGCAAACAAAAACCTTCTCAGAAACTCAGAACTCTCTTGCTTTAAATAAAATGTCTAAATCCCAGATTAAAAAAAAAATTCTCTAGTCCTGTATTTCTTAGTTTTTCTCTCAAAAGGGAACATCCTCATCATCTCCCCCAAACACCCTGGGAGGGCCCCAAATTATTAAAATACCCTCAACCCGAGCAAGGCCAGAGCAGTGAACCAGAGCTAGTGTCTAGGCTGAGCTGGTCTGAAGGAGTCAACTCAAACATTTTCTCCCTGCTTCCCTTGGCAAGGTCTGACTGAGAAAACAAAATTCCCCAAACTGAAAATTTTCTGCTGAAAAACCAATACTAGTCTGTTTGGGGACTTTGGTTTGCAAGTATTATTGTTATTATTCTCTTCTGATTTCTGAATCAGTTCAGTCTTTGTCCTCCAGGTGTGTTTCCAGATGTTGAGTTGTGGGGGAGAGAGGCCAATTCATGATGTCTCTTCCCCTCTTTCATAGTTTCTTCCAACTTGCTAGGAAGCTCCTTTGCTACCATGTGAGTCAAGCAGTGTCCATTGTCTCTGCGCTATCTCGGAGAAGCCTGCATTGTACACGGTTCCTGGGATAGTCCTTGGGACTGTGGATCCCTTCAGCAGCGAGTCTGGCTCCTCCATTGTCACACCTGAAAGGCTGGTGGGGGCATTTCCCAACCTCCTAACATATCTCAGTAACGCACACAGAGCAAAACTTCATAACTTCCCAACCAATGCGAGCACACACAATCCAACACGATATTAATGTTCAACAGATGAAGACTTTTGAAATGACACCTCACCAGGCAGACTTTGTACAAACCATCTCATCATTATATGAGAGTGGTGAATATGGGGCTTGCAGGGTGCTGCTCTGAGCACAGCGTGCCACACCTGGGCTTCCACTGCAGTGGAGACGTACCCTTAGAGTCCATCGCTCCTGGGATAAAGATGGCAGCAGGGCTGGCCTGGGTCATCTGACTTGGGCTCCTGGAGCTAAAGCTGAGGGGCTAAAAACTGTGGTGCAGATATTTGTGTTCACACTGAAGCCTGGGTTCAGAAACCCTCATGGAGCCTCAGAGATTGGGCTCAAGCCCATATGTCTGCACTGTAATTTTATAGAGGTTGGGAGGGAGTTTAGCAAGTGGAAATGGTAAAACCACATTGAGGGAACTGGACCACTGACCTATCAGCTCTTAACACCCAAACTTTCAGTAACTCTATTATCAGTGCCTGTGAGTGTAATTTAAACCATAGATCCATCTAGCTCTGAATCTTGTCTTCTGACAGTAGCCAATACCAGGTGCCACAAAAGCCACTCCTCAAGGTACTACTGGGAGTTCAACCGAGGATCTCCTGCTTACAAAACAAAGGTTTTAACCAGCTAAGCTATAGTACCTGCTATTATTTAAAGTATCATGTTTGCCCACACCTGACTTTCTGCCAATCCCCACTGGGCCCTAACAAGTGTTGCTCGTGTTTGGATTCTGTAAAGCAGAAGAGCAGATGAAGTTTTGCTCCCAAGGTGTGTGTGTGATTCTTTGGACAGGTCTACACTACAAAATTAGGTTGGTGTAATTACATTACTTAGGCTGGCAATGCAGTTCTATAAACGTAATCCCAGTGTAGATAGTGGCTCAGCAGTCAGAACTTTCTGGAGCTATGAAAGGGGAGGGGCCCAGACTCTGTAGCAGGAATGCAGGGCAGGTGAGTTCACGGCAGGCATGGTGGGATACTGGTGGAGGCCAGTTATGGTGATATAATGACCAGCAGCATTTACACTGACAATTTGTCACTTTAAGTTTGCTGCAAAAAGCTCTAGACCTCTTGTTGAGGTGGTTTTATTTTGTCACCAAAACAGGGCAATTTTGTCGCCAGACGTGGTATTGCAGTGTGTGCACCAGCCAAAAGCTGCCGACCGAGGGAGTGTTGTGTGTTCTTCACACACCTGAGCAATATAATGATGCTGAAATAACTTTGTAGTGCAGACCTGGCCAAAGATTCTCTCTCCCTCTCTCTCTCTCTCTCTCTCTCTCTCTCTCTCTCTCTCTCTCTCACACACACACACACACACACACACACACACACACACACACACACACACACACACACACACACACACACACACACACACACACACACACACACACACACACACACACACACACACACACACACACACACCTTGCAAGGAAAACCTCCTCTGCTTTGCAGAATCCAAACACAAGCAAAGCGTGTTCAGGCCCCAGTGGGGATGGCAGGGAGTCAGGTGTGGGCAAACATGATACTTTAAATAATAGCAGGTACTATGGCTTAGCTGACAGACTGCAGATTATAACCCAGGAAGCCAAATCCTTCCCCAAACTGACAGTTGAAGCAGAAGATCCCCTTGGAAAGATCAGGATTTTTGCCTTTAAAAACAAGGAAAATGTGCATTGGTCTCTTCTGTCTACAGCGAGAGATTGAAGAAGCGCAATAGATTTCATTGACTGGAGGTTGAGAGGGGATTTAATCACTGTTTTTAAATACACAGTTTTAAAAATTCCCAGAGGGGGGAATATCTGATTTTAAAGGGTTCTTTAATTCACCAGATAAAGGTTGAACACGACCCCATTGGTTTGCAGTCAATGTCACAAAATGCCAACTGGAAATTACCATTTTTTAACTGTGAGGCTAATTATCTAGTGGAACAAGCTCCGTAAGGGACATGGTTAATTCCCCATCTCTGCCCTGTGTAAATGAAGACCGCAGCTCTTGCTGCAAGACACGTGGTGTGTGGGTGTCCCTATTCCCCCTTCAGAACCTCTGGTACATGGTGCTTCCCTCCTCCCAGTTCAAGATCCCCATCATGTGGGTGCTCCCATCCAGGATCCCCGGTGGGTGTCTCTGTCCCCCACCCCATGAACTAGCTCCCGTGTGTGGTTTCCCCTGCCTGCCCCCATCCGGGATCTGTGGGTGTCTCTGTTCCCCTTTTCAAGATCCGTGTTGCTTGGATGCATCCCTCCCCCCAAATCAGAATCCCCAGCATGTGGGTGCTCCCATCCCCCCATCCAGGCTCTGCGGGGGGTGTCTGTATAAAAAGAGACTGTGTCTCACTGTCTTGCCCAGGCTACACTGCAGGGGCTATTCACAGGTGCGATCCCACTACTGATCAGCATGGGAGTTTTGAGCTGCTCTGTTTCCCGACCTGGGCCGGTTCACCCCTCCTTAGGCAACCTGGAGACCCCAAGCTTCCCTGGGATCACCATATCGATGCCGAACTTAGTGTGGACACCCGATCGGCACAGCCCCCTGCAGCCCAGAACTCCTGAGCTCAAGCGATCCACCAGCCTCAGCCTCCCCAGGCGCTGGGATCACAGGCACCAGCCACAGAGCCCGGCTTATTTCACAGCTTGGCAGCTGGAGCTTTAAACTCTGCTTGTGAGCTCTGTGCCTTGGCCAGACGGGGACAGCCTGGAACTGGGAAATGCTCCTGCTTCTCCCGCCCCCATCTCATGTTGAGCTGCAGGCGCCGCTGTCGTCCCAGATAAGATCCCGGATGTTTCGGTGCCCCCCTTCCCCCGCCCAGCTGTCCGGGTACCTCTGCCCCCCAGACAGAATCCTGGATTAGCAGACAGACCAATGGAGAACTGCCATTGAGTCCAGGGTAATACTCCACTGCCATTTTACCTTTTTCGCTTGCTAAACTCCTTCCCAACCTTGTGGGGTCCCAGAGCCTGGTATTGAACCTGAGCCGAGATGTCTACAGTGCAAATTTACCACCCCGCAGCGCAAGCCCCGGGAGCCTGCACTGGCACGGGGCAGCCGTGGGTGTTTCATTGCAGTGCGGACATAGCCCAGCATTATGTCTACACTGCCATTAACACACCCACGTCACTATTCTCAAACCCTGGGTCAGTTGATTCAGGCTTGTGGGGCTTGTGCTGCAGGGTTATAAAATTACAGTGTAGACACTTGGGCTTCAGCCCAGCCTCCGAGACCCCACGAGGGGTGAGGGTCTCTGAGCCTGGGCTCCAGTATGAGCCCCAGGAGCCCAAATCAGATCATCCAGGCCAGCCGGGCCAGCGGGATTTTACCACAGTATAGATGCCCTCTCAGGGTACGTCTACACTGTAATGTAAGCCCAGGGTTAGCAGAAGTCATGTCAGCAGCCCCAACACATAAACGTAAACCACAAGGGAAAGACCCACCCCCCAGATAAGCTGGGCAGTGTCTTTCTCCCTATGGTTTGTAAGTCCAGCAACCAAAAGTCCTTTAACATGAGCCATCCCCGCTCTGCACCCCACTCACAGCTGTTGTCCTTAGTCAGTGCAAGCCCAGAGATGCCTCTGTAGAGTTCATCTGCCATCCTGGGTGGAAAAGGGGGAAATAAGAAGGCACCGTACTCACTATGTTGTCTAGGGACTAACTCATCCCTCCACTGCTACCCTGTCCTAACGTTGGTCTAACACCTACATTTTAGTATTGAGACCCAGGCCCCAGCCCGCTTGGCTTTGGAACCCCTGTCCCCTGCCTAGCAAGTGCTATTGAATTGAGGGTGAGTCCCTCAATCAGGGTCTGCCAAGCACAGTTGTGCTGCCCTCGATTCACACAACAAGGATAACAACCCTTTATTTCTCCTGCCCCTGTAACATGGAGACTGGGAATCCAACACCAGCCAAACATGATCATTTCGGCAAGCAACCCAACATATTTCCCACATACTGTAAAATCCACATGCAGACTCCTACACAAAACCTTGCAAGAAAATCTTCCTGAGGGGGTCTGAAGCACTTGCTGCTGGAGGGATTGAGGGAGCCGTGGGTTGGGATTGAGGGGCACTGGGAATGGGAGGGGCTGTGGGTGGGGATTGAGGGGCACTGGGAATAGGAGGGTGCTGTGGGTTGGGACAGAGGAGAAGGGTGAATAGGAGCAGGCTCTGGTTGGGAGTGAGGAGCAGTGAGCATAGGAGGGACTGAGGGTTGGGTCTGAGGGGCACTGGGAAAAGAGGGGACATGGGTTTAGGCTGAAGTGCATCTTCATTTGGGGATCCAGCAGGACAGGGGAAGGCAGCAGGTGATTCTAATTCCTTAGGGACATTCTGTGTGTATGTATGTGTGTGTGTGTGTGTGTGTGTGTGCAGGGGAGGAACATGCTCTATGCCCAGAGGCCTTTATTCCTCCAGGCTGCAAGGACAGAGGGGCTGTCAGGAAGTTGCCCCTTCAAACCCACACAGAAAAAGGCCCTTCTGAGGAAAGGGAAAATCCTGCAGAGAAAAAGTAACATCAAAGAGGACATGAGAAAGACAGTTTAAGATCTTCATGAGTAGTTTATCACCTGACCATGGACTTGAACTGTGGCTCCTCAAGTTAAAAGTCTGATACTTTACCAACTAAGCTAGTCAGGCTCATGAAGCACAGGAGCAAGTTGGTGCAGAGGAGAAACTAGTCAAGAAAACAAGAGCAAGAAACAATAGGGGAAACCTGCTGCTCTCTCTGGCCCAGTCAACACTACGAGTTTATATCAAAACGTCTGTTAGTCTGTAAGGTGCCACAAGACTCTTTGCTGCTTCTACCAACTGAGCTAGCCAGGCTCAGGAAAAGTGCAAGTTGGTGCAGAGGTGAAGCTAGTCAAGAAAATTCTTGGGTGAGTTACCAAAGCCTGAAGGGTCAAAAATATTGTCACGGGTGGTTCAGGGTATATGTTCATCCCCCCCCCCCCCCCCAAAAGCAAATGGAAAAAAATTGTTTCTCGCCTTTCTTCAATGTCACCGTATGTCTACTGGATGCTGCTGGCAGACACGGTGCAGAAGCGCTACACAGCAGCATCCCCTTTCTTTCCCTTCCTGAGGGCAGCTGCTATGGGAGGACTGATATCTGTCATCGTCGTCCCGTGAGTGCTCCTGGTTGGCCTTAGTGAGGTCGGCCAGGGGTGCCTGGGCAAAAATGGGAATGACTCCCAGGTCATTCTCTTCTTTAAGCTTTGTCTAATGGCGATTCAGTCCTGCCTGGAATATCATAGCAGGTGGAGGCTGCCCTCCCCTTCCTGCCTTTGAGCTCTACTTGCAGAGGCAATAAAGTCAGTGTTGTTTCAAATTCATGTACTCTTTATTACTTCATCACACAAATGGGGGGATAACTGCCACGGAAGCCCAGGAGGGGTGGGGGAGGAGGGAAGCAATGGATGGGGTTGTTGTAGGGGCACCCGCTAGAATGACATGCAGCTCATCATTTCTGCTAGATGTCTGGGGCTCTGACCTAGAGCAGATATTTGCTTCTCTAGTTCTTTAGTAGGCTTGCCTGATAGTTTAGCCAGGACTACCTCTTCATTAAACAAAACTTAAAGAAGAGAATGATCTAGGTTGTCTGTGGGCGAGGACTGGCCTGCCACCCAAGGCCTGTGAAAGTGTGGGATCATTGTCCAGGATGGGTTGTAGATCCCTTAGACATACCCTTAGAGCCCCGACCAGGGCTATTCTATCTACTGCCCAAAATCCACAAACCCGGAAATCCTGGATGCCCCATCATCTCGGGCATTGGAACTCTCACTGAAGGACTGTCTGGATATGTGGACTCTCTACTCAGACCCTATGCCACCAGCACTCCCAGCTATCTCCGTGACACCACTGATTTCCTGAGGAAACTACAATGCATTGGTGACCTTCCAGAAAACACCATCCTGGCCACCATGGATGTAGAGGCTCTCTACACCAACATCCCACACGCGGATGGAATACAAGCTGTCAGGAACAGTATCCCTGATGATGCCACAGCACAACTGGTTGCTGAGCTCTGTGCCTTTATCCTCAGACACAACTATTTCAAATTTGATGACAATATATATCTCCAGATCAGTGGCACCGCTATGGGCACCCGCATGGCCCCACAATATGCCAAAATTTTTATGGCTGACCTGGAACAACGCTTCCTCAGCTCCCGTCCACTCACGCCCCTTCTCTACCTACGCTACATTGATGACATCATCATCTGGACCCATGGGAAGGAGACTCTGGAAAAATTCCACCACGATTTCAACAGCTTCCACCCCACCATCAACCTCAGCCTGGACCAATCTACACGGGAGGTCCACTTCCTAGACACTACGGTGCAAATAACTGATGGTCACATTAACACCACCCTATACCGAAAACCTACCGACCGCTATGCCTACCTTCATGCCTCCAGCTTCCATCCCGGGCACACCACAAGATCCATTGTCTACAGCCAAGCACTGAGGTACAACCGCATCTGCTCTAACCCCACAGACAGAGACCAACACCTACAAAATCTCCACCAAGCATTCTCAAAACTACAGTAACCGCACGAGGAAATAAGGAGACAGATCAACAGAGCCAGACGTGTACCCAGAAGCCTCCTACTGCAAGACAAACCCAAGAAAGAAACCAACAGGACTCCACTGGCCATCACATACAGTCCCCAGCTAAAACCCCTCCAGCGCATCATCAGGGATCTACAACCCATCCTGGAGAATGATCCCACACTTTCACAGGCCTTGGGTGGCAGGCCAGTCCTCGCCCACAGACAACCTGCCAACCTGAAGCATATTCTCACCAGTAACTGCACACCGCACCATAGTAACTCTAGCTCAGGAACCAATCCATGCAACAAACCTCGATGCCAACTCTGCCCACATATCTACACCAGCAACACCATCACAGGACCTAACCAGATCAGCCACACCATCACCGGTTCATTCACCTGCACGTCCACCAATGTAATATATCCCATCATATGCCAGCAATGCCCCTCTGCTATGTACATTGGCCAAACTGGACAGTCTCTAAGGAAAAGAATAAATGGACACAAATCAGATATTAGGAATGGCAATATACAAAAACCTGTAGGAGAACACTTCAACCTCCCTGGCCACACAATAGCAGATCTTAAGGTGGCCATCCTGCAGCAAAAAAACTTCAGGACCAGACTTCAAAGAGAAACTGCTGAGCTCCACTTCATCTGCAAATTTGACACCATCAGCTCAGGATTAAACAAAGACTGTGAATGGCTTGCCAATTACAGAACCAGTTTCTCCTCCCTTGGTTTTCACACCTCAACTGCTAGAACAGGGCCTCATCCTCCCTGATTGAACTAACCTCGTTATCTCTAGCTTGCTTCTTGCTTGCATATATAAACCTGCCCCTGGAAATTTCCACCACTTGCATCCAAAGAAGTGGATATTCACCCACGAAAGCTCATGCTGCAAAACGTCTGTTAGTCTATAAGATGCCACAGGACTCTTTTTTTTGCTTTTACAGATCCAGACTAACACAGCTACCCCTCTGATACTTGATACAGTACAGCTAATAACCATTTTTGCTAACTTGCAAAAGGCAAGGGGATGCTGGTGTGTAGCACTGCAGTACCGCGTCTGTCAGCACCATCCAGTAGACATACAGTGACTGTGAAAAAAAGGCTGAATGGGCTCCATGGTTGCCGTACTATGGCGTCTGCCCGGGCAATCCAGGGAAAAGGGCGCGAAATGATTATCTGCCATTGATTTCATGGAGGGAGGATTGACTGACGACATTTACTCAGAATCACCCACGACACTGTTTTTGCCCCATCATGCACTGGTATCTCAACCCAGAATTCCAATGGGTGGGGGAGACTGCAGGAATTATGGGATAGCTACCCACTGTGCAACGCTCTGGAAATCGATACTAGCCTCAGTACATGGGCGCACACCGCCAAATTAATGTGCTTAGTGTGGCCGTGTTCACTTGACTTTATATAATCTGTTTCCAAAAACTGGTTTCTGTAAAATTGGAATAATCCCATAGTGTAGACATACCCTGAGACAGCTTTAGAACCCTCTACCCACTATACGGCCAAGAGACAGCAACTCTCAGATCCTGTGTGGATTGTCTGATGGGCTTGGGGCCAAGAGCAAACTGCGTACCCCCTGGCAGAGCAGGAGAAGTAAAAATAGGGGCTTCCCAAAAAATGGGAAAGGAAGAAGAGAGAAGCAAGTGGAAAAGGAAGAGAACGTGCAGACACAGAACCCTACCTAAATTCTGAAATAGATTACAAGAAAAAAAGAGAGAGAGAGCAGCATAAAGCAAACTTAAAAAACTTTCAGTAAGAACTGAATTAGAAACCTTTAAAACACCAGTTTTCACACTACCTTTACTTTTCTTCCAAATTCTACCAAAAGAAATTAAGACTTGCCACTAAACAACAGCTTTAAACAAGCTCAGATAACAGAAAAGAAAACCAAAACATTTATTTTTAAATTTGTTTTATAAGAACTAACCACTCAGTCTGTGTTCTCTTCTTCTCAGCTTCCCAAAAGGAAAGCAAGAACAGTCATCAATAGCAGACAGCAGATGCATTAAGGCACCACTGTCCACTCACTTCATGCTTAGAAGAGAACAGTTTAACTTCTCATCGTGGTTAGCAAGGTCAGACACTTTCAACCACACTTCTCTAGTAACAAACTATAGAAACAATCCCTGAAAGTATAGTTTTAACATAGCTGTTCTCGGCTACACACCCAGGCTAATGTGCGCAAGCTTTCTTCCCATGGTGAATGTTTTCATACAACGGGTTTCACCCCCAGCGAATTAAAGAACAAAAATCTAAAACCAGGTTCCCATTTCATTAAAGCACAATCGAGGCAGCTTTAGCACACTGGCCATTAGAAGATGTTTATGTCTCTATTTACAGACACACACCTCCTGATTAGCATGTGGAGCTCCTACCGACCAATCAAACCCTCTTGCTGTGCCATACCTCTCACAGGCTCCTCTGTGCCACATGACAGCTTGTCAGGCACAGACAATGCGGACAGGTCAGCCCTTTCTAGCATGCTCCGCAGCTGTTTCTCTCTGGCTTGCTTTCAAATTCATGTGCACTAGAAGTTTTTGCAGGGATCTATGTTACCGGTGGTACCTGCACCAAATCAGTGGCTCTCAACCTTTAGAGACACCTGTACCCCTTTCAGGAGTCTGATTTCTCTTGCATTCCCCCAAGTTTAACCTCACATAAAAACTACTGGCTTACATAATCAGATGCAATATTTATAAAAATAAATCCCTTGAATATAAGTATTGTACTTACATTTCAGTGTATAGTATAGAGAACAGTATAAACAAATCAATGTATGAATTTTAATTTGTTTCAAATTTGCTAGTGCTTTCTATGTAGCCTGTTGTAAAACTAGGCAAATATCTAGATGAGTTGATGTACCCCCTGGAAGACCATTGGATACCCCTGTTTGAGAACCACAGCACTAAATCACCCTTACTTTTAGAACTGGTGCCACTTGACCCAAGGCATTCTGAACCATTTCAGTGCTAGCAGACAGTGGCAACACAGCTGCACTAGGTCTGTTTTTCCTCCCTGCACAATTCCCACTTGGAAAGAAGAGATCTTCTGCTCTGACCCTATTTACTATTGTGAGCTGCATAGGCAACTTTCTCTGTTATATGAGCAGAATCCACACAATATATACTACCTGCATGCAGGGCCGGCTTTAGGCCAATTCAACCAATTCCCCTGAATCGGCCCCACCCCTAAGAGGGCCCCGTGCCTAAGCCCTGGTACTGCGTACTGGCAAGAGCTGGTGCGCTGTACCGGAGTGGCCCGGCTTCTCCAGGGGCAATTTAAAAGGCCTGGGGCTCCCAGAAGGGGTTGGAGCCCCAGGTCTTTTAACTTGCTACCAGAGCCCCACTGCTGGAGCCCTGGGTAGGGCTGCAGGGCTCTGGGGGCTATTTAAAAAGTCCAGGGCTTGCATTGCTTCTACCGCCCCGGCCCTTTAAATAACTCCCGGAGCCCCACCACTTCCCCAGGGCTCCCTCGGCTATTTACAGAGCCTGGGCAGGGGACGCAGGGGAGCCCCGGGCCCTGTCAATAGCCCCTGAGCCCTGGGCTGATGCTGCTACCCCGGTGGGGGAGGAAGAAAGAGGGGGCACTCACTGTACAGGGTGGGCTGTACCCACACCCCCTGCCCACACCAGCCCTGCACCCCCTGTCCCGCCTCCAGCCAGCCCATCTCCAGCCAGTCCTGCACCCCCTGCCCTGCCTCCTGCCCTGCCCGCACCAGCCCTGCACCCCTTGCCCTGCCTCCAGCCCCGCACCCACTGCCCTGTCTCCAGCCAGCCCTGCACCCCTTGCCCTGCCCGCACCAGCCCTGCACCCCCTGCCCTGTCTCCAGCCAGCCCGTCTCCAACCAGCCCTGCACCCCCTGCCCTTCCTCCAGCCCCGCACCCCCTACCCTGTCTCCAGCCAGCCCGTCTCTAGCCAGCCCTGCACCCCCAGCCCTGCCCACACCAGCCCCGCACCCCCAGCCCTGCCCGCACCAGCCCGCCTCCTCCAGGCAGCCCCGCCCCCTGCCCTGCCCGCACCAGCCCTGCACCCCTTACCCTGTCTCCAGCCAGCCCCTGCCGCACCCCCCTGCCTGAAGCCAGCCAGTCCTGCACTCCTCTGTCTCCAGCCCTGCCAACCCCTGCCGCACGCCCTGCGACCCTGCCTGAAGCCAGCCAGCCCACCCCACACACCCCTGTCTCCAGCCAGCCCTGCACCCCTTGCCCTGCTTGCAGCCAGACCCTACTTCCAGTCAGCCCCTGCCCTGCCTCCAGCCAGCCCCATGTCCACTGGTGCCTGCAGTTCCCAGGGCAGTAACCCTGCACACCTGTTTCAATGAGGCGGGCAGGGAGCAGCTGGGACCCACACATGTGCACACCCCCAGGGATTGGCGGTGACCCACACATGTGCACACCCTAGGGTGACCAGACAGTGAGTGTGACAAATTGGGACAGGTGGTGGGGGTTATTAGGATCCTATATAAGAAAAAGACCCAAACATTGAGACTGTCCCTATAAAATCAGGACATCCGGTCACCCTAGCACAGCCCCAGGGAGTGGCCAAAGACTCAGACTCAGACTCAGACTTTCAGGTCAGAAGGGACCATTATGATCATCTAGTCTGACCTCCTGCACAATGCAGGCCACAGAATCTCACCCACCCACTCCTGTAACAAACCCCTAACCTATGTCTGAGTTATTGAAGTCCTCAAATTGTGGTTTGAAGACCTCAAGCTGCAGAGAATCCTCCAGCAAGTGACCCATGCCCCATGCTGCAGAGGAAGGCGAAAAACCTCCAGGGCCTCTGCCAATCTGCCCTGGAGGAAAATTGCTTCCCGACCCCAAATATGGCGATCAGCTAAACCCTGAGCATGTGGGCAAGACTCACCAGCCAGCATTCAGGAAAGAATCCTCTGTAGTAACTCAGATCCCACCCCATCTAACATCCCATCACTGAGCGGGGACCCACACATGTAAAACGGAGCTCGTTTCTAGTTCAGGCCCATCTTTTTAAAAAATAACTGTAGGTAGGGTTAACATACAGCCGTATTTTCCCTGACATGTCAGGCTTTTTGGTTCTTAAATTGCCATCTGGATGTATGGTAACCCTATTGGTACAAAAAATACATACTGTGGCACATCCCTTAAATCAGAACTTTTTATAGGGAACCGGTTGCTAAGAAATGAAAGGCTTTTTTTACTTTTTTTTTTTTAGTCATCCCTGCCGGGGCCCCGCCAAAAATGTTTGAATTGGGCCCCGCACTTCCTAAAGCCGGCCCTGCCAGCAGCCATGGGTGGCGGGGAGCCCCACAGCCCCACACCACTGCGTATGGACCCTGCAGCTCCCAGCTCCTACGAGTGGACCCCAGAGCTCCCAGGTGCTGCGGATGGACCCAGGATTTCCCAGCAGGCATTGATGGCGGGAGGAACTTGCAGCCCCATGTCATTGCTAATAGACCCTGCAGCTCCGAAGACTCTGGAGCTCCCAGCCGCCCCAGGCAGGAGAGGAGCCCCCAGCGCTCAGACACCGCAGGCAGAGCCTGGCGTTCCCAGTCACCATGGGGGGTGAGGAGAAGCAGCAGCCAAATGCCATTGCAGGTGGCGCCGTAGCTCCCAGCCACTGCAGGTGGGTGCTAGAGCCTCCAGCTGCCATCGGGACCCCACAGCCCCTGGCCGCAATGGGCAGCGAGGGGACCCCACGGCTCCCAGCCACCACGGGCAGCGAGGGGACCCCACGGCTCCCGGCCGCCACAGGCAGCGAGGGGACCCCCCGGCTCCCGGCTGCCACGGGCAGCAAGGGGACCCCACAGCCCCCGGCTGCCACAGGCAGGAACCGTCACCCAGCGACCGGCAGAAAACAGCAGCGGGCGAAGGCATCAAGCAAAACCTCAGCTTCTGCTGCTGCCACTCCTTCAACTGGCTCGGTTTCCCTGTTCACTCTGCGTCGCTGCCGCCCACGGCATTGTCCTTCACCCTGCTGCTGAGAGCTCCTGTGTCGCCACCAGGGCGGCTCTAGACCCCAGCGTGCCAAGCGTGGGCGGCATTTTCCGAGGACGGTGGCAGGAGGGTCCGGCGGACCTCCGGCAGGCATGCCTGCGGAAGCTCCACTGGAGCCGCGGGACCAGCGCACCCTGTGCAGGCACATCCCCCGGAGCCGCGGGACCGGCACCCGGCAGCGCACTCCCTGCGGCATGCCGCCCTGCTTGGGGCGGCCGGATTACTAGAGCCGCCCCTGGTCGCCACTTCCCCTGCTGCCACCTGCCTGTCTCCTGCAGCCTCTGCGCCGCCACCTAGTGGGGGAACCTCGCTACAAGTGCAGCCTGGGCAGCCTCTTTCATTGTAACACCATGGGCAGGGCGTGAACCGCCAGCTGGGGGAGACTAGCGCCCTGCCCCGCCCCTTGCACCTGAGGCCCCGCCCCTATTAATTTCCACACCGCCCCTGTTGGAGGTCTGGACATCTCCAGTGTCACTGCTCTGCATTCACCTTCCCCTTAGAATTGTTCTCGGACATTCCCAAATTTGGAAAATTATGCAGTTCACAATGTGAATAGTGACCCCGGCTCCTTCCTGCACCTGCTCTACATTGCTCCACAGCAGCTTCTCCCCCTGCAGAGTCACCCCAGCACTGCAGTGCAGCCACCCAGGGCTTTGCAAAAATTAATAATACAGAGTTTGGAGGAAAGTAAACATTTGTGAGTTGTGGAAATAGCAAAAGGCAACAGTTGTGGTGTTACAAGAAGGGCAGTTTTTGGTTTAATAATAAAACCCAGTTATATAAATGTAACTGTATGTGCAGCTCTGTGCACTCACGTTGGATGGAAGCTTAGTAATTAAATTATACAAGAGGGTCAGGTAAAGTGGCTGCTACCATCACTATGTTTTGTCCCGAGAAGCCTTTACAGCCATTCTGAGGGGAAATGGGCCCTTTGCCCACAGAAACGGTCTATAGGGGACGGCTGCAGGCAGCAGGCGGAGAGATAATCTCATCAAAATGTTTTGACTCCTGGGTAATGTAAGCAAAATCACTAAAGGAATGTCAGGGGTTTCTATTGGCACTTAACTTGCCTGCCCCTGGCTGGCTCTGGTTATACAAGATGGACGTGTAATTGGGGTACAGTTGTGTAAAAAAGAGTAATTGCAGTGCAAGGGATGTTAGACAAAACAAAATGTTGTGTGTAATTGTGTAAGGTTTTAGAAACCTAAACTGAGACTTATGGTTTGTAACATAATGTTATGAAGGTTAAACTATGGAAGGAATGTGCATTTTCCCAGGACGTGTGCAGTGTATATTGGAGAAAGGGTAAAAGAAATGCAAACAAAACATGGTACTTAGCTCAAACCCTATTAGGGCTCCAAAGGGAGCCACAATAGGTTGAGGTTTCTTTTTCAGATCTGTGTGTTTTGAAGCAGAAGATGAAAGTGGAAAGTAATCAGAACTCGGGTGGAAGTTGTTTGTGTCCCTTTTAAGACAGTCTCTGAGCTGCTGATGGCTTTGGATCCAAAAGCCAAGCCCGAAAGCCGGGGTGAATGCAAATGACCTAGCTGATGGGGGAAGGAGAGAACTGCCCATCAGTGGCTGCACAAAGGAGCTGCAAATAATAAATACATCTGGTCAGCAAACAAGCTACTGGAAGACTCAGATTGTGGCCCTCCAGGAAAGGGAGGTGAAAAAACAAGTCAAGCCTGAAAATAAGGGGGACAGTTAACCCTAAGGAGTGTGTGTGTGTGTACAGTGCTAAAGCTAAAGCTAAAGCTGTCTCTCAGCTGTTACCTGAGGATAAACTTAAAGCTTGGTGCAGCAGAGAAACTATTGCAAACTGGGTCTGTTGTACAAGAGGGGAAACTGAGGCACACCACCTCATGAATTTCATAAATGACCAGTGAGTGGGTTAATTCACTATCTAACTATAGAACAAAATAAGGACAGCCTGGAGGGAATTCTTCTGTTTTTCCTGCAATTAGCAAGGAAATTTGTAAAAGGAAGTGGTATTATTATTATTAAGCACTAATCTGTCCCCACTGGGGGTGTGTGTGGAAATTGTTTCTTTTGTTTTTCAGACACTCTACAAGCAAGCTGGTGCCAGCAAAAGACTAACCCAGAATACCATGAATCTATATTTTGTGTTGTTTGTCTGTGGTGTTTGTCTTGTTGTTAGCATTGTTGTGTTTCAATGAACAGAAAACCTCATGACGTGGGTGGGGGTGGCTTCAAAAGGCTGACCTGGGGAAGATGTGTGGACATTCAAAATGCTCGACTAGGAGGCCAGCACCTGTGTAATAGCTACCGTGGTATCTGGAAGTGAATCGGCAGCTGAGGTGGGCCCCACAAGCCCTATGGGAATAATGAGAAGGGGATTTGCTCACTGGGAATCAATGGAGGGGTGTGTAAAATGGTGTAAATCCAGAGAAGATGTTTGAATGTGCCCCTCCCTGATGGCCGTGGAGGAGCACACCCAATGGCCCGTGGCAAGGGGTGGACAATTGGGTGTACTGTGTATGAGGTGTTTTGCTGGAAATGTACATATTACTGGGGGCACAATTACACCAGCCCCTAACCAAATTCCACACTACACACTGCTCTCTGGGCTTTGGCACACAGATAGATCTGTGACTCTTACTGCTGTGAAAAATCGAACCAGCGCATACAGCCTGATTCCACACCATGTGGTTAAGTTGGTTTGGACAATAACCCATTTCTCTGAGGACATTCAATGGACTTATGCTATGGACAAAAGCACGAAAACCTGCAGTGGCAGCGTATTGCAGCTGCCAGCAACTGGGCATGTTAAGGGCTTGACCCCGTCGAAGGAGGAGAGGAGGTGTTTTGGTGGTGGCCGGGATGTTGGACCATGCGGCTAGTGCTCAGGTCTCTCGGTGTTGCTGTGGATTGTTACAGCGGCTGGTGTATTGCTAAGTATACTTGTGTGACGTTGCCTACGGAAATAACCGAGAAGTAATGGAGTAAGCCCCTCCCCCCTGTACTAGACAACCTGGATCCAACCTTCCCGGGCCCACTATAGTGGGAAGTCTGGAACACTAATTGGAACAGGTGTGGCACGTCCGTAGGAGAGAAGGTGCAGGGCACTGTACTACACACGGGGCAGTGGGACAAATGGAATATCAGCCCCTTCCACCTTGATGCCTGGCCCTATCAGGAAATGTGTCACCACGTGTCCTATGTTTTGCTAAGGGGGAGAATGGGAACAGGGACACAGGCAAGGGTCTGTGGCGTCAGGGCTGGGATGGGGACACCGAGGAAGGAAACTGGAATCGTTGCTTGCTACAAGTTTAATCCAATAAACATCTCATTGTTTGCACCTTGGGACTTTGGGTATTGCTGCTCTGTGTGTACGCAAGAAGGACCAGGGAATGGGAGGGTGAAGGGATAAACCCTCTAACACTAACTAACATCTAACACACATTTGAACCTCTTCTTTTCACACCGTTGCTCATTCTCAGGGGCTGCTTTGTCTCCAGACAGATCCATTCTATTTCAGAACAGCCTTGCTCTTTCTGTCTGTGTCAGAGTAAACACTCCCCTTCCCTCTAGTCTCAGACAAACACTAGTATTAACTGTTTGCTACTGAGGGGTTTAGAAAGCATTTGTCAAAATGTCATTTCTGGGGGATTTTTCCCAAGATCCAGTATTTTGTATTCAGACATCTCCCAGCTTCCTTGGTGAAAATAAGGCCAAGATTTCCTTGCAATATACAGGAAAAGGCAGTTTTTCACCCCAGATGGGACTTGAACCCACAATCTCTGATTTAGAAAGCCATTGCCTTGTCCATTAGGCCACTGGGGCTGTGTGAAAGAATGGAAATGCTACCTCCTAAATGCATATTTCTCATAAGTTGGAAGCCTCTGTCTTACCCCCCATGAGGGATCCGGTGGCTGTGGGTGTTCTCCACGCTACTGGGGGTGTCTGGTGCCCCTGTCCCTCCTGGTTAATAGTGGAGTGTGTGGGTGTCCCCCCGCCCGTTAAGGATCCGTGTTGTGCGGATGCCCCTGTTCTTCTCATTAAGAATGGTGCAATGGAGCATCCCCCACCCCATGAACTAGCTCCCGTGTGTGGTTCCCCTGGTTCCTCTTTTCAAAATCCATGTTGCAGGGGGGCGTCCCTCCCCCACAAGTCAGAATCCCCAGCGTATGGGTGCTCCCATCCCCCCAGCCAGGCTCTGTGGGGGGTGTCTGTATAAAAAGAGACTGTGTTTCACTGTCTTGCCCAGGCTATGCTGCAGGGTTTATTCACAGGTGCAATCCCACTACTGATCAGCACAGAAGTTTTGACCTGCTCCATTTCCAACCTGGGCCAGTTCACCCCTCCTTAGGCAACCGGGGGACCCCAAGCTTCCCCGGGATCACCATATTGATGCTGAACTTAGTGAGGACACCTGATTGGCACAGCCCCCTACAGCCCATAACTCCTGAGCGCAAGTGATCTGCCGGCGTCAGCCTCCCCAGGAGCTGGGATCACAGGCACCAGCCACAGGGTCTGGCTTCTTTTGCAGCCTGGCAGCTGCAGCTTTAAACTCTGCTTGTGAGCTCTGTGCCTGGGCCAGACGGGGACAGCCTGGAACTGGGAAATGCTCCTGCTCCCCCTGCCCCCGTCTCATGTCGAGCTGCAGGCGCCGCTGTCCTCCCAGGTAAGATCCCGGATGTTTCGGTGCCCCCCATCCCCCGCCCAGGTGTCCGGGTACCTCTGCCCCCCATACAGAATCCTGGGTGTGTGGGTGTCCGTCCCTCTGCAGAGGATCCCGGAGTGTGGATGCCCTTGTCCCCCCCTACAACATCCTGGGTGTGTGGGTGCCAGTCTCCCCCCCCTACAACATCCTGGGTGGGTGTGTCCCCAGGGTGTGAGTGCTCCCATCCCCCGATACAGGCTGGGGGGGGGGTATAACTGGCTCTCCCTGTCCTGCCCAGGCGGTGCTACAGCAGCTGTTCACAGGGGCAGCAACCCCACTGTCAACCTGCAGCTTTACCCTGCTCCAGAGGTGACCTGCTTCACCCTCCTGTGGGAGCCCGGGGACCCCGAACTTCCCAGAATCACCTGATTGATGCCGAGCTTAGCACAGACACCGGCTCAGCCTGGCAGGGAGCTGCCCTGAGCCCTGACAATCAGCTTCCCTCCGCCTCCTGCTGCACAGCGAGGGTCCCACGCGAGAGGCTTCGGGCCCAGTTTGTTCAGGAGCGTCCCAGGCTCCAGCTGTAAACGCTGCTGGTCAGTTCTAGTCTTTGGCCACACGGGGGCGGCACTAACGGTCCCATCTAAACGCTGTTTGCGTTCGGCCCTTCGGATCGCAGATTGTAACCCGCGGGCAGATCTCTGAGTGCAGCCAGATCCCTCCCCAAACTAAACATTGAAGCAGCAGCTCCCCTTGGAAATATCAGGATTTTTGCCTTTAAAAACAAGGGAAATGTCTGCAGCGAGAGACTGAAGAAGCTCAATTGATTTCATTGACTGGCGGTTAAGAGGCGATTTAATCACTGGTTTAAATACGTTTTACAACTTCGCAGAGATGGGAATATGTGATTTGAAGGGTTCTTTAATTCACCAGACAAAGGTTGAACAAGACCCCTTGGCTTGCAGTCGATGTCAGAAAATCCCACCTGGAAATGACCATTTTTTAACTGTGGATAAATTCCCCATCACTTGCAGTTTGTAAATCAAGACTGCAGCTCTTGCTGCAAGACACCTGGTGTGTGGGTGTCCCTGTTCTGCGTTTTGGGATCCCTGGTACATGGTGCCTCCCTCCCACCAGTTCAGGATCCCCACAATGGGTGCTCCCATCCCCCCATACAGTCTCTGCGGGGGAGGGGGGGTGTCTGGTGCCCCTGTCCCTCCTGGTTAATAGTGGAGTGTGTGGGTGTCCCCCAGCTCATTAAGGATCCGTGTTGTGCGGATGCCCCTGTTCTTCTCATTAAGAATGGTGCAATGGAGCATAAGGGTGTGTCCCCCACCCCATGAACTAGCTCCTGTGTGTGGTTCCCCTGCCCCCATCCAGGCTCTGTGATGTGTGGGTGTCGCTGTTCCTCTTTTCAAGATCTGTGTTGCTTGGGTGCGTCCCTCCCCCCAAGTCAGATTCCCCAGCGTGTGGTTGCTCCCATCCCTCCCTCCAGGCACTATGGGGGGGTGTATAAAAAGAGACCGTGTCTCACTGTTTTGCCCAGGCTACGCTGCAGGGTCTATTCACAGGCGCAATCCCACTACTGATCCGCACGGGAGTTTTGACCTGCTCCGTTTCCGGCCTGGGCCGGTTCACCCCTCCTTAGGCAACCTGGGGAACCCAAGCTTCCCCGGGATCACCATATTGATGCTGAACTTAGTGCGGACACCCGATCGGCACAGCCCCCTCACCAGGCCAGAGAGAGCAGCAGGTTTCCCCTATTGTTTCCCACTCTTGTTTTCTTGACTAGATTCTCCTCTGCACCAACTTGCTCTTTTCCTATGTGAGCCTGGCTAGCTCAGTTGGCAGAGCATCAGACTTTTAATCTGAGGGTCCAGGGTTCAAGTCCCTGGTCAGGTGATAAACTACTCCCCAAGATCTTCAACTGTCTTGCTAGAGTCCTCTCTGATGTTACTTTTTCTCTGTAGGATTTTCCCTTTCCTCAGAAGGGCCTTTTTGTGTTGGGTTTGAAGGGGCAACTTCCTGACAGCCCCTCTGTCCTTGCAGCCTGGAGGAATAAAGGCCTCTGGGCATAGAGCATGTTCCTTCCCTGCACACACACACACACATACAAAAACACACAGAATATCCCTAAGGAATTAGAATCACCTGATGCCTTCCCCTGTCCTGCTGGATCCCCAAATGAAGATGCTCTTCAGCCTAAACCCATGTCCCCTCTTTTCCCAGTGCCCCTAAATCCCAACCCTCAGTCCCTCCTATGCTCACTGCTCCTCACTCCCAACCAGAGCCTGCTCTTATTCACCCTTCTCCTCTGTCCCAACCCACAGCCCCCTCCTATTCCCAGTGCCCCTCAATCCCAACCCACAGACCCCCCCCCTCCTCAGGCTGCTCCTCAATCCCAACCCACAGCTCCCTCCTTCCCTCCAGCAGCAGGTGCTTCAGACCCCCTCAGGAAGATTTTCTTGCAAGGTTTCGTGTATGAGTCTGCATGTGGATTTTGCAGTATGTTGGAAATAGGTTGGGTTACTTGCCGAAATGATCACTTGTGGCTGGTGTTAGATTCCCAGTCTCCATGTTATAGGGGCAGGAGAAATAAAGGGTTGTTATCCTTGTTGTGTGAATCGAGGGCAGCACAACTGTGCTTGGCAGACCCCGATTGAGGGACTCACCCTCAATTCAATAGCACTTGCTAGACAGGGGACAGGGGTTCCAAAGCCAAGTGGGCTGGGGTCTGGGTCCCAATACTAAAATTTAGGCGTTAGACCAACGTTAGGACAGGGGGGCTGTGGAGGGATGAGTGAGTCCCTAGACAACATAGTGAGTACGGTGCCTTCTTATTTTCCCCTTTTCCACCCAGGATGGCAGGTGAACTCTACAGAGGCACCTCTGGGCTTACACTGACTAAGGACAACAGCTCTGAGTGGGATGCAGAGCGGGGATGGATCATGTTAAAGGACTTTTTGTTGCTGGACTTATGAACCGTAGGGAGAAGGACAGTGCCCAGCTTATCTGGGGGGTGGGTCTTTCCCTCATAGTTTATGTTTATGTGTTGGGGCTGCTGACATGACTTCTGCTAAACCTGGGCTTACATTGCAGTGTAGACATACCCTGAGAGGGCATCTAGACTGTGACAAAATCCCGCTGGCCTGGCTGGCCTGGATGATCTGAGTTGGGCTCCTGGGGCTCAGACTCCTGCATGAGTGAAGGGCAGCAGAACATACCTAGTTGGTCCTGATGGAAGGCTGGGTGGGTGGGTGGGTGAGGAATAGCATTTATTGGACTTTGTAGAAGTGATTGAGAACATCACCCTAAACCAGTGGTCCCCAAACATTTCACACTGTGCCCTCTTACCCATTGCTGTGGCCCCTTGGAAGCCACAGTCAAGAACCAAGGCTGGGAGTGGGTCTGTTGCTTGCTGGGGAGAGGGGTGCAGACAGGGGTAAGGGGGTCGAGGCCAGAGTCCCAGGCTGAGGGTGGGGTTGGGGAAGAGCTGGGGCAGAGTGGGGCTGAGTGCTGCTCCCTCCATGGGGGCTGACTCAGGCCCTGAGGTGCCCCCATGAATGTTCCTCTGTGTCCCCCTAGGAGTCACACCCCACATTTTGGGGACCACTGAACCCTACTCACTAAGCAGGGGCTAGTGATGCCAAAGCCCAGGGAAAGGGAGAACAAGTGTGGGGCCCCCAGCACTGGAACCATGTGAAGGGGCTGCAGGAGAGGGGCAATGGCTGGTGGCCCAGGGAGTTAAGGGCAAAGGGGGCACAGGAGGGGGCAGGAGTTAGGGGTGAAGGAGGCGCAAGGGTTGGGAGTGCAGGAGCTAGCAGTAAAGGGGGAGTGGGGATCGTCCAGGGGCAATGGGGAAATGCCAAAGTACAAGCTTTGCCCAGGGCACCATTTTCCCTAATGCTGGTCTGAGCAAAGAATTGGAAATGACCCTTCAGTGAGACCAGAACCATAGTGTAGAAAAGCCCCTTTGTTAAGTGGTGGTGGCTGAGGGCTTAGGGAGATGGGTTAGAAAGCAATAGGCATCTTTCTGTGGAGGTTTGATTCTTGCCTGCTAGGCAAGGCTGGTGTGTGGTGTCTCCATGGCTGTACTTTCAGTGTCTGATCACCCACAGTACCACAAGGAGCCAAGTCTAGAAATATTCAGATGCTCTATGCCAGGGTTTCTCAAACTTCTTTTCACTGCAACCTCCTTCTGCCCAAAAAACCCTACTATATGGCCCTGGAAAGAGAGACCAAGCCCCTTCCCACTGCGCAGAGGCAGGGGAGACAAAGCCTGAGCCCTGCCCCAGTTAGGGGACGGCAAAACCAAAGCTTGGGGGATTCAGCCCTGGGTGGTGGGGCTCAGAATTTTGGCTTCAGCCCCAGGCACCAACAAGTCTAATGCCAGCCCTGGCAACCCCATTAAACAGGGTTATGACCCACTTTGGGGTCCTGACTCATAGTTTGAGAACCACTCCTCTATGCTGATGGGAGAGAGTTTTCCTGTGGGTGTAGTTAATCCACTTCCCAAGAGGTGGCAGCTATGTCAGTGGGAGTAGCTATATCAGTGGGTGTGCAAGCTGTGGTGTTTGCCACATTTAAGAAGTTTAATCAAATCCCATTTTTAAAACCACCTGTTGTCTGGGAATGGCAAAGGAGCTCGATGAAGCAGAGTTTGTCCTTCAAAGTCATGGAGATCACGATTCTATACTCCTATCAGTATGGGGGTATAGTTCAGTAGTATAGTGCTTAACTGCTGCTTAAATGGTCCTCAGTTCAAACCCCAGTGTTCTCTTATAACCTTCTATTTTTTTTTTAAAAAGGAAAACATTTTCATTTCCATTCTCCATTATGTTCAGGAGCTCCACTATACAGGGGTGCTTGATATGAATGTAAACACTCAAGATTTCGCTGTCCAAATGCATAAAAACCTAGCAAAGCTGTCCATCGGCTGAAATCAGTTCCAATCCTCGAAGTGTCTAGTTTATGTTTTCATCAATTAAACAAAGGTATCATACGAATGTACATTTGCAGATCCCTCTTCTCCAGGAGCTGTGCTGTGCAGAAGAACAAGAACCACATCCAGCTGCAGTTCAGGAGTCTGATGACCAAAGAGCCAATAAATGTTCTGAGGGCTGGAGAAAAATGCCATCTAGTGAGCTATTGAACAAGCTCAACCTGTTTCGCTTATCAAATGAAGATTGAAAGGTGACTTCATTGAAGTGTTGAAGGGCCTTAATGGTGAGAAAAGACTGGGTATTGTTAGCCAAAAGGGCTCGTTTTCCCCCCGGAGCTTACCTAATTACACCAAGGAGGCATGAAGACAGGAAGACAAGTACCACACCCTTTATTGATCGGTCAGCTGAGCGGGTGTTCCTCTCGGCTAGTGCCAGAGAAAGAGACACACCTTTCATGGCCAAGCGGCCTACCTTTATAGCCGGTAACAAACAACTTAGCCTACGTTTGTCTACGTCATTTGGTTGACCTATAGACCCTGTACATGTATCTATTGGGGATAATTGGGTACGCAGGATACATATATCATTTTGTGGGGGCTACAAGAGACATACAGCTGTTGAGGATACATTTGTCATTCTGAAGGGGACACAAGATACATCCGTTGACCCTTTGTACTAGATACTTTGGATGCATACATGTGAACACAGCTGCATACACTTGGGGAGCCAACATATACTTGGGGAGCCAAACAAAACTGATAAGCGAAATAGCTGACTTAGGTAGATACACGGCCTTCAGTCTAATGAGTTCTGTAAGCTTTCCAACACAGTTTGGACAAGCATAACATAACTTTGGTTTACTCAGGCCTAATACGGAAAGGCTTCATTAGCACTATGATTTTCCAACAACTCCCCCCTTTGAGAATACTCACCAAACCTTTTGGCTGAGTTTTCTCACACTTTGAGGCCAAAAGCAATGAAGCTCTGCAGAAATATTTACAACTGCTCTTTAAGCTTAGTCACCCCCAACCCAGGAATGAATGCATGGACAAAAGAGTGGAACCTTGTTCATTTAACAACGAAGGGATCAGGGCACTGACTATAACTCAGGTAGGTATACCCAGTGGTTTAATTTCCCAGATGTCTTGGTGAATAATTTAATCCCATATGCATCCTCCCCATGGACCCGGCAGGATTCGGTATGTGGGAGCCACACCCACCCCAACCGGTCCATATGCTTGGAAGGAGCACTGTAAATGTTCACACTTCCACCCAGAAAGTGTCCAAGTATGTCTTCATGACCACAGATCAGATGGTTCCTGATATGTCTGTAAGGGCAGTGGGTCAAGTCTGGTGCTCAAGATCACTTCAAATGGCCATCAGCTGGTCATCGAGGAAATCCTGAAATTTTAAACATACTAGATCCCACTGCAATGCCTTCCCAGCCTCAGTGATATTCAATACCATCTCTGTCAGTAACTTCTGGGTTATAGAACTAAGGGTGGAAATGACATGTAACTCACCAACTTCAGCCTATACTTGGGTTAGCTGAACTTCAGAAATAAGGCTAGTGGCCCTTTCTAGTCAGCCCAATTTCTTATTATGTTCTTTGCCTTAAGAATATTCCAAATGGCTGCTACACTATTGGCCCCAGCCCACAGGGATCTGCCCAATTTCTTCTTTTTCCAGAGGAAATAACCCAGGCTCTTTGTTGTGCTAATCTAATGGCAGTCCCCTGTGAGCAATCTGGGTATGTAAAAGTGATCTGAAAACTGGATAAAGGCAATACCATTTAAAATCCAATTAGGAGGGCAAGACATACTAAAGGATTTATCCAAAACACAGGGCGCAGCCTGTAGAATAAACCCCAAAATTCAATTAATACCACATTTCCAAACAGGATCCCACAAGTTTCTTCCTGCCAGTGTAGAATTTTTGTTTCTTTACCAGGGTCATTTCTCAATGTCCTTTTAGTCAGGAATTCCTGGACTTTGGCAATGTCAGTGGAGTGAGCGTTCCTTCTCCTTTCCCAAAACAATTGTAGTTTAGCATTCTACAGGAGAGATTATCAGCACATCACCCTGTAATGGTTTTTGATTCTTCTAGAAAAGTTCAAAGGCACAGTAGGTCTGTCAGCGGACAAGGGAGAGGTTAGCTAGCATGTCACCTTGTCCTTTTTCCCTGCTGTCCAGAAGGCACAGTGGAGCTAGAAGAAGGAATAGGCTAATCATATAGGAGAGTTCTCCTGATGTGGACGGGTCTTTTTGCAGTGAGAATCATGGGTCCAAGCAATCAGTCTTTGGCACTTCACAGCGGTGTTGGTAATCAGCAGGACTCAATAAGGACCTTTCCAGTGTGGAGCCAAAGCAGTCTTTCGTTGGTGGACCTGTACATTGATCCGGTCTCCAGGTTCCATGGAGTAGCGGGGCTGCTAGGGTCTTCGGATAGTGTTTCTTTACCTGTGAGAAAAGAAACCTAACACATTGCATTAGTGTCTGTGCAGATTTTACATCTGCTTGGGTATATTCAAGCCCCCCTTTTCTGGTTGTTAGCCAAGTGTCCTTGAACGAAGTCAGTGTATTTTTTTTTTTTTGGACTGAGCTTGCTAATTAAAGTTTTTCTCAGTTAACTCGTTCTTTTCCTTTTCCCTTTTGGCTTCCTTTTTTTAACCTACAAAGGAAACTTTTACTTTTTACTTATACACCTTTTGTTAACAATGAACACATACACATTGCTGTTATACAGTACATTAGTCTTATTATTTAATGTATGCCACATATACCCTTCTACTAACATAACCTTATTACAGAGCTTTGGAACAACAAGCCAGGACAAGCACACTCACTTTGATGAGTTTATTTAATACAACCTCTAGTTCAATAGCTTCCCACCATCCCCAGCCCTCTGGCTAGAAGTTTGAGGTAGCCAGAAGGATCCCATGCACAATATGGGGAGTGGGTTAACTTTTCATGTCCTCGCTTCCAAAGACTGTTAGTATGCAAATTTTAACAACAATTTTCAATTAAAAGATTTGGCCAATGTAGTTTCTTTCTCTTACTTAAGAAAATACATAAGACTTTAGTATATCACATTTTTCTGATGTATCCAAACACTTTGTATTTTAAGTTGAACAAAACAAATATCTGCATTTCAATTCAAGCCTTCTGCTTTATTTCAAACCAGACCATCCCATGAAAATATTAATCACAACAATTTGGCCACAAGACAAACACCACAAGACTTAATTTTACTCTGCCAGTAAATCATGGTACGTTGAATGCTGTTTAGCTGGCATTAGTTTTCTTTGATTATCTGAAAGACCAAAACAGAGGTCTACCCCTTCTGGGCAGTCAATTATTGCTTAAAATATACAAATACCCTTGTTGATTTCAGGCAAAACAAGGAATTACCCCATATTGTCTTATATGTGTTTCATAGACAGCCCAGATTTCAGTGGCCTCTACCTTATCAGTTAGATAATTTGCATTAATACAGATGCTTTCTGGTTTGCTTTTTACTTTTAACTCCTGCTTTTAAACACTGAAAGAAAACATCACCACTTATAGTGCCTTAGAGCCTAATAAATTTTCATTTACATAGCACTGCATACATTCTTTAGCTAATTCAACAAAATTGTTCATAGCCAAATGATTGCAATCTAATAATTTCTTTGCCTGAATTTATTTACAAACATTTTAAAAAAACACCAAAAACATTTCTCTTTAGCATTTTTACAAAGTTCAACTACTATTCCCTCCAGCAACTACAGAGTTAACTCTTCACTCTCCTTCAAATCACTTGCTCTTTCCTTATATCACTTGCTTTGTCTTTCAACAGCCACTTACCAATTCAAATCACCATTCCAAATATCCTCCTGAGTATTTGAAATCCCCATGCTTATACTCACTTACTTCTTCCTTCCACGAGACCCTCAAAAGTTTCCAACCTGTTCTCCAAGCTCTCTGTCTGTTGCCTGCCCGCCTGGGCCCGATCCTTTTTTTTTTTATTTTTATTTTTTTTTTTTTGCTGAACCGTTTCTTTCCTGGGCTTCTGCCCCCACCCTTCTGGTCTTTTCCCAAAAACATTTTATTCACAAGACTACCCGAGTCCTCCCGTGTGAGGCTCGCCACCTGAGCAAAACGCATGGCCCACTGGCGTTTAACTATTTAATTGCCTCTTGTAGCAAACACACTGCTGTTACGGCGTATGCTGAGCACAAATGGTTAAATTTTAACAAGTCCCTGAAGGACCGGTACTTGCTTAGCCAGGGCTTCCTTTTCTAACTGGAAGTCCTGTCTTAAGGCCTGCAACTTGCCCTGGGCGCAGGTTTGAGTTGCTGCCTGGTTCATGATCTATGCTCTTAATTGCTCAATTCTAATTACCAAATACACATTTTTTTCCTTTTCTCCAACTACTCTATTGCCCAGTCCTGCTACGACTGGGGGTAGATTCACCTGCCACCCTTCCTGGTCAACCAGGGTGGAGAGAGGAATGCTAAACCCTTCTCCAGTTCTCAGACTTACTGCAGCTGAGAATGGGCACACCTTTAATTATGCAATCCTCAACATATAACACCAACAGAACCAAATAAAACAAACATAAAACAACAAGGGTAAAACAAATAGATGGTGTAAATTCTACAGGGTTCCCCCATTCTCTATTGCTCACCAAACTGTGACAAATTTCTGTTACCAATTATCCCTCATGTCAGGTGATCAAACTGACACTTCAGGACGGTGGGGGAGGATAGAGAAAATACACCATATAACCAAATTTTAAAGCTTCATTAAAATGATAAAACAACAATGGAGAGTGTTGGGAACGCTTCCACATCACTCATAACAAATACGAATGCCCCATACTTACACATATCCAGACTGGCCACGTCTGTATATAACATTCAGAAAAGGGGAATAGGTGGACGGGAGATTATCCTGTATATAGCTTGTTCAGAATTTCCAACATGCTTCTGCTCTTGGGAAGGCTGTTCTTGTACACCCTGGAATCTCCTGCGGTGTCTCTTTCAGAGATTCTAGTCCAGGTCAGCTACCTCTGGCTTCTCCAGTGTCACCAAGCCACACCAGCACCGGCATCCATCACAAAGTCAGACTGTTGGATCTCACCAAACAGTTAAGCTTTGCAAATGTAATCTCAGTTCTGTAACTTGTACTGCCTTTGGTTTGCCTGTCTCTATTTTTCCACAGCCAGCTGGGGCTGAAAGCAGTTTTTTTTTTGTACTTAACATAGTCTGTACTGATTCTTGACCTTGAGCATAAAACAACTTTCTCTTTTTATCTCTGGGCGAAGCTGAGTTTTAAATTAACCCGTTTCTAGACAAATTGCTCACACTGTGTCAGAGGCTTTTCTTTGGTGATTAAAAGCTCCTCTGAGATATATGATCTTATCTAGATTAAAGGTACCTTCTAATGGGCATTGTTTAGATGGATCTTCACGCGTATAAAGATTCCAATTCTCTAAATACCTGCAGGTTTTAGAACCATAATGTACGTACATATAATATGCTGGGGTACCCTTAGGGGGTGAGGTGGAATGTTTAGACTGTCCCTTACCCATTTTCTACTCACACACACAGGGAGGGTGCCCTGTCCGCGCTAGCAGCTCATAAACTAAGGATCTCTCCCTACAGGGCACTCACACAGGAGAGACTAACAAGGATGACCACGACTCTCCCACACCTCCCTTCAGCAAAGAGCGTCGGCTAGTCTCTAGGAGAGGGCGTCGGCTTGCTCTGATTGCGTCCAGTGAGATGATCAGACTGTCAGTAGCCCACAAGGAAAAGAAGGGGGGGGAGAGAAGATGGGTTCACACGCTCCTAGACCCGGTTACAGTTTTGGCTTCCAGCATACCAGTAGAACAAGAAACAAAAGTACCCCTACCAAAAAGAAAAGCCAGCCCTGGGGCTGCTCTAAGTCCCAGTAATTGTTCAGCACGGCCCACGGACTCGTGGAGTTAATGGAATTATTCATTAGCCATGGCTGTACCTAGGTATCTTAACCAAAAACCTGTTAGGGGCCCAAGGTCCAACCCGCACTTCGGGGGTGTTAATCCTCAAAACCCAGGAGGTAACGCACTTACCACGCCCGGAGTGGCCACGTCTGGCAGGTGGACTCCCCTCTTCTGGTACTGTCTTGCCTCCGTGTCGTTTGGAGTTCTCTATAGAGGGGGCGTAGCCGTCCCGGCCGATTGCGGCGACCCGGAGCTCGAGCAAACCAATAGCTCAAGGTGGCCACTCTCCTGAGCCGTCCTCGGCCGCCAGTCGCGCCCCCTACAGGGAGAGAAGTCCTGCTGTGGTCGACATTTGTTAGCCAAAAGGGCTTGTTTCCCCCTGGAGCTTACCTAATTACACCAAGGAGGCACGGAGAACAGGAAGACAAGTACCACACCCTTTATTGATCGGTCAGCTGAGCGGGTGTTCCTCTCGGCTAGTGCCAGAGAAAGAGACACACCCCACAAGCCCGGACGGTCCCCTTTTATAATCAGTAACAAACAACTTAGCCTACGTTCGTCTACGTCATTTGGTTGACCTGTAGAACCTGTACATGTATCTGTTAGGGGATAATTGGGTATGCAGGATACATATATCATTTTGTGGGGGCTACAAGAGACATACAGCTGTTGAGGATACATTTGTCATTCTGAAGGGGAAACAAGATACACCCGTCGACCCTTTGTGCTATATACTTTGGAAACATTCATGGGAACACAGCTGCATATACTGGGGAGCCAAATAAAACTGATAAGCAAAATAGCTGACATAGGTAAATACACGGCCTTCAGTCTAATGAGTTCTGTAAGCTTTCCAACACAGTTTGGACAAGCATAGCATAACTTTGATTCACTCAGACCTAATACAAAAAGGCTTCATTAGCACTATGATTTTCCAACATGAGCACCTATTTTTTCTCTGTTGGTTCTGCAGCCCCGTAGTTCCTATGGATTTGCTGACTCAGCTCCTTTCGCACCCTAGAGAGAGGAGCAGAACCAGGGCTATGGCTCATCTATGGGGTACCAGGTGAGTGGCAGAGGCTTTAGGTGCTGAGAGTTTGCCTGACCCCTCAGGGACACACTGTGAGGTGGTGTCCCAGGGATCTCTATGAAAGGAGCAGAACAGCATTTACTTGGGGTGGGGAGAGAATTGAGAGTGTCTCAGGGGGTTGGACAGAAGTATTGCCCGGGTGAGGGACTGGCTAAAACACAGGCCTTGCTGTGATCAGGATTTGAACCTGCGCAGGGAAACCCTATTGGATTTCGACTCTAACGCCTTAACCACTCGGCTATCACAGCTGTGAGCACAAAACTTCCCCAATGCCAGAGAAACTGGTAAAGAATCACAATGCCCAGGTGTGAAGTCATCTGAACTACAGAATTCCCACCACAAACCTGGCTCCCAAAGCACAGGGGGGATTGGGGGTTTGTTCTCTTTGCTTAGCCATGTGCAGTCGCACAGAGTGGGAAGTCTCCCCTCCCACAGAGCGGGAAGGGGAAATGATTCTCAACTTGAAGCCTGACGTAGGGTGACCAGACGTCCTGATTTTATCGGGACTGTCCCAATATTTGCTCTCCCCCTGACATACACTCTAACCACTGGCCCCCACTCCCCTCCCAGGGCTGGAGATAGAACCCAGGAATTCTGACCACCAACCCCCTCCTCTGCTCTGACCACTAGACCCCACACTCCCCTTTTAGATTTTAGGCTTGCTGCCTCTTCTATTCATGCACCCCACCTGTCTATCCCTTTGCCGCCCCTGGGCAGGGAGCAGGCTGGCCGGGTGTCTTTGTGGCCATCTGCTGGCCATGGTCCTCTCCTCCTCTGGCCCTGCCCTCAGTTGCTCTGTAGCTTTTACGCCTTCCCTTGCAGCTGTCAGCACCAGCCGCCTCTGCTCTAGGTGCCCAGAGGAGGAGAGGTGTGTTGGGCTCCAGCCTGTGACTCTTCCTCCATCCTGCCTAGCCCTGACTATCAAGACTGGCCCTGGCACTCAGGGCCGGCTCCAGACCCCAGCCAACCAAGCGCGCACTTGGGGCGGCCTTTTGCCGGCAGGCGGCTCCGGCGGACCTTCCGCAGTCATGCCTGCCTCTTCTATCCATGCACCCCACCTGCCCATCCCTTTGCTGCAGCTTTTTAGGGTGTCACCCTTGCTCTGCACTCCCCCAGTGCAGCCCAAGGCTTTTCCTCCCCCCAACCACACATCCTCTCCCCACACTGAGTGGATTAAGCACATCTTCAGTGGGGGTTTGGCAAGGCAGGGACAGGGGCGGCTCTAGGCATTTTGCCGCCCCAAGCACAGCAGGCAGGCTGCCTTCGGCCGCTTACCAAGTCGCAGGACCAGCAGACCCTCTGCAGGCAAGCCGCAGAAGGCAACTCTGCCTGCTGCCCTTGCAGCTACCAGCATTGCGCCCGCAGTGGCTTTCCGCCCCAAGCACGCGCTTGGCGTGCTGGGGCCTGGAGCCGCCCCTGGGCAGGGAGCAGGCTGGCTGGGTGTCTTTGTGGCCATCTGCTGGCCACACATAGGCATGGTTCTCCCCTCCTCTGGCCCTGCCCTCAGTTGCTCTGTAGCTTTTAAGCCTTCCCTTGGAGCTGTCAGCACCAGCTGCCTCTGCTCTAGGTGCCCAGAGGAGGAGAGGTGCTGGGCTCCAGCCTCTGCCTCCCTCCTGCCTAGCAAGCCTGGTCCTGGCCCTCCTTCCTTTAAATGCCATGTGGACAAGAGGTAACGTGTCACTGCAAGTGAAATGGCCAAACTTGTGGGCCTGATGTGAGGCAGCAAGAATCCCAACCACCTGGTCAAACCACAGGCATCAGGGTAACACGTTCTAGATCCCCAACCCATTGTGGCCATCACAACCCAAGACCTGGCTCCAGTGGGTGAGTCACCCAGCTGGAGGGTGGAGACTGGCTCTTGCACAGCTGGAGACAGGAAAGGTAAGCATTGGGAGCTCCAGGACTTCATCACAAGGTCTCACTGAGATTTGAACTCAGATTACAGGATTCAGAGTCCAGAGTGCTGCCCCTTACACCATGGGACCAGCTCATAGTTCCTTCTCTGCACACCAGTGACCCTCATGGGGCTGGCTTGTGTAAGGGACTGTTGGCCCCTTAAAACTTAGTGTGTGTTTGGGGGGAGGTTTGGTTGGCTAGTTCCCAGCACCAATAGAAGGGGGAAGGGCCAATGGGAAATCAGGACCCTGAGACTGACAGTCCCCAGGGGCAATGGGGAGAGGCCAAAGCTCCATGTTAGCTGGACTGACAGGCCAGGCAGTGTAATGAGGGAGTCACCAGGCCAGGGGGTCCCATCCTCCGTGGGAGCTGGAACTGCCCGGGCCAGAGTGGGGCAGAGCTAAGGAGAGAGCAGGAGCCCGAGAAGAGCCGGGGAGCAGAGCTGCACCAGCCGGGGAGAACCAGAGCAGATCTGTGCTGGGAGCCGAGCCGCAGCACGAGCTGTAGAAGCTGCCCAGGGAGCAGATCTGTGCTGGGAGAAGAGCTGCAGCAAGCGGAGCCAGAGGAGCAGCCCAGGGAGATGGAGGCAGAGCCGCAGCAGCACTGGGGCTGGAGGTGGGTGCAGTGAGCAGCGTGGGAGAGTGAGGGGGACCCTGGGCAGAAGGCCCAGTGCAAGGAGATGCCACCGGTCAAGAGATCTTGCAGGCCAGACTTTTGGGGGTGGGGGGATCATATCCCCTACATGGGGGCTGACACTGGAAACAAGGGGCCTGTCACCTAGAGCACGTGGCCACTGCCAGAGCACGTGTCCAGCCCGTGGTGTCCCTGCAGCACAGCCAGGGCCTGGGGAGGAGGCCTGGGACATGTGAGGGAGAGACTGTGACCTGCCCTGACCCTCCAGAGACGCTGGCTGTGATCTCCCTGCGCCACAGAACAGGGTGACGTGTTTTCCTTTCCCATCTTTCCTTATGTTTTACATTGATTGCTGGGTAATAAATGGTGTTTGCTTGAAGCACGTGCAGAGAGGAGTGGGTCAGGGAAGTGCCCAGAGTGGAGACACTGTAGCCCTGTTCAAGTGATCATGACAAGATTGGGGGTCATCAAACCCCCCAGGATTCCTGGACCCAGCCTTGTTGGGGTTACGAGGTCTCTGCTGCACAGGAGAGTAGAAAGAGCGTCCTTGGGGTCAGGCAGCCTCTGGGTAAGGGGGTGGGGACTCAGATCCTTTCTCCAGCCAATTGCACCAGTGTCATGTATAAACCAGGAAAGTTCCCCAAAATAGCCAGACCAGATGCCCCCTGTACACTTGTGCTCTGTCCTCATTGCTTCTCTGTCTCTCTTCCCCCCATCTCTGCTGCTCCCCCTCTGGGCTTTCTCAGCACCTGGCCCCACAGCACTTCCTGCCAGCCAGGGACTGCGTGTTCTAGGCCTGCTCCTGTGGATGTGGCCTCTCTCCTGATTCCTGAGGAAAGGAACCTTTCCAGGAAATGGCCACAGCTTCTGCGAATCCACATGTGGCTGGTGGGCAGCACCAGGAATCATTTGGCTCCTGGCACACAAGGTAACTTAAAAGCTGAGCACCCAGACAGGGACTTGAACCCTGGACCCTCAGATTAAGAACCTGATGCTCTACCAACTGAGCTACCTGGGCTTGTTGAGATCAGCTTCACCGTTCAGCACAAGAGCGAGCAGGCAGGCAAAAGAGAGGCAAAAAAAGTCCCCAGAACCCCTCCTCTTTTCCGCACAGCCACTGCCTGTCAGCAGGATTCCTCCTCCTCCTCCCTCCTGTGCCTCAGTGCGTCTAAATCTCCACACCTAGACAGCCGGTCCATCCGCTGCACCCCAATCCCCCATGCCTGAGACTCTCTGTCAAAACCCTGCACCTGGCCCCAGAGAATTAAGTCTCACGTGTCGCTGGGAACTCGACTCCTTGTGCCCAGAGAGTCTCGGCCCCCCTCAGCAGATGACCTGAGAAACACAATGTTCATCTTTTCCAAAGAAGTGCTTGGAGGAGCTTTTTTTTTTTATGTTAATATATGGCCTAATGGATAAGACAGCTGAGTATGAATCAGAAAACTGAGGGTTTGAGTCCCTTGGTGGTTGTTTTTCTGCAGTTTTACTGTTGTGCTGAACGTCCTGCTCCTTTCAAGGCTGGAAACTCTCCATGGCTGCTCAGGCCACTGCTCTGGCTTCAGCGAGAGCCCCGGGAAGGAGTTGGGGGGTGGGCGTCACAAAGGCTGGGGCATGAGCCCCAGGTGCTTCCAGTCTCGCCTTTGCCATTCCTGACTTGCCAAAGAAAATGGGTGGCTGCCCGGGCTAGTGTGTGGAGCAGTTTCCCTCTTCCAAGTGTGCGCCTGTCCCTGTGCTGGAAGGTACTTGCTACATAGCGTCTTCGGAGCCTGGGTGTTTCTCTGCTTCTCACCCGCCCAGGAAAAGCCTCTTGGGGTAAAATCTCCTGCCCCACTGCAAAAGTGAGCACCGTGAGTGGGACCAGTCAGAGGCCCCACCATGGGGCTGGCCCTGCTTTCCTACCATCTTCTGATGTTGGCCACAGAGCATCAGCAGCTGCCCTGCATGCTGGTGACCTTCAGTGGGGTTTTGGCATGGCAGGGAACAGCCTGGCTGGGTGTTTTTGTGCCTGTCTGAAGGCCACACATAGGCATGGTCCTGCCCTCGTCTAGCCCTGACTTCAGTTGCTCTGTGGCTTTTAAGCCTTCCCTTGGAGCTGTCAGCACCAGCCGCCTCTGCTCTAGGTGCCCAGAGGAGGAGAGGTGCTGGGCTCCAGCCTGGGACTCTTCCTCCCTCCTGCCTTTCCCTGACTATGAAACCTGGTTTTCAAATTAACCATCAGATCTTGAATTTCACACACTGAATGACCTCATTAAAGTTCTCTCACATGACATCCAGACCAACAGCAGTGCACAGTTTCAGCAAGTATTTGAGGAGAACTGCAATGTTAGAGAGAATCATGAACTGCTCAGAGACAATTAATGCAGAGAAGCAGCAAAATTAATCAAACATAGAACTGGTTATGACTTATTTCCTTGGTCTTAAAAGAGAACAACAAGGACCTGAGTCTCCTCCCTGTCAATAACCCCCTGCTCAGCCAATCAGGGTAGAGACTGAGGACGGGGGGCTGAGGGTTCTCACCAGAGAGCCCAAAGGATGGCCCAGGTCACCGGTGGGGATCACTGCCCGAGCACTATTTCAGCCCCACATTTTTGGGTGGACCTCCCAGAGTGGGAGCTGCCGAGAACTCCCCTGCAACACACACACACACACACACACACACCCTCTCTTGGTGTTGGGAGGAGAACTGGTGAAAGGACAAAAGAAGCAAGAGACAAAGAGAAAGGAGAGAGGGATGGATGGAGGAAAAAGTAAAACAAAAAGGACATACCCTAATGTCCCCAGTGATTCTGAGGGACAACATGCCAGTTGCAGAATAAAATTCTGCCTCCTTAAGCTCGTGTTTTCCATGCCTAGAATTCAACTGTCACCTGATGGATCAGACTGAACAGGTTTCAAACCTCGAGGAGGCTCTTACCTTCTAAACAGGGACGGCTGTTTTCTAGTAAAATCACTAAAAGGGAAGGAGAAAACTCAAAAGAGGTTCCTCCTGGCGCTCACGTCCATGAACCCAAATACTCTTTCAGTCCTCAAAGAGAGACCTGGAGAAGGAGACTTGCTGAAGCAAAGCCACGGGGGTCTCTGAGGTTTCCCTGGCCCCTCGCCCCTGTCCTGCCTGGCTGATGTCAGCATCTCTCTGTGATGTCACCACCTCCCCACCACCTTTGACCAATAGTCTGAGGTCCTGCAAAAGGCTTTGTGATGTCACTGCCACACCCCTCCCTTGCTGTGCTAATGTCCTGCCCCTGGCCAGGCACTTTGGAGGTTTGAGCTACTCCCTGTGGATCACCCCACTCAAGGAGCGTTCGTTCTAGGAAGCAAGCCGGTAGTTTTGGATCATCTGCAAATTCTATCAGCTCACTATTTAGGTCATTTATGAATATGTTGACTAGTACTGGCCCCAGTACAGACACCACTAGTTACCTGTTTCCGTCCTGAAAACTGACCATTTATTCCTACCCTTTCTTTCCTATCTTTTAACGAGTTATTGATCCACGTGAGGACCTTCCAGAGGTGAAAGTAAGCCGGTATGTTCCGGTATGGGGTACTGGCAAAAGCCGGTACGCTGTGCCAGCCTGGCCCGGCTTCCCCAGGATGGTGATTTAAAGGGCCCAGGGCTCCCTGCAGCGGCTGGAGCCCCGGGCCCTTTAAATCACCTTCCGAGCCCCCCTGCCAGAGCCCCAGGGAGCAAATCACTGCCGTGGATGCTGCTCTCTCCCGCTCTGCCAACACAGAGCAGGGGCGGCAGAAGCTTCCTTACAGTGGGGGGGGGCACCATTGTCCGAACTGTTGCACCCCCATGGCACCCCTTCCCTAAGGACCCCCACTCACACCACCTCTCCCCCCGAGGCCACACCCACAGACGCCTCTTCCCCAAGACTGCACCCTTCCCCGCCCCCATCATTTGTCCTAACAGCCAGTAAAGAGTGGTGGGACCATGGCCCTCTAAACCCCCTGTTCCAGCACCCCTGACACAGAGCTAAGCAGGCAGCAGTGTGTACATGTGTGTGTGAGACAGAGAGTGCTGTGCTGACCTGAGCCAGGGAGAGAAGGGGGGCTAATGTCAGGGCTGTCCCCTGCCTCAGGACTGGTTGCTTCCAGCAGCTGTCTGAACTTAGAGACAGTGTGCGACACACTCACTCTTCCGCAACGCACACACTGTCTCTCCCCCCCACACACACGCTCTCTACCCTATCACACACATTGCAGTTGAAAAGCAGCTGGCAATCTAGTAGGATGCCCATGGAACAATGGGATAGAAACCTGCATCAGGTGATGCTGTACCAGCCTGTGAGGCATTGCAAACCCTTCCCAAAGCACCCTGCAGCCAGTTGCACAGTGGGATAGCTACCCACAGTGCACTGCTCTCTGTGGCAATCCAAGAGATGCTAGCATGGATGTGCTCTGGTGACACAGGGGAATAGGGTGGACATGCAACAGCTGTTCAATTAAAACACTTTAACTTAAGCCACATTATTCTTTCATGTAGACATAACTGAAGAGTGAGACAAGACCCAGCTCCATTGAAACTAAAGAACCACAACTTCCTGCATAGTTGGCAGGATTTGAACCTGCGCAGGGAGACCCCAATGGATTTCTAGTCCATCGCCTTAACCACTCGGCCACAATTACTTGCTTGATATGTAGCCTTCACTGCACTCTAGTTCTGTTCTCAGTGAGTGATCAATTCCAGTTGTTTCCTCAGACCAGCTTCCACAACACACACACTGCTGTGCCCTTGTGTAAGTGTGTCCATGGCTGAACTGAAATAATTCCTGCTCCTTTCCCTTCTGGCTGGAGCACGAGGAGAGTGTGTTTGTGGTTAATGATGTTGCTGTAGATTTTTGTCCATTTCCTGCCTCGATCATTCAGACAGTCCCTTTCCCGTCATATCCCCAGTACATCAGTGATTGCGATAGCAGGGGGCAGGTTTTCTCTGGGGCACTGAGCTTTGCCAGGGGGTTGATGGCTCCTTTCTTTCCTCACCCTGGAGTAAACTCGCTTTTTATTCCATCCTTGATGTTTCAAGGAATAACAACAGATGATCAAAGAAAGAGGTGGACAGGGTAGGTCTCAGGAGGGGCAGAGAGGGTGGGTGATGGGCAGGGCGGGTCTCAGGAGGGGGCAGAGAGGTGGGGGCCGCAGGCCGCCCTTGGGGTCGGGGGTGGAGTGGTGCGAGGAGGCCTGGGGGGAGGAGAGGAGCGAGCGACCAGCAGGCCTCAGCCAAAGAGCAGGGGTGGGAAGTGGCCAAATGGGAGTGAGGGTGGAGCACAGGGGGCCTCGGAGGGAGGAGAATGAGGGAAGGGGTGGAGTGGGGACAGCACCACGGTCTGGGCAGGGGCCGCCCACAGGATTCAGGGGCCTGGGGCAAAACAATTTCAGGGCCCCTTCCATAAAAAAAGTTGCAATACTATAGAATCCTGTATTCTCCTGGGGGCCCTGCGGCAAACTGCCCCCCCCCACCCACCCACCCACCCACCCACCCTCTGGGCGGCCCTGCCTCAGCCTCTCCTCGTAAGTCCCCTGGCCCCTCATCAATTTTGTTGCCCTCCCCTCGACTCTCTCCAATTTGTTTCTGTAGTGGCGGGGGAGAACTGGACGCAGTGCTCCAGATGTGGCCTCACCAGTGCTGAATAGAGGGGAATAATCACTTCCCTCGATCTGCTGGCAACACTCCTACTAATCCAGCCCAATATGACCAGTTACCCATATTGAATGCAGACACAGCAATATCTGATAAATTGGTTCCTGTCCATTCAGGAGGTTATTTCCCACCTATTCATAAATAATGAAGCTGCTCTAAGTGGAGGAGAGAGAGCAGTCCTGTCCGTGCAGATAACCCATCTCCCCGAGAGGTGGTAGCTATGTCAGAGAGGGAAGCTATGTTGGTGGGTGTGCAAGCTGTGGTGTCTACATGTGTATATAAAGTTTAATCAAACCCCATTTTTAAACCCCTGAGGTCTGGGAATAGAAAAGGAGATCTCTGAGGCAGAGCCCATCCTTCAAAATCCTTAAGATCACGGACTTGCCAATGCAAATGTCATGGGAGTATAGCTCAGTGGTAGAGTGTTTGACTGCAGATCAAGTGGTCCTTCGTTCAAATCCCAAGTGCTCCCTTACAAACTTGTACCTTCAGTAAAAGTAATTCCATCTCCAGTGTGTTCAGGAGCTCCCCTAAAATGAATTGACTTACTCAATGCTTTCCTGTGCAAATGCATAGAAACCTAGCAAACATATCCCCCAGCTGAAATCAGTTCCAATCCTCTAAGTGTCTAGTTTCATTTTCATCAATTAAACAAAGGCACATGAAGTCACATTTGCAGGTCTTTGGTCTCTATGGGCTACAATGTGCAGAAGAACAAGAACCACATCCACGTGGGAGGCATAGACTAGTCTGTAGCCTGGTCTACACTAGGCGTTTAAATCAGTTTTAGGAGCGTAAAACCGATTTAACGCCACAACCGTCCACACTAGGAGGCACCTTATATCGATTTTAATGGCTCTTTAAATCGGTTTCTGTACTCCTGCCCGACGAGAGGAGTAGCGCTAATATCGGTATTAACATATCGGAATAGGGATAGTGTGGCCGCAATCGACGGTATTGGCCTCCGGGCGGTATCCTACAGTGCACCACTGAACGCTCTGGACAGAAATCTGAACTCGGATGCACTGGCCAGGTAGACAGGAAAAGCCCCGCGAACTTTTGAAATTCATTTCCTGCTTCCCCAGCGTGGAGAGCTCATCATCACAGGTGACCACGCACAGCTCATCAGCACAGTTAACAATGCAGTCTCCTGAGAATCGAAAAAGAGCCCCAGCATGGACCGCTCGGGAGGTACTGGATCTGATCGCTATATGGGGAGAGGATTCAGTGCTAACAGAACTGCGTTCCAAAAGACGAAATGAAAAAGTATTTGAAAGAATTTCTAAGGCTATGACGGCTAAAGGCCACAGCAGGGACTCCGTGCAGTGCAGAGTGAAAGTTAAGGAGCTTAGACAAGCCTACCAGAAAACCAAAGAAGCAAACGGAAGGTCCGGGGCAGGTCGAAAAACTTGCCGCTTCTATGCTGAGCTGCATGCAATTTTAGGGGGCTGCGCCACAAGTACCCCACCCCTGACCGTGGATTCTGAGGTGGGGGTTGTAATCTCTGCCATGTCTGAGGATTATGCAGACGGGGAAGATGAAGATGAAGAAGAGGAGGACGACCTAGCAGAGAGCACACAGCACTCCATGAGCCCCAGCAGCCTGGAGCTTTTTATCACCCTGACGGATTTACCCTGCTCCCAGCCCTCACAAGCAACTATTCCACAGAATGACGCCATGGAAGGGAGCTCTGGTGAGTGTACCTTTGCAAATAGCAAACAGTGTTTTTTAAGCAAGCCTTTTTTAATGATTGATTTGCCCTGAGGACTTGGGATGCATTCACAGACAGTATAGTTACTTAGAAAAGTTTGTTAACATGTCCGGGGATTGAGAGGAAATCCTCCAGGGACATCTCGATGAAGCGCTCCTGTAGGTACTCCAGAAGCCTTTGCAGAAGGTTTCTGGGCAAGGCATCCTTGTTCCGCCCACCATGGTAGGACACTTTACCATGCCATGCATGTAGCAAGTAATCAGGGATCATTGCGTGGCAAAGCATAGCAGCGTATGGTCCCGGTGACTGCTGGCATTCAAGAAGCATCCGCTCTTTATCTTGTTCTGTTATCCTCAGCAAAGTGATATCGTTCAGGATAACCTGGTTAAAAATCAGGAATTTAAGTAAGGGGGGTGGCCATTTTTCTACTGGGTTCGTGGAATGCAGCAGCTTAAAAAAAACACTTTCCTGCACGTAGCGAAGCGGGGGGAGGGGAGGAGTGAAATGCCGATGATCTTTTCTGTTTGGTCACCGGCGAGGCGATCTTCCCCAAGCTACCGGACAAGCAGTGGGTGGGGGGGAGGGGGAAGGTTGTTGATTAGCAGGGAGCTAGCGTGGTATTAGCCATGCGTTGGGGGGGAGGGGTAAATCACTGAGACAGTGGCTTACCATGGCCGCATGCAAGCTGAATTCTGATGCCTGGACCTGATGTGTCTGTGAGATCTGTAACCCCAGAGCTGCAAGCAGTCACTATTAAGATGAAAAATGCGACCTTGTAGGGAAATCACATGTGCTAGGTGAATAGTGATGTTCACTGTGAAACAGTATAACCATTGTTCTGTAAAATGTATCTTTCTAAATATTTATCTCCCTCATGCAGCTGCAAATTTTTCAACCATCCCTCCTCCATCCCAAAGGCTAGCACAGATAAGGCGGAGGAAAAAGAAGACGCGAGATGAGATGTTCTCGGATATTATGGAAGTTACACGCAATGAAAGAGCTCATCTGAATGAGTGGAAGGACGTGGTTTCAAATTACAGGAAAGAGGCCAGTGAACGTGAGGACAGGAGGGACAACCGAGATGAGAGGTGGCGGCAGGAAGACCGGCAGGAAAATCAGCGGTGGCGGGATGCAACTCTGGGGCTGCTGCGTGATCAAACTGACATGCTCCGGCGTCTTGTGGAGCTTCAGGAACGGCAGCAGGATCACAGAGTGCCTCTGCAGCCCCTGTATAACCACCCTCCCCCCTCACCATGTTCCTTAGCCTCCTCACCCAGACGTGTAAGAACGCGTGGGGGGAGGCTCCGTGCACCCGCCCACTCCACCCCCATGGACAGCCCAACCAAAAGGCTGTCGTTAGTCTGAATTTTTTTTTAATAGCCTTCTCCATCCCTCCTATCCTCCTCCCAAAGCACACCCTTACTTCTCTCCCTCTTTTTATAAGGAATCAATAAAGAATTCATGATATTTAAATGAGAGTGACTTTATTTCCATAATTAAGCTGTACTCGAAGGGGGTGGGGGAGTTGCTTACAGGGACTGAGTCAATCAAGGGGGGGTGGGTGTTCATCAACAAACACAGCAGTCACACTGTACCCTGGCCATTGATGAAGCTCGTTTTCAAAGCTTCTCTGATGCGCACCGCTTCCTGGTGTGCTCTTCTAATCTCCCTGGTGTCTGGCTGTGCGTAATCAGCGGCCAGGTGATTTGCCTCAGCCTCCCACCCCGCCATAAAGGTCTCCCCCTTACTCTCACAGAGATTGTGGAGAATACAGCAAGCAGCAATAACATAGGGGACATTGGTTTGGCTGAGGTCTGAGCGAGTCAGTAATGTGTGCCAGCGCGCCTTTAAACGGCCAAATGCACATTCCACCACCATTCTGCACTTGCTCAGCCTGTAATTGAACAGATCCTGACCACTGTCCAGGCTGCCTGTGTATGGCTTCATGAGCCATGGCATCAAGGGGTAGGCTGGGTCCCCCAGGATAATGACAGGCATTTCAACATCCCCAACTGTTATTTTCTGGTCTGGGAAGTAATTCCCTTGCTGCAGCCATTTAAACAGAGTAGTGCTTCTGAATACGCGAGCGTCATGAACCCTCCCTGGCCATCCCACGTGGATGTTTGTGAAACGTCCCTTGTGATCCACCAGTGCTTGCAGCACCATTGAAAAGTACCCCTTCCGGTTTACGTACTGGGTGCCCTGGTGCTGCGGTGCCAAGATAGGGATATGGGTTCCATCTATCGCCCCCCCACAGTTAGGGAATCCCATTGCAGCAAAGCCATCCACTATGGCCTGCACGTTTCCCAGAGTCACAACCTTTCGTAGCAGCAGCTTAGTGATTGCTTTGGCTACTTGCATCACAGCAGCCCCCACAGTAGATTTTCCAACTCCAAATTGATTCCCGACTGACCGGTAGCTGTCTGGCGTTTCAAGCTTCCACAGGGCTATCGCCACTCGCTTCTCTACTGTGAGGGCTGCTCTCATCTTGGTATTATGGCGTTTCAGGGCAGGGGCAAGCAAGTCACAAAGTTCCATGAAAGTGCCCTTACGCATGCGAAAGTTTCGCAGCCACTGGGAATCGTCCCACACCTGCAACACTATGCGGTCCCACCAGTCAGTGCTTGTTTCCCGGGCCCAAAATCAGCGTTCAATGGATAGAATCTGCCCCATTACCATCAGGATCTCCAAAGCGCAGGGGCCCGCGGTTTGAGAGAATTCTGTGTCTACGTCCTCATCACTGTCATCGCCGCGCTGCCGTATCCGCCTCTTACTCGCCTCGGTTCGAAGGTCCTGGTTCAGCATATACTGCACGAGAGTGCGCGAGGTGTTTAAAACATTCACGATTGCGGTATGGAGCTGAGCAGGGTCCATGCTTGCTGTGCTATGGCGTCTGCACAGTTCACCAAGCAAAAAAGGCGCGAAACGGTTGTCTGCCGCTTTCAGGGAGGAAGGGAGGGAGGGGTGAGGCTGTACCCAGAACCACCTGCGAAAATGATTTTTGCCCCATCAGGCACTGGGATCTCAACCCGGAAATGCCAAGGGGCGGGGGAGGCTGCGGGAACTATGGGATAGCTACGGGATAGCTACCCACAGTGCAACGCTCCAGAAATCGACGCTAGCCTCGGACCATGGACGCACAACACCGATTTAATGTGTTTAGTGTGGCCGCGCACACTCGATTTTATAAAATCTGTTTTACAAAACCGGTTTATGCAAATTCGGAATAGTCCCGTAGTGTAGACGTACCCTGTATTACATTTGGTAAGTAAGTTGCCATTGGGACTGAAAACTCTACTGGAGGTGGACAGGAGCCTGTTACAAAACTAAAATAACCAAGATTTACCAAACTCCCTGTTACACATTCAATCCTCTGTTTGTGCACAAAGCATCAATTGGGGCTCTAATAAATGGCAGCCTTCCTTTAACACAGATCGTTGTTCCTTGTGACTTTCAGATGCATTCGAATGGCAGCTGTTCAGAGGTCATGTGCTGCTAGTTCATGAGCAGCAGCAGAGTCTCTGTACGTTTACCAACCATAGAGCTGGGTGTGTCTGCATCCAAGTAACTGCAGAGTCAGTGTAGTCCCAGACAGTTAATTGCACAGTCTCACTTTCTGGTCTCATTGATCATTTGGGAAGAAACAGCAACGGTTTGGTGGGGTTTGGTTTTTTTCCCCTTCGTTTTCTCCTAAGGAATGTGTGATCTTGAGCATGTTAGTTTAAGTTCCCTGTGGGTCAGGAAAATTCCATCTCCTTGAAATAGCTGGGAAGTGACCTGTTTGTATCACCTAGAATAAAGGAGCTTTTAAAGAAGACATTGCTTTACAATTATGCTGGGATAAAAACAGTAAATTCCACGGCCAGACACCAGGCCAGGATCAATTGATGGGACCAGGATCAATTAATTACAGGAGAAACAATCTCTTGGGAAGTAGCTGTAATTTGTCCCCAGACCTTTCCTTGTTCTCATATGCTATCAGGGATTCTCTTCTAGAGGGCAGACTCAGAGTTAGCATCATCTGGGCATGTACCCTCACTCTGTATTCCCTGTTTTTCCAGAGTTTGAGTTTTACTGAACTCGATGTTCTGGAAGGTAAGAGATATTCACAGCCAAAGTTAACTCTCTGTTAACAAAGGTTTTGTTAGTAACAAATAATGAGACTAATCCCTCACTGTGGTAATTCCACTGACTTCAGTGTGCTCTTTCCCCATTTCTAGTTCCAAAAAAATAAGCAAATTAAAACAACCTTGAGACCTAAAATGCTGTGAGAAAATGGAAATTTTAGTAGCTCAAATAATTCAGTTTCTTCTGTGTCTTGTGCATGTGTAAATGGCACAACATATTAATTTATAAGCACATCTTTCTTAACTTCTTTAAATATTCTGTAGTACATTGACTAGATCAAGTGGGTTGTTCAATGCAGTGAGCTTTTCATGCATTGCCTAATACATATTTTTCATATTATGTAAATGAACAAAATTGTGTATTTCATGCTGTGAACTGTGTCGGTAGCTCAGATTAATAGGTTTATTTTCTCTCTCTCTTTCTCTCTCTGTGAGGCACAACAAAATAATTTAGTGATGCTGAAAACATTCCCTTCTCCTCCAGAACTGCCTTGGAATCACCTTCATTTATAGATTAATCTGGCCCTGTGTCTCTACAAGGAAAATACAGTTTCTATGAAAAAAACACAATCTTTTAATTAAAGGGACTGAACAGAATAGGTTACTCAGACATAAGTTAGGGGGTTGTTATAGAAGTGGGTGGGTGAGATTCTGTGGCCTGCGTTGTGCAGGATGTCAGACTAGATGATCATAATGGTCCCTTCTGACCTTAAAGTCTATGAGAATAGCCACATGATGGTGACACATCAGGAATGCAAAGCAACAGGTTCCTGGTTTGCACATTGATGGTGACAAGGGATTGAACTCGACTCCCCTCTTTTCACAGACACATTTGTTTTATTCTCTGAGGTCAAACATAAGTTTAAATGTTGTACTTAGTCCTCTGCCTTGTAGCTTCAACAGCCGCAGATGCAAGATGAGTTACTGCAGCCTAGACCTCGTGTCCGTGTTTAGGTGGTTTTCACCTAAACGTTCAAGCAGCTCACAGCAATGTCCGGAGCTCCCCAAGTGCCACTGACAGCTGAGCTCTTCCTGCCCACTGAGCCCAGCCCAGACAGTGGGTGGGGGGTGAGTTTGTACCCAAATAACTGACAGAGCCAAGCAAGGAGCAAAGAAATGTTTGCTTCGGTCACTAGGTCTCTGTTTCTATTGCTCGTTGTCTCTCTCCCCTTCCCTGATAAGGAGCAACGGTAAGAGAAGAAGAGGTTAAAACATGTGCTAGGTGGTGGCTGGGTTTGGATTTAAAACCATCTCAGCGTCCTCTAGTGTGACACTGACACCATCAGCTTCTCACCTTTCACTCACACTTCATTAATAACAGTTTCCCTGAACTACTTTGCTGTGATTATTTCAATGGCTCCTACACCGATACCTGCTGCCCCTTCTGGCTGGTTAATTGCACTATTTGGAACCTGCTCCTAAAATTACACCCTTCCTGGGAGCAAGATTCAGAACTGCCCAAGGAAACCCCATTGGGTTCCAAGTGCAGCCCAGGCAGGGTGGCAAGGGGACAGCCCAGGGGTCTCAGAGCTTCTTCTTCCTCCTCACAGAGAGAAGGTTAAGGGGGGCCACTGGTTATGACTCCTGGGTTTTAGTCCTGGCTGTGGGAGGAAAGGGGTGTTTAGTGGATTAGAGTTGGGGGCTTAGGAATCAAAGAGGAAACATCTCCCTTTTCAGCTTCAATGCACATTGAACAAGAACATGGCTTCTCATCTCTTCCGTTTCAGAGGAGCAGCCCTGTTAGTCTGTATCCACAAAAAGAACAGGAGTACGTGTGGCACCTTAGAGACTAACAAATTTCTTAGGTTCTGTTGCCATCATGTGGCCATTTCATTTCACTTCTTATTGTTAAAAAGGTCTGGGTACTTCAATGAGGCTAATCATCTAGTGGAACAAGCTCCGCAAGGGATGTGGTTAATTCCCCATCACTGCTGTGTGTAAATGAAGACTGCAGCTCTTGCTGCAAGACACGTGGTGTGTGGGTGTCCCTGTTCCCCCTTCAGAAACTCTGGTACATGGTGCTTCCCTCCTCCCACTTCAAGATCCCCATCATGTGGGTGCTCCCATCCAGGATCTCCGGTGGGTGTCTCTGTCCCCCACCCCATGAACTAGCTCCCGTGTGTGGTTTCCCCTGCCTGCCCCCAGCTGGGATCTGTGGGTGTCTCTGTTCCTCTTTTCAAGATCCGTGTTGCTTGGGTGCATCCCTCCCCCCCACGTCAGAATCCCCAGCGTGTGGGTGCTCCCATCCCCCCCTCCAGGCTCTGCGGGGGGTGTCTGTATAAAAAGAGACCGTGTCTCGCTGTCTTGCCCAGGCTACGCTGCAGGGGCTATTCACGGGCACGATCCCACTACCGATCGGCACGGGAGTTTTGACCTGCTCCATTTCCGACCTGGGCCGGTTCACCCCTCCTTAGGCAACCTGGGGACCCCAAGTTTCCCCAGGATCACCATATTGATGCTGAACTTAGTGCAGACACCCACTCGGCACAGCTCCCTGCAGCCCGGAACTCCTGAGCTCAAGTGATCCGGCGGTTTCAGCCGCCCCAGGAGCTGGGATCACAGGCACCAGCCACGTGGCCCGGCTGGTTACAGAGTCTCCCGCTTCCAACTTCAGGCTCAGCCTGGGAGCTCTGCGCTCTGAGCGGGTGGAAGTGGAGCCTGGAACTGAGCTGATGCGCTGAGGGTTATTTGCACTGTGCGCTTCACATGGAGGTGAAAACACGGGGCACAGTTCTTTGAGCACAGCCCTCGTCCTGAGGAATGGTGGCGGGGCGGGGGCTGCATAAAGAGAGACCGGCTTTCCCTGGTGGTGCTACAGCGGCTCTTCACAGGGGCAGTCCCACAGCCAATTGGTACCAGAGTTTTTCCGGCCTCCCTACCTGGGCTGACCTGGCTCCCCTCTCTTTAAGGGAATTGGCGACCCCAAACTTCCCAGAAACCATCATAACGAGGCCAACCTGAACACTGACACCTGCTCAGCACCCCGGGGTGCAGCCCTGAACTCCAGCAATCAGCTACACTCAGCTGCCCACCCAACAAGCGCTACACGCAGGAGCCTTCGTGCCCCGCGTGTTCAGCTCCCTCCCAGCGCCAGCTTTAAACTCTGCTGCTCAGTTCTAAGCTTTGGCCACACGGGGGCAGCCTGGAGCTCAGCCCACGCCTCCCGTTGCTGGTTGCGTTTCCCGCTCCTCGTGGCAGGTTCACACCCCGCAGGCAGATCTCTGAACCGGAGCCGAACCGTTCCCCAAATCCAGCGCTTTAGCAGCAGCTTTGCTAGGAAAGCGCTGACGTCCCCAAGTAAAGTAAGAGCCAGAGCGCTGTGTCCAGGATCTTCTATTGGGCCCCTCACCGTGGTGTCTGTCAGGCGCAAGGGGAAACCAGGGAAATGTTTTCATGGCGTTTAAGGGCAGAAGGGGCCATTAGCTCAGCTAGTCTGACCCCCGAATAACACAGAATTACACCATGACACACACTGATCCCACTGACCTTAGACAGATCAAAGCGTCTCAGCCCTCAGGAAGGAGGCTAAACTGGGTACCAGAGGCAGCGAACAAGGGGCCCCCAAGGCAATGGCAGGGAACTGACGAGGTGAAATATGCCCAGATGATCCCAGCAGGCGACCCACCCCCATGCTACAGAGGTGGGAGTCCCTGTTCCTCCTGCCCTTAACAATCCCTGGTGGTAAGTGTGTCCCCCCAGTTCCCCAGATAAGAATCCTCCATGTGGTTTCCCTGGCTTCACCTCCAGATAAGAACATTCTGTGGAGGGGGTGGGAGGAAGGTTGTCTGGCAGAGATGTGAAGGGGGACTGTGTCTCCCTGTCTGGCCCAGGCTCCTTGGAGGAAGTGATCTCAGTGTGTCTGGCTGTCTCCATTCCTCCCACCCATAAGAATCCCTGATGTGTGGGTGCACCCTAGACCATTAAGGATCCTCTGGTGGGTGGGTGTCTCTCTCGCCCTAGTCAGGATCTCTGGGACGTGCCTGTATAAAAAGAGACTTTGACTCACCCAGGCTGGGCTGCCATCATGGAACAGACCAGGTCCTTCTGTGGAGGGTTTGTGTTCCTCCAAGGACGTGATCTCAGTGTGTGTGGGTGTCCCTGTCCCTTCAACCCTTAACAATCGCTGGTGCATGGGTGCGCTGGGCCCCATTACAATCCCCTCTGTCTTACCCCCCATGAGGGATCCGGTGGATGTGGGTGTTCTCCACACTACCGGGGCTGTCTGGTTCCCCTGTCCCTCCTGGTTAATAGTGGAGTGTGTGGGTGTCCCCCCACCCGTTAAGGATCCATGTTGTGTGGATGCCCCCATTCTTCTCATTAAGAATGGTGCAACGGAGCATATGGGTGTGTCCCCCACCCCATGAACTAGCTCCCGTGTGTGGTTCCCCTGCCCCCATCCAGGCTCTGTGGTGTCTGGGTGTCGCTGTTCCTCTTTTCAAGATCCGTGTTGCAGGGGGGCGTCCCTCCCCTCAAGTCACAATCCCCAGCATGTGGCTGCTCCCATACCCCCATCCAGGCTCTGCGGGGGGGAGGGAGGTCTAAAAAGAGACCACATCTCACTGTCTTAGCCAGGCTACGCTGCAGGGGCTATTCACAGGTGTGATCCCACTACTGATCAGCATGGGAGTTTTGATCTGCTCTGATCTGGGCCAGTTCACCCCTCCTTAGGCAACCTAGAGATCCCAAGCTTCCCCAGGATCACCATATTGATGCTGAACTTAGTGCAGACACCTGATTGGCACAGCCCCCTGCAGCCCAGAACTCCTGAGCTCAAGCGATCCGCCAGCCTCAGCCTCCCCAGGTGCTGGGATCACAGGCACCAGCCACAGAGCCGGGCTTGTTTTGCAGTTTGGCACCTGGAGCTTTAAACTCTGCTTGTGAGCTCTGTGCCTTGGCCAGACGGAGACAGCCTGGAACTGGGAAATGCTCCTGCTCCCCTCGCCCCTGTCTCATGTCGAGCTGCAGGCGCCGCTGTCCTGCTAGGTAAGATCCCGGATGTTTCGGTGCCCCCTTTCCCCACCCAGGTGTCCGGGTACCTCTGCCCCCCATACAGAATCCTGGATGTGTGGGTGTCCGTCCCTCTGCAGAGGATCCCGGAGTGTGGATGCCCTTGTCCCCCCCTACACGATCCTGGGTGTGTGGGTGCCACTCTCCCCCCCGTAGATCTCTGGTGGGTGGGTCCCCAGGGTGTGAGTGCTCCCATCCCCCGATACAGGCTGGGGAGGGGGGTATAACTGGCTCTCCGTGTCCTGCCTAGGCGGTGCTACAGCAGCTGCTCCCAGGGGCAGCAACCCCACTGTCACCCTGCAGCTTTACCCTGCTCCAGGGGTGACCTGCTTCACCGTCCTGTGGGAGCCCGGGGACCCCGAACTTCCCAGAATCACCTGATTGATGCCGAGCTTAGCACAGACACCAGCTCAACATGGCAGGGTGCAGCCCTGAGCCCTGACAATCAGCTTCCCTCCGCCTCCTGCTGCACAGCGAGGATCCCACGCGACAGGCTTTGTGCCCAGTTTGTTCAGGAGCGTCCCAGGCTCCAGCTGTAAACTCTGCTGGTCAGTTCTAGTATTTGGCCACACGGGGGCGGCACTAACGGTCCCATCTAAACGCTGTTTGCGTTCGGCCCTTCGGATCGCAGATTGTAACCCGCGGGCAGATCTCTGAGCGCAGCCAAATCCCTCCCCAAACTGAACATTGAAGCATCAGCTCCCCTTGGAAAGATCAGGATTTTTGCCTTTAAAAACAAGGAAAATGTCCACAGCGAGAGACTGAAGAAGCTCAATTGATTTCATTGACTCCATGAATGTTCCTCTGTGTCCCCCTAGGAGTCATGCCCCACATTTTGGGGACCACTGAACCCTACTGGCTAATCAGGGGCTAGTGATGCCAAAGCCCAGGGAAAGGGAGAACATGTGCGGGGCCCCCAGCACTGGAGCCATGTGAAGGGGCTGCAGGAGAGGGGCAATGGCTGGTGGCCCAGGAAGTTAAGGGCAAAGGGGGCACAGGAGGGGGCAGGAGTTAGGGGTGAAGGAGGTGCAAGGGTTGGGAGTGCAGGAGCGAGCGGTAAAGGGGGAGTGGGGATTGTCCAGGGGCAATGGGGAAGTGCCAAAGTACAAGCTTTGCCCAGGGCACCATTTCCCCTAATGCTGGTCTGAGCAAACAATTGGAAATGACCCTTCAGTGGGACCAGAACCACAGTGTAGAAAAGCCCCTTTGTTAAGTGGTGGTGGCTGAGGGCTTAGGGAGATGGGTTAAAAAACAATGGGTGTCTTTCAGTGGAGGTTTGATTCTTACCTGCTAGGGAAGGCTGGTGTGTGGTGTCTCCATGGCTGCACTTTCAGTGTCTGATCTGCCACAGGGAGCCAACTCTAGACATATTCAGAGGCTCTATGCAAGGGTTTCTCAAACTACCTTTCACTACAACCCCTTTTTGCAAAAAAAAAAAACTTACTACATGACCCTAGAAAGACGCACTAAGCCCCTCTACACTGAGCACAGGCAGAGGAGACAAAGCCTGAGCCCTGCCCCAGTTGGGGGAGGGCAAAACCAGAGCTTAAGGGATTCAGCCCTGGGTGGTGGGTCTCAGACTTTTGGTTTCAGCCCCAGGCACCAACAAGTCTAATGCCAGCCCTTGCGACCCCATTAAACAGGGTTATGACCCACTTTGGGGTCCTGACTCTCAGTTTGAGAACCACTGTTCTATGCTGATGGGAGAGAGTTTTCCTGTGGGTGCAGTTAATCCACTTCTCAAAAGGTGGCAGCTATGTCAGTGGGAGAAGCTATATCGGTGGGTGTGCAAGCTGTGGTGTTTGCCACATTTAAGAAGTTTAATCAAACCCCATTTTTAAAACCACCTGTGGTCTGGGAATGGCAAAGGAGCTCGAGGAATCAGGGTTTGTCTTTCAAAGTCCTGGACATCACGATTCCACACTCTTAGTGTCATGGGGACCTTGCTCAGTGTTAGAGTGCTTGACTGCAGTTCAAGTAGTTCTTAGTTCAAACCGCCGTGTTCTCTTATAACCCTCTTTCTTTTTTAAAAAAAAAAGAAAACATTTTCATTTCCATTCTCCATTATGTTCAGGGGCTCCTCTATACAGGAATGCTTGATATCAATGTAAACACTCAACATTTCACTGTCCAAATGCATAAAAACCTAGCAAAGCTGTCCATCAGCTGAAATCAGTTCCAATCCTCTAAGTGTCTAGTTTATGTTTTCATCAGTTAAACAAAGGTATCATATGAATGTACATTTGCAGATCCCTCTTCTCCAGGAGCTATGCTGTGCAGAAGAAAAAGAACCACATCCAGCTGCAGTTCAGGAGTCTGATGACCAAAGAGCCACGAAGTGTTCTGAGGTCTGGAGAAAAATGCTTTTTAGTGAGCTATTGAACAAGCTCAACCTGTTTAGCTTATCAAAAGAAGATTGAAAGGTGACTTCATTGAAGTGTTGAAGGGCCTTAATGGAGACAAAAGATTGGGCATTAAAGGGCTTTTTAATCGACGAGAGAAAGTCATAACAAGACTCAGTGGCTGGAAGGTGAAAAGAGACAAATTCATATTAGAAATAAGACACAAATATTCAACAGCGAGGATGATTCACGACAGGAACAAGCTACCAAGGAAAGTGGTGGATTTGTCATCTCCTGATGTCATTTTATGAAGACTAAATGCCTCTCTGGAATGTGTTTGCCCCAAAAGTAGCTATTGTGTCATACAGGAGGCCTGTGATATGCAGGGGGTCAGATGAGATGCTCTAATGGTCTCTTCTGGCCATAAAGTCGACTAATTTCTGAAAAACTGAATGTAGCATTGGGAGCACCATCTGATGTTTTCCTGTCTAGCCGGCTTGCTTTCTAGAACGAACGCTCCTTGAGTGGGGTGATCCACAGGGAGTAGCTCAAACCTCCAGATTGCCTGGGCAGGGGCAGGACATTAGCACAGCAAGGGAGGGATGTGGCAGTGACATCACAAAGGCTTTTTGCAGGACCTCAGACTATTGGTCAAAGGTGGTGGGGAGGTGGTGACCTCACAGAGAGATGCTGACATCAGCCAGGCAGGACAGGGGTGAGGGGCCAGGGAAACCTCAGAGACCCCTGTGGCTTTGCTTCAGCAAGTCTCCTTCTCGAGGTCTCTCTTTCAGGACAGAGAGTATTCGGGTTCATGTAGGTGAGTGCCAGGAGGAACCTCTTTCGAGTTTTCTCCATCCCTTTTAGTGATTTTACTAGAAAACAGCCATCCCTGTTTAGAAGGTAAGAGCCTCCTCAAGGTTTGAAACCTGTTCAGTCTGATCCATCAGGTGACAGTTGAATTCTAGGCATGGAAAACACAAGCTTAAGGACGCAGAATTTTATTCCGCACTTGGGATTTTGTCCCTTAGAATCACTGGGGTCATTAGGATTTGTCCTTTTGTTTCACCTTTTCCTCCATCAATCCCTTCCTCCTTTCTCTTTGTCTCTTGCTTCTTTTGTCCTTTCACCTGTTCCCTCCCAACACCAGGAGAAAGAGGTGTGTGTGTGTGTGTTGTGGGGGAGTGCTCTGCATCTCCCGCTCTTGAGGTCCACCCAGAAATGAGGGGCTGAAATAGTGCTTGGGCAATGATACCCATCAGTGACCTGGGCCATCCTTTGGACTCTCTGGTGAGAACCCACAGCCTCCCGTCCTCAGTCTCTACCCTGATTGGCTGAGCAGGGGGTTATTGACAGGGAGGAGACTCAGGTCCTTGTTGTTCTCTTTTAAGACCAAGGAAATAAGTCAGAAGCACTTAAGTGATAACCAGTCATATGTTTGATGAATTTTGCTGCTTCTCTGCATTAATTGTCTCTGAGCACTTCATGATTCTCTCTAACATTGCAGTTCTCCTCAAATACTTGCTGAATAATTAGTGTGCACTGTTGTTGGTCTGGAGCTCATCTGAGAGCACTTTACTCAGGTCATTCAATGCATGAAATTCAAGATCCGATGGTTAGTTTGAAAATCAGGGCTCTTGGGTCCTATTCCCAACTCTGCCACTGACTGGCTGTGTGACCTAAGACAAGTCAATTCTCCTTTCTCAGCCTTAGCTTCTCCCTCTTTCAAGTAGGGATAATAACTTGGGACCTTACCAGACCGGCTCAGTGAAGACGGGGGGTTGGCAGAGCAATACAGACGCTCTCCAGAGCACGGAGCAGCAGCCGCCCATGCAGCCAGGCAATGAGCATTTCCCACAGCCTGGAGCCGAGGGGGAGGCGGCAGCTGCTGTTCCAGCTCCTCGGGGACAGGCCCTGTCAGCCAACAGCCACTTCTTACTCCCCACAGCTAAGGGCGCCGGGTTCCTCCGGTGGGGGTGTGGAGCAGCCGTTTGTTTTCCTGTTCGCACTCCTCTGCGGTGTGAAAATTGGGGAGGGGAGGCAGAAGCCCCACTTCCCTCCTGAAATGACGCCCAGTGGGGGAAGCCAGGACAACAGGGTGGGGCGGCAAGTGGTGGCCAGACTCTCACTGCCAGGGTCTAGTCCAGCTCAACCTCCTCCCCGCGCCACTGGCCCCCAGTCCCCTTCCACCACCAGGTCAACCCGGGCACTAGGGCAGGAACGGGGTGAGGCAGCAAGTGAAGCTGAGCAAGGCAGGCAAAAGCAAATCTTGTCTTTGTGGGCCGCTCACAATGACATCCTTTTTGTGTGCAACTGCTGCAAAAACCTCCCGGGCAGAGAAGCAACAGGCCAAAAAATTCCTACCCAACTGCCAAAGTAGTTCAAATGGGAGAGCATTAGACTGAAGATCTAAAGTTCCCTGGTTCAATCCCAGACTTTAGCAAGTCTTTTCATCCCTCTTTGTGCAGGGGTGGATTGTTTTCTGGGAGCACAGTGGTGTCTGCACCCAAGATGAGCAGGACTGCCTTAGGGGGTCTGGAACAAAGCAATTTTGGAGGCCCCTTCCATTAAAAAAGTTGCAATACTATATTCTCATGGGGCCCCTGTGGGGCCTGGGGCAAATTGCCCTGCTTGCCTCCCCTCTGGATGGCACTGAAAGCGAGTCTCTGATCTTGGGCTCTGCGGTAGGAAACAGGGCCAGCTCCAGACCCCAGCGCGGCAAGCACGCGCATGGGCGGCCCCTTTCCCGGGGGGGCGGCAGGCTGGGCCGGCGGACCTGCCACAGTCATGCCTGCGGGAGGTCCACCAGAGCCCCGGGACGACCAGACCTGCCGCAGGCATGACTGCGGAGGGGGCGCTCGTCCCGCAGCTCCAGTGGACCTCCCGCAGGCATGACTGCGGACAGTTCGCTGGTCCCGTGGCTCGGCTGGACCTCCCGCAGGCGTGCCTGCGGCAGCTCAAGCGGAGCCGCCGGACCTGCGAACTGTCCGCAGCTGCGAGAGGTCCAGCCGAGCCGCGCGACCAGCGGACCCTCCGCAGTCATGCCCGCGGGAGGTCCTCTGCTCCCGCGGCTCCGGGGCACCTCCCGCGCATGACTGCTTGGGGCGGCCAAAAAGGTAGAGCCGCCCCTGGTAGGAAAACATAGAATGGGCTTCTGCCCCTAGTTGGCCCACCTGACCTGTAAGGATGAGAGCTGTCTTTCCCAACATGACAGGAAGAGAGCAAGGCAGGGTGACCCTCACGAATGGTGCCAGAGGGCTCCTGGGCAGGGATTGGGGATGAACACTCCTCTGTGCAGCTGAGCAAGGGTAGTACCAGGGAAGGGGCGTCTGTGAAAATGGCCGTGTGGAAGGTGGCAGGGATTTGGGGACCCAGGAGGAGGTGCTTGATGTTCAGTGCCTTGGAGCAGCCATGGTGGGTGTTCAGGAAATGCACATTAACAACTCTAGGGTAGCTCAATAGGCAGAGGGTGATTGGAGGAAGGGCCTCCTGGCCAGGGAAGAATGATGGGGCTGGAGTCTTGTTCTTCACGTTGGCGGTGCGAGTACAGAAGGGGCTGGAGCTCCAACCAGGGAGGGCATTACTGGTGGGCTTTGTGCTCTGTGGCACTGGTTACTGCTATATTAGTGTGTATGGTCCCCAGTTAAGGCATGAGAGGGAAGATCAAAGGCTCCCTTCCTCTGGACTGCATGATGTTTGTGGTTGTGGGGGGGGGGTTGATTTTAATTGTGTCAGCCGGCCTGAGGACCGCTGGTCCCGTTTTCCCAACCTTCTGAGGAAACGTTTTTACAATGAGCACTACCTGGCGCAGGTCTGTAGTGAGGTCGGCTTAGAGGAGCTCACTCCAGCCACAGAGGGGGTTCACCTTTCTGCAGGGACAGACCAGGACTCGCTTTGACCGGATTTATGCTCAGCTTTTTTGTCTTTAGCATGTTGCTTCTCAGATTCTTTCTTGGCCTGACTTGTTACACTTTGACAATTAACAGGCCAGAGTTTGTGCACCTTCCTATTATCCTCACTAGGATCTGATTTCCAAATTTTGAGGAATGACTTTTTGCCTCTAACAGCCTCCATTACTCTGCCATGTACCTAGAGTGGCGTTTTGCTGGTCCTCCTATTGTCGTTTCTGATTTAGGGCAAACGTTTCATCTGAGCCTCTAACTGCGGTGTTTTTAAACGCTCTGCATGCTGCTTGCAGGCACCTAACACTTGTGACAGCAGCTCCTTTTAATTCCCATCCAACCATCTGTACTTATGCTGATAGGTCGACTTTAGGTCTTTAACTTTGAGCAGTAGCTGAGAAGATGGTAAATCGGGCAGAAACCCATTTGACAAACCTCTTCATTTCCTTGTTATTTCCTGTCTTCTTCATTCATCCCCTTTTCTTTATTTCCTGGCTGAGGCGGCGGCCTGCCAGGGTGCTCCCTGGCACCTCTGGCTGCCTGGGCTGAAGGTAAGAGGCAGGCCTGGGCGTGGCGTTGGCCTCCTGTCCCGTAATGAGGCCGCAGTGCTTCCTGGTCCCCTTTTCCCACCCACACCGGCAGGCGGCTGCTGCGGGAGAACACGAGGGAGGCTCTCGGGATGCTAGGCAGCGCTGTGTGGCTGTCAGGGAAAAGAGCCTTCTTCTCTAAAGATGGCTGGCAGAAAGGTGGTGCTCAGCTCTGTCAGCGACCTGCCCAGTAGCCTCACTGCCAGGGGATGCAGACGTTTCTGTAAGGTGCAGAAAGAGGGTATTTGGCTTCCAAGTTAATATGAGAAATACGCATTTAGGAGATGGCATTTCCATTCTTTCATTGGGGCCCCAGTGGCCTAATGGACAAAGCAATGGTGTTCTAAGTCAGAGATTGGGGGTTCAAGTCCCATCTAGGGTGAAAAACTGCCTTTTTCCTGTATATTGCAAGGAAACCTTGCCCTTATTTTCACCAAGGAAGCTCTGGGAGATGTTTGAACACAAAATACTGGATCTTGGGAAAAATCCCCCAGAAATGGCATCTTGACAAATGCTTTCGAAAACCTTCAGTAGCAAAGAGTTAATACTAGTGTTTGTCTGAGACTAGAGGGAAGGGGAGTGTTTACTCTGACACCTCCAGTAGTTTCCCCAGGAATTGAAATTAGGGGGGGGGTGTTTTTATTTACAGGGGGGGTGTCAGGGCCAATGAGATATATAAAAGAGATGTGACTAAAGTAAATGTTTTGTTAGGATAATGCAAATTTAACATAAGGATAATGCAAGTTACACATAACAGGTCTAGATTTCTAAAAATATATATAATTTAAAAAAAATGTATTTAATTTAAATTGACTTTTGAAAAGTAAGCCATCATGGGATAAGAGGGAAGTCCTCTCATGGATCAGTAACTGGTTAAAATCTTGGAAACAAAGGGTAGGAATAAATTATCAGTTTTCAGAATGGAGAGAGAGAAATAGTGGTATCCCAGAGGGGTCAGTACTGGGACCATTACTGTTCAACATACTCATAAATGATCTGGAAAAATGGGTAAACAGTGAGGTGACAAAATTTGCAGATGATACAAAACTGTTCAAGATAGTTAAATCCCAGGCAGACTGCAAAGAGTTACAAAGGGATCTCACAAAACTGGGTAACTGGGCAATAAAATAGCAGATGAAATTCAATGTTGATAAATGGCTTCATCAGATGCCTAGAATGGAACATATAGTGAGGATATATGTATATGCACACACACATAGAACATGAAAAGGTGGGAGTTGCCCAACCAACTCTAAGAGACTAATTAATTAAGATGAGCTATTCTCAGCAGGAGAAAAAAATGTTTGTAGTGATAATCAAGATGACCCATTTAAGATAGTTTGACGAGAAGGTGTGAGGATACTTATCGTGGGGAAATAGATTCAATGTGTGTAATGGCTCAGCCATTTCCAGTCTCTATTTAAGCCTAAATTGATTGTATCTAGTTTGCATATTAATTCAAGTTCAGCAGTTTCTCGTTGGAGTCTGTTTTTGAAGCTTTCTGTTGCAAAATTGCCACCTTTAAATCTGTTACAGAACGGCCAGAGGTTGAAGTGTTCTCCTACTGGTGTTTGAATGTTATAATTCTTGACGTCTGCTTTGCATCCCATTTATTCTTTTCCACAGAGACTGTCTGGTTTGGCCAATGTACATGGAAGAGGGGCATTGCTGGCACATAATGGCATATATCACATTGGTAGATGTGGAGGTGAACGAGCCCCTGATGGCATGGCTGATGTGATTAGGTCGTATTATGGTGTCACTTGAATAGATATGTGGACAGAGTTGGCATCGGGCTTTGTTGCAAGGATAGATTCCTGGGTTAGTGTTGTTGTTCTGTGGTTGCTGGTGAGGATTTGCTTCAGGTTTGGGGGTTGTCTGTAAGCAAGGATTGGCCTATCTCCCAAGATCTGGGAGAGTAAGGGATCATCTTTCAGGATAGGTTGTAGATCTTTGATGATTCGCTAGAGAGGTTTTAATTGGGGGATGAACGTAAAGGCCAGTGGTGTTCTGTTATTTTCTATGTTGGGCCAGTCTTGTAGTAGGTGACTTCTGGGTACTCTTCTGGCTCTGTCAACGTGTTTTTTCACTTCAGCAGGTGGGTATTGTAGTTTTAAGAATGCTTGATAGAGATCTTGTAGGTGTTTATCTCTGTCTGAGGGATTGGAGCAAATACGGTTGTATCTTAGAGCTTGGCTATAGACAATGGATCATGTGGCGTGTCCTGGATGGAAGCTGGAGGCATGTAGGTAAGTATAGCGGTCAGTGGATTTCCGGTATAGGGTTCTGTTTATGTGACCATCGCTTATCAGCACAGTACTGTCAAGGAAATGGACCACTTGAGTGAATTGATCTAGGCTGAGGTAGATGGAGGGATGGAAATTGTTAAAATCATGGTGGAATTCCTCAAGGGCTTCTTTTCCATGAGTCCAGATGATGAAGATGTCTTCAGTGTAGCGCAAGTACAGTAGGGGCATTAGGAGATGAGAGCTAAGGAAGCGTTATTTTAAGTCAGCCATAAAAATGTTGGCATACTGTGGGGCCATGTGGGTAACCATAGCAGTGCCGCAGACTTGCAGATATATATTGTCCTCAATGTGAAATAGTTGTGGGTGAGGACAAAGTTGCGAAGTTCAGCCACCAGGTTTGGCATGTAACTAGTTCACAAAACTGCAGGGGGGTGTTGGGAAATCACTGCTCATGCCCCTGGCCAGCCTATTTCCCTTTGCCGCTCTGAAACGTGCCCCCACGTGCAGGCCCCGAAGCTGGGTCCGGGGGCGGCTTTAGCTAGGGCAAGCATGTCCTTGGAGGTAATTGTCTCTCTGGAGGTGAAAGTCATCAGTGCAGGGTGCGAAGGGAAGTGGCAGTCGAAGGAGAATGCAAGGCATGTGGTGGGCAGGCCAGGGATTTATTTGTCCCCCCTTCAAAAGGGCTCACCCTCCACGTCGGGGAACCAAACCCCGGTCTCCCGCATGACAGGCGGGGACACTCACCACTATACTAACAAGGAAAGGGGCACGGTGAGTGGCCCCAGCTCCCACAGACCAGATATGGTCAGCGTACACCTACACCGTTGCATGGGACCCAGCAGGCAACAGCACCCCTGGCCCTCTTCTGCTTCCCAAAGGCTTTGGCCGCAGCAACAGCCCTGGGAAAAGCCCTGGCCCTCCTCACCTGCCCTTGCCCAGCACGACGCCTTTTCGGGCCTACGCAGCTCCTCACACAACACCCGCCTGGGACCTTGCCCTCCCCTACCAGCTCAGCAGCACCTTTTTTCCTCTCAAAACCTCCTCTTGCCACCCTCCCCCTTCCACACTTCACACTCACCTCATCACAAACTCACCCACGGCCCCTTTGGCTTCTCAAGCGCCTCTGGAGGGACGCAGCTGCCCTGGCACGCAGATCCTTCCCTTCAACGCGCACTGGACGGACATTCGAAACACAGCCCTTTCCAGGAGGGAATGCGCTGCTTTTGGACCCTGGCGCCCAGCAAGAAGTCCTGGGACTCTTTTTCTGACCGATGGACCCCACTGACTTGCCTTTACCAAGCAGAAACTGAGGACCGGCTCATGGCTCTCTTTGCAAACGGACGCCATCAGACTGAGACACAAGGCGTGATGCAGGATAGCCCCTCCCCACCAAAAAGCAATGCCATGACCCAGATTTGAACCGAGGTTGCTGCGGCCACGGCGCAGAGTACTAACCACTGTATGATCATGGCCAGGCGCTGGGGGCGCAGGCAGCAGCCTGGTGGAAAATGCTCAGCCCTGCGCTCTCGTGGCGGCCACCTACCTCGCCGGCGGCCACAGGTCTTTCTCAAGTCTCCCCATTACAGTCACAGGTCAAATGCTGAGCAAAGGAAAAAAGACAGGAAGCCAATCCCATGCCTGTCCCTTTTTCTGTCTTCCTCCACCCCTGGACCAAGTCCCTCCCCATTTGTCTGGGCCATTGTCCTCATGGCCCTGGCCAGCCTATTTCCCTTTGCCGCTCTGAAACGTGCCCCCACGTGCAGGCCCCGGGGGAGGCTTTGGATAGGGCGAGCGTGTCCTTGCGAGGTAACTGTCTCTCTGGAGGTGAAAGTCATCAGTGCGGGGTGCGAAGGGAAGTGGCCGTCGAAGGAGAATGCAAGGCATGTGGCGGGCAGGCCAGGGATTTCTTTGTCCCCCCTTCAAAAGGGGTCACCCTCCCCGTCGGGGAATCGAACCCCAGTCTCCCGCGTGACAGGCGGGGATACTCACCACTATACTAACGAGGAAAAGGGCACGGTGAGTGGCCCCAGCTCCCACAGACCAGCTATGGTCAGCGTACACCTGCACCGTCGCATGGGCCCCAGCAGGCAACAACACTCCTGGCCCTCTTCTGCTTCCCAAAGGCTTTGGCCACAGCAACAGCCCTGGCCCTCCTCACCTGCCCTTGCCCAGCAGGACGCCTTTTTGGGCCTACACAGCTCCTCACACAACACCCGCCTGGGACCTTGCCCTCCCCTACCAGCTCAGCAGCACCTTTTTTCCTCTCAAAACCTCCTCTTGCCACCCTCCCCCTTCCACACTTCACACTCACCTCATCACAAACTCACCCACGGCCCCTTTGGCTTCTCAAGCGCCTCTGGAGGGACGCAGCTGCCCTGGCACGCAGATCCTTCCCTTCAACGCGCACTGGACGGACATTCGAAATACAGCCCTTTCCAGGAGGTAATGCGCTGCTTTTGGACCCTGGCGCCCAGCAAGAAGTCCTGGGACTCTTTTTCTGACCGATGGACCCCACTGACTTGCCTTTACCAAGCAGAAACTGAGGACCGGCTCATGGCTCTCTTTGCAAACGGACGCCATCAGACTGAGCCACGAGGCGTGATGCAGGATAGCCCCTCCCCACCAAAAAGCAATGCCGTGACGCGGATTCGAACCGAGGTTGCTGCGGCCACGGCGCAGAGTACTAACCACTGTACGATCACGGCCAGGTGCTGGGGGCGCAGGCAGCAGCCCAGTGGAAAATGCTCCGCTCTGCGCTCTCGGGGCGGCCACCTACCTCGCCGGCGGCCACAGGTCTTTCTCAAGTCTCCCCATTACAGTCACAGGTCAAATGCTGAGCAAAGGAAAAAAGACAGGAAGCCAATCCCATGCCTGTCCCTTTTTCTGTCTTCCTCCACCCCTGGACCAAGTGCCTCCCCGTTTGTCTGGGCCATTGTCCTCATGGCCCTGGCCAGCCTATTTCCCTTTGCTGCTCTGAAACGTGCCCCCACGGGCAGGCCCCGGGAGAGGCTTTGGATAGGGCGAGCGTGTCCTTGTGAGGTAATTGTCTCTCTGGAGGTGAAAGTCATCAGTGCAGGGTGCGAAGGGAAGTGGCCGTCGAAGGAGAATGCAAGGCATGTGGCGGGCAGGCCAGGGATTTCTTTGTCCCCCCTTCAAAAGGGGTCACCCTCCCCGTTGGGGAATTGAACCCCGGTTTCCCGCGTGACAGGCGGGGATACTCACCACTATACTAACGAGGAAAGGGGCACGGTGAGTGGCCCCAGCTCCCACAGACCAGCTATGGTCAGCGTACACCTACACCGTCACATGGGCCCCAGCAGGCAACAGCACCCCTGGCCCTCTTATGCTTCCCAAAGGCTTTGGCCGCAGCAACAGCCCTGGGAAAAGCCCTGGCCCTCCTCACCTGCCCTTGCCCAGCACGACGCCTTTCCGGGCCTACGCAGCTCCTCACACAACACCCGCCTGGGACCTTGCCCTCACCTACCAGCTCAGCAGCACCTTTTTTCCTCTCAAAACCTCCTCTTGCCACCCTCCCCCTTCCACACTTCACACTCACCTCATCACAAACTCACCCACGGCCCCTCTGGCTTCTCAAGCGCCTCTGGAGGGACGCAGCTTCCCTGGCACGCGTATCCGGCTGATGGCAACCAAATGTGCAAGTCCGTCCCCGCAGAGCTGCCCCATAGGGTGACATTGAAGCAACTGTGGAAAACGGGACGGGGGTGGGGGGGGGTAATAGGCTCCTATATAAGAAAAAGTCCTGCCAAACCGGCCTGTCCCTTTAAACATGGGACATCTGGTCACCCTGGAGCAGCCCCGCACTCCTGCTCCCCGGTTGGTGCGTTTGTAACCCGGGGGTTGAAGCCGACGCGAGAAAGGGAAGGGAGCGAGCTCGCAGCTCTCCGGCGCCACCTGCTGGGAGCAGAGGGCAATGACTGAGCGACGTCCTGGCTAATTTAAATATCACCTGGTTCTCTCCTGGGTGGCTCCACTGGAGAGCTGGGGCGTGGCCTGAGTGTGGCAGCACCTTATTTGCATATTAAAAGCAGCTATTTGGGGCCATTGGGGTAAAATATGAGTAAGTTTTGGGGTTGGGCCCCACATGTTTAGTGCAGGCTGTGGGGAGCCGGGCTGAGCAGAGCCTGCCCCGATGGGGAGTGTGGTCACCCTGATCTGGGAGCGTGTGGCCAGACATGGGGAAGGGGCTGCGGGGGGGTGAGGGAGAAGAGAGGTGAGGGAGAAGGTTGGCTTTGGAAAGCAGAAAGTGCCCCTTGTCTTCCCCCCCCTTTTGGTGTCTGGGTGGGGTTCTTGTTACCTACTGAAGAGCAGCAGCAGTGGTGGGGGAGGGGAATTGAGACTCTGCTTTGGGGGTTGCTGTGGGGCGTGACACAAGCCCCCTGGGGCTGGGTGCTGCTGTGGGGCATAGGACAGGTCGGGGCGGGGGTGTCTGGGTGCTTGAGATGAGGGGCGGTTCCTGGTTGGCTGGTGCCGGCCTGCCTAGTGTTTTTTGACAGCTGGTCTCCCAGTGGGCCCTCCCCAACTGACGTTTCTGACAGGCCCATCTCCCATTGGTGACGTTGTCTGACAGCGATGCGGGGCGGAGCCGCCAGGGCCTTGTGCGCTCAGAGCTCAGCGCCGCCCGCAAGAAGCGGCGCGAGGCCGCGCGGGGCGGGTCCCGCTGCCGGGCGGAGGGACCGAGACCGCAGCAGCGGCGCCGCCTCCCGCCTGGCGCGGCCGCAGCACCAGGGGTCACAGGTGCGAGGCGCTCGCGCGCTGTTTCCTGCCGGTCGCGGGGTGACGGGTCCTGCCCGGGCGGCCGCGGGGTCCCGATGGCAGCGGGGGCTCTGGCGTCCGCCCGCCCGCGGCGGCTGGGAGTTGCGGGGCCACCTGCACTGGCCGGCGGCTGCGGCTTCTCCTCACCCCGCCCCCGGTGACTGGGAGCTCCGGGCTCCGCCTGCGGTGTCTGAGCGCCGGGGGCTCCTCTCCTGCCCGGGGCGGCCGGGAGCTCCCGGGGCTGCGGCTTCTCCTCACCCCGGTGACTGGGAGCTCCGGGCTCTGCCTGCGGTGTCTGAGCGCCCGGGGCTCCTCTCCTGCCCGGGGCGGCCGGGAGCTCCCGGGGCTGCGGCTTCTCCTCACCCCCCCCCCGGTGACTGGGAGCGCCGGGCGCTGCCTGCGGTGTCTGAGCGCTGGGGCTCCTCTCCTGCCCGGGCGGCCGGGAGCTCCCGGGCTGCGGCTTCTCCTCACCCCCGCCCGGTGACTGGGAGCTCCGGGCTCTGCCTGTGGTGTCTGAGCGCCGGGGGCTCCTCTCCTGCCCGGGGCGGCCGGGAGCTCCCGGGGCTGTGGCTTCTCCTCACCCCCCCCCCCGGGCCCTGGGAGCTCCGGGCGCTGCCTGCAGGGTCTGAGGGCCGGGGGCTCCTCTCCTGCCCGGGGCGGCCGGGAGCTCCCGGGGCTGCGGCTTCTCCTCACCCACCCCCGGTGACTGGGAGCTCCGGGCTCTGCCTGCGGTGTCTGAGCGCCGGGGGCTCCTCTCCTGCCCGGGGCGGCCGGGAGCTCCCGGGGCTGCGGCGCTGCAGGGTCTGTGAGCAACGACGTGGGGCTGCGGGGTCCTCCCGCCATCAAGGCCTGTTGGGAAATCCGGGGTCCATCCGCAGCGGCTGGGAGCTCTGGGGTCCGCTCGTAGGAGCTGCAGGGTCCGTCCGCCGTGGGGGGGGGCTGGGGGGGCTCCCCGGCCACCCATGGCTGCTGGGAGCCCCAGGGTCTGCCTGTGGGAGCTGTGGGGAGATGCGGGGTTTGGGGTGGAGGAGGGGGCTGCAGGCTGCTGGGTGGGGCCGTGGGATTCAGAATGCAGGAGGGGCTGTGGGTTGAGGCAGGGGTTGGGGTCCAGGATGGGGTGATGGCTCTGGGGTGGGGCAGGGATGAGGGTTCCTGGTGGGGTAGGAAGCTCTGGGGTGGGGCAGGTGGTTGAAGTGCAGGGGGGTGAGGGCTCTGGGGTGCAAGAGGGGGCTCTGGGTTTGGGGGGGTTCAGGGCTGGGGCAGGGGGCTGGGGTGCAGACTTACCTCGGGCGGCTCCTGGTCAGCGGTGCAGCAGGGGGGACCTACTGGCCACTTCCAGGGTGCAGCGCGGTGCCCTAGGACACGTAGGGACCAGCCTGCCTGAGCCCCGCAGCATCGCTGACCACACTTTATAACCTGGTCACCGCACTGGGAGCTCCAGGGTCCCCCTGTCCCATGTGGTGGCTGGGAGCTCTGGGATCCACCCACAGTAGCTGGGAGCTGTGGGGTCCATCCGTGGTGGCATGGGCCTGTGGGAGCCCCTTCCGCCACTGGTGGCTGATAGCTGTGAGGCCCCCACTGGCCGACAGCCCCAGTCTTCCTGCCCCAGGGCTGAGGCGGAAAATGTCACTGAGATCTGTGAAAGTCACAGATTCTGTGACCCCCTTTATATAATCTTAGCCTTAATCGTTGTTGACTGTCTCTCTCAATCTAGAGGTCTGTTCTAGGGCAGATGGGACAGGGAAGACAGAAGCTCACCCCCCAGCACAGGTTTGGGCAGCAATGGCTCTTGGGCTATTTGCTGTGCATGCAGAGGACTTGTCCAGGCCGGTGGAGCAGCTCAGCCAGATGAGGAGCTGGAAGAAGGAGACCTGAGCAGCCTGGAGATCCCTCTTTTTCTCCACAGCCACTGCCTGTCAGCAGGATTCCTCCTCCTCCTCAGTGAGACCAAATCTAAGCACCTAGATAGCTGGTCTGTCCGCTGCACCCCAGTCCCTCATGCCTGAGCCTCCCTGCCAAAGTCCTGCACCTGGCTCAAGAGAATTGTCTCACATCTTGCTGGGAACTCGACTTCTTGTGCCCAGAGAGTCTCGGCCCCATTCAGTAGAGGACCTGAGAAACACAGTGTCGCCTTTTCCAAATAAGTGCTTGGAAAGGTTTTGTTCCTGTGACCACGTGGCCTAATGGATAAGGCATCTGATTTTGGATCAGGAGATTGAGGGTTCGAGTCTCTTCATGGTTGTGCAATTTTACCTTTGTGCTGAAAGTCCTGCTCCCTTCAGGGCTGGAACCTCTTCTTGGTCGCTCAGGCCAATGCTCTGGCTTCAGCTAGAGCCCTGGGAAGGAGTTGGGGGTTGGGTGTCACAAAGGCTGGGGCATGAGCCCCAGGTGCTTCCAGTCTCTCCTTTGCCCTTCCTGACTTGCCAAAGAAAGTGGGCGGCTGCCCGGGCTAGCGTGTGGAGCAGTTTCCCTCTTCCAAGTGTGCGCCTGTCCCTGTGCTGGAGGGGGGTTGCTACATAGCACCTTGGGAGCCTGGGTGTTTCTCTGCTTCTCGCCAGCTCGGAAAAGCCTCTTGGGGTAAAATCTCCTGCCCCACTGCCAAAGTGAACACCTGGAGTGGGAACAGTAAGAGGCCCCACCAGGAGGCTGGCCCTGCTTTCCTACCATCTTCTGATGTTGGCCACAAAGCATCAGCAGCTGGCTGTGGGTGGTTTTCAGTGGGGGTTCGGCATGCCAGGGAGCAGCCTGGCTGGGTGTCTCTGTGGCTGTCTGCTGGCCACACATAGGCATGGTTCTCCTCTCCTCTTGCCCTGCCCTTGGTTGCTCTGTGGCTTTTAAGCCTTCCCTTGGAGCTGTCAGCACCAGCTGCCTCTGTCCTAGGTGCCCAGAGGAGGAGAGGTGTGCTGGGCTCCAGCCTGGGACTCTGCCTCCCTCCTGCCTTTCCCTGACTATGAAACCTGGCCCTGACACTCCTTTCTTCAAGTGCCATGTGGGCAAGAGGAAAAGTGTGGTAGAAAGCACAAGGGCCAAACTTGTGGGCATCAGAAATCCCAAACACCCAGTCAAACCATAGCCACTTCTAAACCCCATTCCCACCAGAGACCTGGCTCCAGTGGGTATGAGTCACTCAGCACAAGGTAAACAACTCATTCTTAGACAGCTGGAGATAGGAAAGCACTTGGATCTCCAGGGATTTACCATAATGTCCCGCTGAGATTTGAACTCAGATTCCAGCATGCCAACCATTACACCATGGGCCCAGCTTGTGCTAGTTTCTCTGAACGTTGGTGACCCTATCATAGAATACCAGGGTTGGAAGGGACCTCAGGAGGTATCTAGTCCAACCCCCTGCTCAAAGCCGGGCCAAGCCACAGACAGATTATTATCCCAGATCCCTAAATGGCCCTCTCAAGGACTGAGCTCACACACCTGGGTTTAGCAGGCCAGTACTCAAACCACTGAGCTCTCCCTCCCCCACAGGGCCAGCTTGTGTAAAGGACTGTAGGCCCTTTACTAAAACTGAGTGGGGTTTTTTTCGTTGGCCAGTTCCCAGTCCCAATAGAAGGGGGAAGGGTCAATGGGAAATCAGGACCCTGAGACTGACAGGCCCCTGGGGCAATGGTCACCAACTGGTAGGGAACAAGTGAGAATTTGTTAATGAGTAAAATTCCTGGTGAAAATTGGCAAAGCTGTGGAGAGTTTGAAAAGTTCCAGTGAATTTACACATGAAGATACAAACAGAGAGACAAATAGATAGAAAGAGAACATCACAGACTGCACAGGCCCACACAGACATAAACAAAACCAAACACACACAGCACACAGAGCCATATACACATAAGGGAAAGCCACACAAAACATAGAACAAATCCACACCAAAAAATACAGCAAAAGCCCACAACAAGAAAGCACAAAAACCACATACCAAAACAATACTTAGCAAAAAACAATCTGCATGCAAAAGTCACACACACACACAAAACTATATGGCATCCACAAAAATCACACAGGACCCACATGCACATCAACACGACAGACAACAAAAACCCAACATACAGAAAGCCAGGCAGGGTTTGAGTCTCACAGCGAAGAGGGTGAGCACACAGGTGGTTTGGGGAGCAAAGACTGAGGGGGAGTCGGGGGCAGTGCTCTGGGCTCGGCTCGACCCCTCCTGACACAGGCGGCTGGTGGAGAGCAGAGCCTGGTAGATCTGTGGAATCTGCCCTGCTCTCTGTGAAGCAAGGGGACCTTGGTGTCTTCTGAGCTGCAATTGTATTTTCTGCAGGGCAAAATGATTGGCAGAAGCCATTTGCTTAAAGGAAACTAGTGCTGTAGGTGAGGTTTGAACTCACAAGCTCAGCATAACTCCACTCAACACTGCTCTGTAAGTACTGGGCACTAACCCATTGCACCACTGGACCCTGCTTTCAAGAATTTGTCTCCATGTTTCATGGATGGATTAGCAGAGTGTGTGTGTGTGGGGGGGTGCATTAGCTAAAACAAATCCATATTAAAGGCTGCAGGATGGCAGCAGCAGAGGTGGGGAGCCTCCTTCCATGTGATAGAGCTGGTTCCCCCTTCCATTGCTCAGGGGAAGGTTGGTGCTTCGAGACCACCCGGTGCTGGAATATCTCATGGGTGAGATTAACGGGACTCTTGGGAAGGGAAGAGAAGAGAAGAAAAGGGAGGGGAAGTCTTTTCTATCCCTGCCTAGCTCCATTGGTCTCCTGTGGCCCTTTCGTCTCTCTGCTCCCCTGCTGGGGAGATGCAGAGACAAGCCCCCATCGGGGTGAGTCACTGAGAGGCTGTGTCCCATGGCGTGTGGGGGGGAGAGGGGGAGGGGTGGGATGGGACTCAAGGGGAGAAGGTTGAGTGTGACAGTGCATGGGGGGGGAGGGTGTGTTCCTTAGGATAGAAATAATGGAAAACACAGGGGCAGTGACAGTGAAGCCCCATCTCTGAGTGTTATGACCCTGTGTGGTGTCACCGTTCACCTTCCCCTCCTATGGTCTCAGCTTTCACTGAATCCATCATTTTTTCACCTGTTCTCACCACAGAGGTGTCCCACATGCCTCAGCTACCGAGTGTCCCTCTTAGGGTACGTCTACACTACGGGTCTATTCCGAATTTGCATAAACCGGTTTTGTAAAACAGATTTTATAAAATCGAGTGCGCGCGGCCACACTAAACACATTAAATCGGTGGTGTGCGTCCATGGTCCGAGGCTAGCGTCGATTTCTGGAGCGTTGCACTGTGGGTAGCTATACCTAGCTATCCCATAGTTCCCGCAGCCTCCCGCCCCTTGGAACTTCCGGGTTGAGATCCCAGTGCCTGATGGGGCAAAAATCATTGTCGCGGGTGGTTCTGGGTAAATGTCGTCAGTCACTCCTTCGTCTGGGAAAGCAACGGCAGACGCCTTTTTTCCCTGGATTGCCCTGGCAGATGCCATAGCATGGCAACCATGGAGCTTGTTTTGCCGTTTGTGACTCTCACCGTATGTGTACTAGATGCCGCTCACAGAGGCGATTCAGCAGCGCTACACAGAAGCATGCTTTTGCTTTTGCATGACAGCAGAGATGGTTACTAGCCATATTGCACCATCCAAACCCTTCCATAAATTGGAACTGAGGATGATCATGGCTACCAGTCCTTTTGTACCATTTGCTGCTAGTTCCCCTGGTCAATCAGCCAGGGGTGCAAAAGCCAAGAGTGGTTGCTAGCCATATTGCACCTTCCATCGTTTTGTACCATTGGCTGCTGTCATAAGTGCCCCTGGCTGATCAGCCAGGGGCGCAAAAGCAAAAATTGGGAATGACTCCCTGAGTCAATCCCTCCTTTTTGGTATCTAAAAATAGAATCTGTGCTGCCTAATATAGGCAAGTGTGCTAGAGAACCACCTGCTCTGTGTCAGAGCCCGCAGAAATTAGCTGTATGCTATTCACAGGGGGTGCTCCTGTAACAACCCCACCTGTTGATTCCGTTCTTCCCCCAGCCTTTCTTGGCTACCGTAGCATTGTCCCCCCACTTGTGTGATGAATTAATAAAGAATGCAGGAATAAGACACACTGACTTGTTAGTGAGAAATGAGTGGAAGGCAGCCTCCAGCTGCTATGATAGTCCAGACAGGACATTAAGCAGTGTGTAGGAGAGAAGCCCAGCATCCCACTGCTAGTCCAGGGGCAACTGAATCTTTTCTTTACACATGAAGGGTGGGGGCTGATGGAGCTCAGCCCCCTGTTGCTATGATGAGGATGGTTACCAGCCATATTGCACCATCCATCCACCACAAAAAATTAGGGCCAATAGGCTGATGACGAGGACGGTTACCAGTCCTTTTGTACCATCAGCTGAAGCTGATCATGAGGATGGATTTCCAGCTTTTTGCATGATCAGCTGATGCTGATGATGAGGATGGATTTCCATCATATTGTACCATCAGCCGCCCATGGCGGGGGGGGGGGAGCAAGGATGTTGGTGTTGACTGCTGCACAAAACCGTCTCACTGCAGCATTCAGTAAAGATAGGGTGACATGTAAAAGAGTCAGAGGATTGTTTTACCTTTCGCTTCTGGGGGTGGGTGGGGGGTGGGTGAGTAGATTGCCAAGCTATGCCATGACCCGCGGACACTGTGTTTGACCCTAGAAGCATTTGGAGCTCAGCCAAGAATGCAAATAATTTTCAGAGGCTGCAGGAACTGTGGGATAGCTTCAGTCCTCCAGTCCATGAGCGTCCATTTGATTCTTTGGCTTTCCGTTACACTTGTCACGCTGCAGTGCGCTGAGTCCCTGCTATGGCGTCTGTCTGGAGATTTTTAAAAAAGGATTCTGAATTTCATCTTCTGTAACGGAGCGCTGATAGAACGGATTTGCCTGCCCTTACAGCGATCACATCCGCATGGTCCATGCGGGAGCTCTTTTTTTAGTTTGATTTCGGACTGCATCGCCACCCGTGCTGATCGGAGCTCCACGCTGGGCAAACAGGAAATATTCAAAAGTTCGCGGGGCTTTTCCTGTTTACCTGACCACTGCATCCGAGTTCAGATTGCGGTCCAGAGCGGTCAGTGGTGCACTTTGGGATAGCTCCCGGAGGCCAATACCGTCGATCAGCGTCCACACTAACCCTAATCCGATATGTTAATACCGATACTGGCGTTACTCCTCTCGTTAGGGAGGAGTACAGAAACCGGTTTAAAGAGCCATTAAAATCGATATAAGGTGCCTCCTAGTGTGGACGGTTTTGGCGTTAAATCGGTTTTAAGCTCCTAAAACCGATTTAAACGCCTAGTGTAGACCAGGCCTTAGAGACGCCGAGGACTGGAACTGATTTCAGCTGCTGGACAGCTCTGCTAGGTCTTTATTCATTTGCACAGGAAAATGCTGAGTGTTTAAATTCATTTCAAGCCCCCTGCCCCCCTTCAGCGAACTCCTGAACATACTGGAGATGGGTCTGGAAATCGATTTTCATTCAAAAAAGTTTTTAAAGGGAATTACTTGGATTAGATCCCATTACCCTGCAGGGAAACATTCACCCACTGATCTATACGCTCAACAGAGAGTGTCATGTACAGCTGAGAGCAGAAGCAGTTTTTAACCTGGGGGTTAGTAAACTTTATCTCTGTACAAACACCACAGTTTACAAACTCCCCACCCCCGCTCTGTGTCACCAGAGCACAACAACAACTCTCCTTGGGGCACACACAGCTCCCCAGCTCCCTGCCCGTCAGTCTCTCCAGCGATGCTCCAATCCCTTAAAGCAGGGACTCAACCACAATTTCCCTTAGGGCCAGGGCCAGTCCTCCCAGTGGGCCAATAATGTCACTCATACTGCCCAGAACCCATCCCCCAAAACTCCACCCCCCACCTGCCTAAGGCTCTGGGAGGGAGTTTGGGTGGGGGGAGGAGGTCTAGGGTTCAGGCCCTGGGTTGGGGCTGAGGATTGGGGTGCAGGAGGGGTGCAGGGTCTGGGAGGGAGTTGGGGCAGGAGTGTGTGGAGGGGATGCAGGCTCTGGGAGGGAGTTTGGGGCTGGGAGTGAGTATATGAGGAGGGGGGGGTGCAGGCTCAGGAAGGGGTCAGGAGTGTGGCGCTTACCTGGGGCTCCAAGGTGGGGCAGGCTGGGGAGCGTCCGCATGCTGCTGCCCCCAGGCATCACCCCCACAGCGTCCCATTGGCCACAGGGGTGATCAGGCAGGGGCAGCGCGCGGAGGCACAGCCCCGCCCTGCCCTGCCATGGGGAGGGGCCGGCAGCCACTGGAGCGAGCAGGCAGACACTGCTCAGCTCCGCAGCACTGACGGGGCCCTTGGGGGGAGCACCTGGGGGCAGCAGGTGGGGCCAAGGGAGTGACCTGGTCCCAAAACTGCTGGAGCCCCACGGGCGAGACCTGGGAACCAGGACTGCCAGCCAGACAAACACCTTTAAGAGGAGGCGTCCCTCTGCCTGTCAAAAACTGATCTTCCTCCTTCAGTTCAGTGACAGCCTGAATTGTTCCTTATCCCGGCAGAGCCAGAGGACTGAAAGCAGCAACATCAAACCCCTGTGTAGCTCGCAGGAATGGACATAAACACTCCCTGGTGTCTGAGGAGATGTTCAGCTTTGCCCTTGGTCAACCACAAGGCTAAAGGGAAAGGAGGTGGTGCCAGGTATAAAGAGTGAAACACGACACATCATAGTTATGCCCACGGTGGCTGCAAAATCTTTTGATGTACTTCTTCTTATCAGCAGTGTATTGTTTTCTCTGGAGCCTAGGCCTTGACCAAGAAATTTGTACCTTGATAAAATAATCGACTGCCCCTGGTGAAGACAATGGACTTGACACCCACTGGGGTGTCCCTACACAGGTACAAGTACTAACAACAGTGGCTGCCTTTTAGCCATAGATTTTAATCAGGGCAATAAATTGAAACAAACCCCTGTTAAATCATTTCTCAGCCCGAGTCCTTCACCCACATTCCATAGAGCATTGGGCCACCATGTGGATGTTTCATTTCTGACCTCAGTTTCACACAGAGACAAAATTTCCTTTGCACAGATCCATAAACAGCAAAACCTCCCTTTGTCTCTGGTCTGAGCCAGGGCATTCAATGCCAGTGAACCTTTTTCTCCTGCAATGGCGACGGTCAGACAGAGGGGACGTGGCACCTGCATCCCTGCCAGGGAGATATTGGCTCCGCTCTTTCTTTCTGCTGCTGTTGTTAGTCCATGAAACATCAAGGGTGGAATGCAAGGCTGAGTTCACGCACCAGCCCTCTGAAAAATTTCAGTGCCCCAGAGAAATCCTGCCCCCTGCTATTGGAACGATATGCTGGAGATTTGAATGGGAAAGGGACTGTCTGAATTGTCAGAGTGGGGAATGAACAACAATCTACAGCAATGTCGTTCACACAAACACACTCTCATCCTGCTCCAGCCGGAAGGGAAATGGGCAGGAATTCTCGCTGTTCAGCCCAGGACACACTTACACTGATGCGCAGCCGTGAGTGTGCTGGGGAAGCTGGTCTGAGCAAACAATTTGAAGTGACAATTCAGTGAGAACAAAATCATCATGCAGTGAAATGGGTGTGTGTTAAGTAGTTGTAGCCGAGTGGTTAAGGCGATGGGCTAGAAATCCATTGGGGTTTCTCTGCGCAGGTTCCAATCTTGGCAACTATGCAAGTGCTGCGCTGTTGTTGTTGTTATTATTGTAGTCTTAGTGCCTGAGCATCCATAGTGTGAACTGGAGATAAATCTAGTTTCACTCTGTCTACACTTAAAACGCTGCTGTGGCACTGCTATAGCACTTTGGAGTAGACAGTGACTGGAGGGGTTTCCCATCCCTGTAATAGCTACATGGACAGAACAATTCTTCCTTTTCTTTAGCACTGTCTAACCCGGGCTTAGGTCACCTTAACTATATGGGTTTGTGGGGGGGTCACACCCTGGGAGACATCACTTTGCCAGTTCAGTGCCCAGCGTACACCAGCCCTTAGATCCCTCTTGGTATTTCAGTGCAGGCACTGACCTGTGAGAGGAAAACATCAGCTCACAAACACAGAGACTGAATTTCCCACATTTAATCTCGCTGCACTTTCCAGAAAGTCACAAAATTCATTTCATTCTTGCTAGGACAGGGAAAAAATAAGTGATACTAAGTTTTTGGCTTGATTAAATAAAATTAAGTGTTTAATTAATATAGGGAAAAATCTGTCCTGATTCCTCTAACTAACACCATAGCGTGAAATAGGAACAGAGACAAATCTTGTCAGTGACGACTAATTTCACAAATGATCTTCCCATTATTAATTTCCACATTGCCCCTATTGGAGGTCTGGGCATCTCCAGTGTCATTGCTCTGCGTTCACCTTCCCCTAGAATTGTTCTCGGACATTCGACTTCCTCTGCGGCATGGGGCTCGGGTCACTTGCTGGAGGATTCCCTGCACCTTGAGGTCTTTAAGCCACAATTTGAGGACTTCAATAACACAGACATAGGTTGGGGTTTGTTACAGGAGTGGATGGGTGAGATTCTGTGGCCTGCATTGTGCAGGAGATCAGACTAGATGATCATAATGATCCCTTCTGACCTTAAGTCTATGAATCTATTAATCTTTTCCCAAATTTGGAAAATTGTGCAGGTCAGAATGTGAATACTGACCCCATCTCCTTCCTGCACCTGCCCTACATTGCTCCACAGCAGCTTCTCCCCCTGCAGAGTCATCCCAGCACTGCAGTGCAGCTGCCCACGGTTCAGCAGGGGCCCCTGGCAAGGACCGTGGGTGCAGCTAACAGCCCCGTGTGCCTGGCAGTGAGGCAGCTGTAAAAAAGCAACACTCCCCCGAGAAGTACAGAGACTGAATTCCCCAACTTTAACATCATGACCCCCTGTAGAAAGCCGCACGTTTCAGTTGTAGTTTCACAGGGAGATGCAAAAATCAAGTGACACCAATTTTTAAATTGAGGAAATAAAGTTGAGGAGATAGTTATTAACCTCACAAAAATACACTAAAGATCCCTCAACATAACACCTGAAGGCGAAATATGAACTGAGACAAACCTTGTCCTCAAAGGCTCATTTCCCAAACGACCCTCAAAATGTTACTAATTCCCACCCCTCCTCCGCAGGAGCTCTGTGCAGTGTAACTGTTCTGCAGGCAGCTTCCCATTCAATGCTGTTGTGGGACATTCCCAGGCCTGGAAATGTACCAACGGCAGAATTTGAAGAGCAAACCTGGCTCCTTGCACCAGGCGGGATTTGTGTGTTTTGTCCCTGTCACTTAGTCTGTGTCAATAGTACAGACGCCAGGGGCAGGACTCCAGGCTCTGCTTGAGGGATCCTGGCACAGGGGCTGGGGGCAGGAGAAAGGATTGTAGATTCTGACCTGGAGAGGAGGCAATAAGTGAATGGGCATTTTTGACTCCTCCTCTCCTCAGTGTCTCTGGGCTGGAATTCTACATTCCACAGGGCCAAATGAGGGGGTGGTGTCACTTGGTTAATGAAAATCAGTGCTCTAGGTGAGGTTTGAACTCACAACCTCAGCATAACTCCTCTCAGCACTGCCCTATAAGTACTGTGCGCTAACCAATTGCACCATTGGAGCACCTGTTAGTTAACCTTTCCGAGACCCCCCTAGGTTGATATTCTCCCAGTTCCCTAGGTTGATACAAGCGAGGGGTGACCCCAAAACATTCTCAGTGGGGCTGAGAGCAGGTAGCGACAAGTGTTGTACTCGGTGGGGTGGATTCTTCTTAAGGGTTCCAGGCCCCATTTGACCCTTTTGTTCTTCCCTGTGTAATAACAGAGCTGGTTAAGACTCAATGGAGAGTCTTGCTGCAGACCAACAGATCTGAAATCACTGATAACCAGCTCTAAGCATTAGTCCTGCTTTGGGACAGTGTCTCTCATGCAAGAAACTGCCCAGTCTGCGCTAGCAGTGAGGCTCCCTCACTAACAGCTGAAATCAGGGAGAGCTGTGTGAAGTGCAGGGCCCCAGGGGTGCCTGAACAGGGGGGAACAACACCCCAGGGCTTTAAAAAATGGGAGGGCTCTGCCTTGCCACTTTGTAATGACCGTGAGGGTGGGGAGGGGGCAGAGAGCAGTGAGCAGGAAGTGGGGTCTTGGGGGAAGAGGCAGCATAGGAGCGGGGCCTTGGGGAGAAGGGGTGGGGCAGGGGCGTGGTCTCAAGTGGAAAGGGTGGGGCTACTCTTTGGGCTCTGGTGGCCGCTACTTTTAGGGAGCCTGTTCTGCTCCTGGTGGGACCACAAGACGTCCCAGAGCAGAGAGGGTGGCCAGCAGAGCGGTGACAGGGTGGAACGGCAAGGGGCCGGCAATGTGGCCAGACAGCGGAGGGAGACAGGGCCTTTCCCCCCGGGAGGTGAGAGGTGAACTCTGGGTTTTCACTGACCCAGGACAGCAGCTGTGGGTGAGGTGCAGTGAAGGGAGGGGCATATCCACAGAGCTTCTGGTGTCTGGATTTAAGAGCCTGAGGCAAAAGGCCACTGCCCAGCGCACTGTGGGTGGGTGTTTTGCTCATAGTGTTGTGTTATGAATCCTGATTGTGGTGTTTTCCCAAGTTAATACAAGGTGATTTTCCTCCTTTTTATTAAAGTTTCTTTTCTACACTCAGTGCGTGTGAGTGGGGAAAGTATCGCCTCTTAGAGGCACCCAGTGGCCAGGGTTAGTTTCCCCAGGTTACTGGGTAGGGGCTTAAGCAGATTGTGTGTTGTATTGTTGAAGAGGAGCCCCAAGCACCCAAACAGGGAATTGTAACTTCAGCCTTTAGAGTAGGAGCCAGAGGTGCTGCCAGCTGAGCTAGCCAGGCCGCCTAAATGTATTAACCCCTTTCACCGCAAGAGCAAAGACTGGGTACTTCTGTGCTTCTCAGCAGCTGGGAAAAAGCCTCTTGGGGGAAATATCTCCTGCTCCACTGCCAAAAGGAGCCCATTGAGTGGGAATGATCAGAGGCCCCACCTGCTTTCCAACCACCTTGTGATGCTGGCTGCAGAACGAATGCTGGTCTGTGGATGGCCTTCAGTGGGGGTTCGGCATGCCAAGGAGCAGGGAGCAGCCTGGCTGGGTGTCTCTGTGGATGCTGCTGGCCACGCATAGGCATGGTTCTCCCCTCCTCTTGCCCTGCTCTTGGTTGCTCTGTGGCTTTTAAGCCTTCCCTTGGAGCTGTCAGCACCAGCCACCTCTGCTCCAAGTGCCCAGAGGCGGAGAGGTGCTGGGCTCCAGCCTGGGACTCTTTCTCCCTCCTGCCTAGCCCTGACTATGAAGCCTGGCCCTGGCCCTCCTTCCTTTAAATGCCATGTGGGCAAGAGGAAAAGTGTGGCAGCTACAGGGACCAAAGTTGTGGGCATCAGGTGAAGCAGCGAGAAACAACCATATGGTGAACCCACAGGACTCTCTAGCCAGACTGTTAAGTTCTAGGACCCCAACCTATAGCGGCCAGCCCATTGAACCAGCCGCTATGTGGGCATCAGTCACCCAGCAGGAGGGGAAAAAACTCACTCTAGTTCACCCTGAGAGAGGGTAACCAAGCACATTGAGCTCCAGGGCTTTGCAGCAAAATCACATATCTCCAGGAGGTCCCACTGAGATTTGAACTCAGATTCCAGGATTCAAAGTCCTGAGTGCTGCCCATTACACCATGGGACCTGCTGCTATTTCATTTTCTAGACCCCTGTGACTCTTGGCTGGTTTGCACTCTGCACTTATTGCTTCCCACCAGCGGCTTCCCTCGAGGGACTCTCTCTCCTCCTCCATCCACTGTGGTCCCGCTCCACCGGATCCACAGGTCCTGCCCTGAGTCCCTGCAAGCCGCAAAAATGTCAGGGGAGGCCGCCCCTCCCTTCACTCAGTGCTCCCTCTCAAATCAGCGAGCTGCAGCCTCATCTCCCGGAACTCGGGCAGCTGTCGCTTGATCCGGTCGTTCAGTCACAGGCTGACCGGCTCCCCTGCCTGGATGCTCTTGTGGAAATTCCACAGCTGATGCTGCAGGACTTGGCACCTTTGGTTTCTTTAATGTTGCACTGTTTCCCTGACCGCCGGAACAAAGCTGCCAACTCCTCCCTCACCGACTCCCACCAATCCCCCTGTTTGCCATAGGATCCTCTGATGCTTTACCACTCTGCCAACACCACCAGGCCTCGCCCCCCTGCTCCTTTATCTTGCAAGCTCTGGATGTTCAGCTTCCAATATCCTCTGCCCTGGGTCAGGGAATTGCCCACATTGAGCACACGGTGAGAGCTGTGTGATCCGAACTGTCCATTGGCTCCACCCTGCACTGCGCTGTCGACGTGCTCTCCTTCACGGAAATCCGGTCAATGCGACTCCTGGCCTGTCCCCGCAGAAAGGTGTATCCCCTCTGCGGCTGGTGTGAGCTCGAGTCAGAGGAATAGGAGGCTACCGCCCGCCCTCCACTGGTTCCACTGTGGAGAAACACGTCCTCTAAGCCGACCTCACTACAGACCTGTGCCAGGTAGTGCTCATCATAGAAGAGTTTCCTCTGACGGTCGGGAAAACAGGACCAGCAGTCCTCAGGCCGGTGCAACAATTGAAATCCCCCCTGACACCAAACACCGTGCGGTCCAGAGGAAGGGAGCCAGTTCCTTCATAGAACTTTCCTTTCATGCCTTAACTGGGGACCATACACACTAATATAGCCATAACCAGTGCCATGGAGCACAAAGCCACCAGTAATGCCCTCCCTGGTCGGAGCTCCACCACCTTCTGTACTCGCACTGCGAATGTGAAGAACAAGACTCCAACCCCATCATTCTTCCCTGGCCCAGAGGACCAGAGGGAAGGGCCCTTCCTCCAATCACCCTCTGCCCATCAAGCTACCCTAGAGTCATGTATGTGCATTTCCTAAACACCCACCATGTCCAAGCCCAGCTGCTCCAGGGCACTGAACATCAAGTGCCTCCTCCTGGGCCCCCAAATCCCTTCCACCTTCCACACAGCCACTTTCACAGATGCCCCTTCCCTGGTACTGCCCTCACTCAGCTGCACAGAAGAGTTTTCATCCCCTATACCTGCCTGTCACTGCCCAGCAGCCCTCTGGCACCATTCCTGAGGGCCACCCTGCCTTGCTCTCTTCCTGCCATATTGGGTCCACCAATTACTCATGTAGGAGAGACAGCTCCTGTCCCTCATTGTTAAAGGTCAGGCCAGCAGCCCACAGTATCTTTTCCTACTGCAGAGCCCAAGCTCAGGGACTCACCTTGGGTGCAGGCACCTCTGTGCTCCCAGAAAATGAATCCACCACTGCACGAAGAAGAATGAAAGGGCCTGCTAGAGTCTGGGATTGAACTAGGGACTTGTAGATCTTTAGTCTAACCCTCTCCCAACTGAGCTATTTTGGCAGCTTCGGAGGCATATTTTGGCCTGTTGCTTCTCTGTCAGGGATGTTTTTGCAGCAGTTGCACACAAAAAGGACGTCATTGGGAGCGGCCCATGAAGACAAGACTCGCTTTTGCCTGCCTTGCTCAGCTTGACTTGCTGCCTCACCCTGTTCCTGCCCTAGTGCCCAGGTTGACCTGGTGGTGGAAGGGGACTGGGGGCCAGTGGCGCAGGGAGGAAGTTGAGCTGGACCCTGAGCTAGGCTAGACCCTGGCGGTGAGAGTCTGGCCACCACTTGCCGCCCCACCCTGTTGTCCTGGCTTCCCCCACTGGGCGTCATTTCAGGAGGGAAGTGGGGCTTCTGCCTCCCCTCCCCGATTTTCACACCGCAGAGGAGTGCGAACAGGAAAACGAACGGCTGCTCCACACCCCCACTGGAGGAACCCGACATAGCTTCAGGATTAAGACCCAAGGACTCAGGCTGAGAACTGATATAACTCCACTCATCTGGGATTTAACAACTTGTCTTCCATGGAGCAGGGCCAGTTCCAGTGTTTTTCCTGCCCCAAGCGGCAAAAAAATTAAAAAAAAAAAATCCACAATCGATGGCAGCTCTGCCATTTTTGGCAGCAAGTTCTTCCCTTTGAGAGGGACTGAGTGGGCCAAATTGCCGCTGAAGAGCCGGACGTGCCTCCCCTTTCCGTTGGCTGCCCCAGGCACCTGCTTGCTGCGCTGGCAGCACCAGATGATGTAGCAGGTGATAACTAACCCAGGTGGGGCACATGACCCCACAAGCCCTCTGCAAGTCTTGCCTCTGAAATTAGGAAAACTGGTGAGTTGAAGGCACAGCTGCACACCCAGAAGAAAGCCCAGCATGACACGCTCAGGGTGAGGGGGGTGCTAAAGCCTGGCATCAAACCAGAAACCTTCAGCTCTTCAATCTAATACACTCCCAGCTGAGTTACTTTGGGGACAACCAGGCCTGCCAGGAAGGCTTAATACATGAGCCACAGCACATGCTGGGCAGATTTAAATCTGGATGTCACAACGCAGGAGACAAACAGTGGACTTGGCCCCGGGGGGGCAGGCTGGGGCTCCCTATATCCCAGTCACTCAAGCCAGCACCTGCCCCCTCAAGCTGTCACTGGCGCCCCCAGGTCTGCGAGACAAGAGCAGCGGTTCTCACTGGAACAACTCCACCCACAGCTCGCAGGCTCCTCCCAAGCCTAAACCGGAAAACCATCTTGCCAGAAAGCCGCCCACTAGGACTCACCATTGCTCCTTTTCCTTTCACCCAGAACTGTCCTTCTCCTGGGCTGCAAGTAGCCATCCCTGGGAAGCCAAGAGGCAGGCACAGGATTCTACCTCCCAGCAGCCAACCGCACCTCCCCAGGCTTTGCAGAACGACTGGTGACACTCTACTAACCCCACTTAGCCGCACTGAGGCGCTGAGCTTCTGCCCTGCCTTCCTCAGCTCGACTTTCCTCTTTTGCCCCATTCCCGCCTCACTCCCTCCTTTGGCAAGTAACGCAGAGGAGCCGGCCTCCGCAGGCCAACCTCCCAGGGCAGAGGAGGCCAAGCCACAAGCATTCGAAAGGTGACTGGTGTAACTCCTCTAGCTTCCCCAGGCTGACGCCAAGGTACTTTGTCCACTGATGTCACCACCCTCCATCGTGCGGGGTTGGGGTTATCCCAGGGACAGGCCAGTGGCAGAAGGAGGAGCGCCTTGCTGGACAGCATGGGGAGCTGGGAAAAGGAAACCAGCATGTTTCTGCCTGGTTTTGGGCTGAGGCCCTTTTGCATGTCAGGTTACCATGAGAACCGCTACACTACAGAAACTCCATCAGAGTGCGCTCCCCTGCCCTGCCCTCTAATTCCATGCACTTTGGTGGTGCTCACCCTGGCACACATGGAGAGGTGAACCTGGAGAACATGGCGGCAGCTCTTCAGTGGGTCAGCTGGAAGAGCAGAGGACTGGAGCTGGGGCTCAGGAAGGTGTCCTTACATCACCCTTGTGACTCCAGCTTGAGGGAGAGCTGCTTTTTCTTCCCCTTGCTGAGAAAGAGCAAGAGAAGAAAGAAAGCTGAGGTGGGCCAAATAGGTGCAGAAGCCAATGCTGCCTTTTCCTGCAGAGGAGCCCAAAACAAGGGACTTGAATTGGGTAAAGGTACTGCTGTGTTTCCAATAAACAGCCCACTGCTGCAGAAAGAAGCTGTTGAAGCCTGGGATTGAACCAGAGATCTTTAGATGTTCAGTCTAATGCTCTCCCAACTGAGCTACTTCAGCACCTGCAGGGGGCCTTTTTGGGCTGCCGCTTCTCACCTTGAAACTTATTCTCAATAAACATCTCACCAGTCAACAATGGCCAATGCAAGACAGACATCACTTGCTATTTTAGCACTTGGAAATGTCATCAACTAGCGTTTGGATCTCTCCACTGCTTTAGTTCAGGAGGGGAAAGGCGAGAAAAGCGACCTTTGAACTAAAGCACTAGGGTTAACATCCTAACGCTGCCTACTCCTGTAACACTATTTAATACCGGCCCACCCTGTGCTGGTGACAGTTCCATTGCTAGATGTTAGCACAGTTCAGTTACTGTCAAAATTAAAAAAGTTTCTATATGCTTAAAGGAAATGATTGTTTTTATTTGCTTATATATGGCATGAATAAATACAGGTTTACACATCCTAGCATGAAAATGTATTTTATATGACAGAGAAAATCATGCATCAAATTGTGCATCAAAATCATGCGATGAGCTACAAATGCAACAAAAAACAAGGTATTCAATGGTTTAACATATGGAGCGGGGGTGGAGGGGCACTGAAGACACTTCTTGCCTGGGACGCCACTTGGTCTAGGGGAGGCCCTGTCAGGGAGAGCAGGAGTTAGTGTCACATGCCTATTTCCAGGCTGTTATCTGTGGGCGCCCTGCTCTGTGGGAGGGATCGCGGTAGCCCAGACTCAGGGCTGGAACAGGCCCCGGATTGAGGGGGTGGCTGCAGGGTTTGCAGCGCTCTGATGTCTCAGACAATGTGTCTCCCCAAAGCCTTGGATCTGTGTCCCCAGACGGCTCCTGCGCTGCCTCCGCTCCTCTCACAGTCTATAGCAAGGAGCAGCAGCAAGGGTCAGGGATGAGCCATAGGCACTAGGTGGGGGGCAGAGGCTTCAGGACTAAACCCAGCACCCAGAGCAGAGGGGGGTATGAGGCTTTTTCTCTCTCCTTAGCCACGTGCTATGGCCCTGAGAGCTCTGTGAAATGCCTCCCCGCCCACAGCCTGGGGAAGGGGAAGGAGTCTCAGGTTCTAGCGTGATTTGAATGAGGATCGCTGGACCCTAGAACCATTCACTGCCCTTTCCCAGAGAAACCTGTGATGCACAGAACGGGGCTGAGATAAATGCTGACAGGAGCCAGGATTTGCTCCCCTGGAATAGTAGCAGGACTGGGCAGCTGGAAATCTCCCCAAAGGAGCTGAAGCCTTGATGGGTCAGACACAGATGCCCCAGGTACTGCATGGGGGGCTTAGGTTTGTTTCTGGACAATAGCAGTGAGAGTCTTATTGTCTCAACATTTCAATAGAAAAATTCAGACCCAAACTGTGTGTGGTGGGGAGGTCGATAGCGGTTTCTTTGGGTTTGATTTAGTTTGTTTTCTCTTTCTCATTGTAAAAGCCTTTGATGATTTTGATGGGAACAATGTTGGCACAAGGCCAAGGAAAAGTAAGAAAAGTTAAAAATCTGCATTGGAGTGAGGGGGTCTCTGTGGGCCAGGGCAGGGGTGGAGATTTTCATGGGGAGGGGGATAAGGGATGAATGAGACACTTTTGTGGGAACACAGGGGGCTGTTTTGCAGTTTAATTTTTCCAAAGGGAAACCTCCCCACTCTCCCTGTGCTGCTGCCCAGCTCAGACCCCACTGACACCCCTGTGACGAAGTGGGAATTTTCGGAATGTTTTGCATATTGTGCATGCCTCAGTTTCCCCTATTTGTTGCATGATTATCTACATCAGAGGTCCAAAACGCAGGGTGCATCCCGCCAGGTGGAATGAAGTAACACTCAGGGGAATGGAGCTGGGGCCCAGGCCAGCCCCCAGAGTGTGTGGGGAGGGAGCACCATCCAGCTCCGCTCCCGGCTGTAGCCCCAGCTGCTGGCCTGGCTCCCAGGGCTCCACTCCCAGCCCTACACCTGTGGCTCTGCTGCCGGTCTCTGCCCCCAGCCCCAGCTCTGGCCCCTGCCTCAGCCCCCTTACCCCTGTCTGCATCCCTTCCCCCACAGCTGTGGCCCCATTCCCAGGTGTGGCTCATGGGGGCACGGACAAGGGTAAGGGGGGGCCTGACCCTCAAAAAGTTTTGGGACCACTGATCTCGGTGCTGGGACAAGGGTGTTTACTCTGCGGAGACCCCCAAAAGGCAGGTGTGGCTGCTGTCCAGCTGCCTGGGCCCAGACAATGGCCACAAATTCTGTCTCCTAGCAACCGCTGGCGGGGCGCACCTGCTGCAAGACACCAGCTGGCTGGGAGGAGTCGGAGAACAAAGAATGAGGTGGAGGCCAGGTGAGCAGGTTGCCAGGGAAACAGAACAAAGGACAGAAGAGGGGAAAGGGCCTGGCTGAGTCGGGCTGTTGGGAGCAAGGAGTCTGCTGGGTTGGGGACTCGACGGGAGAGCCCAGGCTCTGAGTTCGGGGTCTCCCCAAGATGGACGTTGCTGAATCTTCCTGCTTCCTGTGCAAACACAGAACTTTCCCAGGCTGGATTCCAGACCCCTAATGAACCTTCTGTTGTACAGCACTGGCTGAGAGTCACTGGTGATTGTGTAAGTTGGGGGTGCAGGACTCCTTTGCGGGCGGGGGGGTGAGGCTTTCCCCGGTGTCCTGCTAAGGTGACTCACTACAGGAAGCTCCTGGCATGGAACAGGGGGGCTGAAAGGTCCAAGGTCAGTCCCAGTAGGTGCTGAAGGCAAGGAGGTTTCCCCCAGTGAGAGCGTCCCCTGGGCGGTGTCACACTGATGAGGGCTCTGCCTGGGTTTGGTTCAGAGCTGTTCCAGAGCACGGAGCCTGTGTCAGCCCCCCAGCATGTGACCTGCAGGCTCCACTCTGGCAAAGCTCCCTGTCCCTGGGCTTTGGCATCACCAGCCCCTGCTTAGTGACTAGGGGTCAGTTTAGGGGAGTGATTCCCAAAATGTGGGGCATGCCTCCTAGGGGGGCTCAGAGGAATGTTCATGGGGGCACCTCAGGGTTGAGCCAGCCCCCATGGAGGGCAAGGAGGGAGCAACACTCAGCCCCACTCTGTCCCAGCTCTTCACCCACCCCACCCTCAGCCTGAGCCCCCGGCCCAGCCGCGACCCCCTTACCTGTGTCTGCACCCCTCTCCCCAGCAAGCCACAGCCCCACTCCCAGCCCTGGTTCTCGACCGCAGCTTCTGGGGGGCCTTGGCCATGGCTAAGAGGGCACAGTGTGAAATGTTTGGGGACCACTGGTTTAGGGTGACGTCCTCAATTGCTTCTTTGCAGTCCAATAAAAGCTATTCCTCACCCACCTACCCCTCCATCAGGACCGACTAGGTATGTTCTGCTGCCCTTCACTCATGCAGGAAGGATAACAACATTTCATTCCACTCAATCCTAAAGTGATTTGTAACCCACCACCAGCCAAAACTGGTCATCTTGGGAAAGTGGCCCCATCATGCTGCATACCTAGGCAGAGTAGGTGTGTCTGTGCAAACACGGTCTGTTCCTGAAGTCTTTCCCCCAGCTCCTCACTAGATGTGAGGGGGGAGCTCATTCAGCCCCTGCGTCCACTTAGTGTTTCAAAACTCCTTATTGTCCCTATCTCTGCTGGCCTTAGATTTCTCCTCCTGTTCATCTTTCAGCAGCTCTGATGAGGTGGCCGAGTGGTTAAGGTGATGGACTGCTAATCCATTGTGCTCTGCACGCATGGATTTCGAATCCCATCCTCATTGGACACATTTAGTCTTCATCCCTCCTTTATAGACAACCATCTCCCCCATTGGTACAATAACAGACCCAACAATGTTGCTTCTTGCAAACAAAAACCTTCTCAGGAACTCAGAACTCCCTTGCTTTAAATTAAATGTCTAAAACCCAGATTTCTTAAAAAAAAAGGATTCTTTAGTCCTGTATTTCTTAGTTTTTATCTCAAAAGGTAACATCCTCATCATCTCCCCCAAACACCCTGGGACCTGCCGAAATAATTAAAATACCCCCATCCTGAGCAAGGCCAGAACAGTGAACCAGAGCTAGTGTCTAGGCCAAGCTGTTCTGAAGGAGGCAATTCAAACATTTTCTCCCTGCTTCCCTTGGCAAGGTCTGACTGAGAAAACAAAATTCCCCAAACTGAAAATTTTCTGCTGAAACACCAACTAGTCTGGATGGGGACTTTGATATGAATGTATTATTATTATTATTATTATTCTCTTCTGATTTATCTCAGTTCAGTGTTTGTCCTCCAGATGTGTTTGCAGCTGCTGAGTTGTGGGGGAGAGAGACCAAGTCATGATGTCTCTTCCTCCCTTTCATAGTTTCTTCCGACTTGCTAGGAAGCTCCTTTGCTACGATGTGAGTCAAGCAGTGTCCATTGTCGCTGTGCTATCTCGGAGAAGTCTGCATTGTACACGGTTCCTGGGATAGTCCTTGGGAGTGTGGATCCCTTCAATGGGCCAGCAGCGAGTCTGGCTCCTCCCTTGTCACACCTGAAAGTCTGGTGGGGGGCATTTCCCCACCTCATAACATATCTCAGTAACACACACAGAGCAAAACTTCATAACTTCCCAACCAATGCGAGCACACACAATCCAACACAATATTAATGTTCAACAGATCAAGATTTTTGAAATGATACCTCACAAGGCAGACTTTGTACAAACCATGTCATCATTATATGAGAGTGGTGAATATGGGGCTTCCAAGGCGCTGCTTTGAGTAGACTGTGCCACACCTGGGCTTCCATTGCAATGGAGACGTACCCTTAGAGTCCATCTCTCCTGGGATAAATATGGCAGCAAGGCTGGCCTGGGTCATCTGACTTGGGCTCATGGAGCTAAAGCTGAGAGGCTAAAAACTGTGGTGCAGATATTTGTGTTCACACTGAAGCCTGGGTGATCTCCAGGGCCTGCAGACATCAAACGATGAGGAATTCTGCACACAGAGAGGACCCTGCTAGTGGAAAATGCCTTTGGAAAAGCCCCTTCTGTCACCAGCTGTGGTCGTACAGTGCTCAGTGCTCTGCGTTGTGGCCTCAAGAGCCATGGATGCAAGTTGAGTTACAATGACCTTTTCCTTGTCTCCATGTTTCTTAGGTGCCTCCTTCCGACACTTTCAGAAAAAACGACTGGTTTCTTTTGGAAGCATCTGCACTGCAAGGCAAAGGCATCTTCTCTGCTTCCTCAAAAGATTGACCAAAAGGTGGGAAGAGCAGACACATTTGGCAAGGGACCACTGGGTGCTGCATCCCTAACCTCCACTTTACCTGGCAGGTGCCTGGCCCAGCTTAGCCACAGTGCTGCTCTCTGGGACTTTTCTCCCAGCTGCTCCATTTCTCATCACTGACAATCAAAAGGAAGGTGACATGGCCTCTGTGTGTGGACATCCCCAGCAAATCACAAGGATGTGTGGCACAGGCTCTCATGTTGCAGCAATTGCAGTCGAAGCAACCGCCATGCCAATGCCAGTCACAGCAGCCTTTTCATCAACTCCAGGCTTGTGATTTGATTCTTTCCAATGCTTCTCTCCAAAGAAGCCTTTTCCTTAGCAAGCAATTACTTGGATACCAAGAGAGGTCTCTTCTGTTTCCTAGAAAGACACAGGAAAATGTGAGCAGAGGAGACAAAAGCCATGCAACAAGGCACCACTGGGAGTTGAACCCAGGATCTCCTGTTTACTAGATAGGTGCTTTAGCCAGCTAAGCCATGGTGCCTGCCTTGCAAAAGGGTTTACAACTGTTCCATTTGATGGTTCAGGATAACACCTGCAAATTCCAAAGTACAGACGTTCCCCATTTCCCTCAAGACTTGCAGACCTTGAGGTGTCTGGCTCTCCGTGCACAGCAAGCCACAGCTGAGTTGACAGAGGGCTTCTAACATGTGCTTCTCCCACCAGCCACTGTGATCATATAGTGGTTAGTGATCTGTGTTTCAGTCGCAGCAACCTCGGCTCAGTTCTGAGTCACGGTAACCTTTCCTTCAGCTCTAGATTTCTCATTTGCCGCTTTCCAAGTGTGGTGGAGTGGCTGCCCCAAACAAGCAGAAGAAAGATTAAGGCAGCCTTGCAGAGGCTGTGCAGAACCCAGCCTATCAGGAAAGGGCTTATTGGGAGAGCCAATCAGGAGAAGGCTTGCTGGAGCAGCCCATATATAAAGGGCTGCTCAGCACAGCAAGAGTCAGTCACTCCTTGGAATTTGAGGAAGAAGGATTGGCTGCCCTGAAGGAAGGAGAAGGGAGGGCACCATGATCAGAGTAGTGCTGGGTGGGTAAGGGGAGCATGAGTGACCTCCTGGCCGACTACTGCCAGACTGAGGCCCTGATACGAAGGCGGAGGAAGGTGCTAGGTCTGTGGGGAAGTGGTCCAGGGAAACAGATGGCGGGGGTTGGAGGTGCACCCCTTTTGCCTCAGTCGCTGCTGACACAGGTGGCTACACCCTGGACTGCAGCTGGCCACTGAGGCAAGTGTCTGGGTAGAGGACGGCGGCCCCCGGGAAGGGGGGAGAGACCTGAGTGGGGCACAGCCAGAGGGCTGTGTCCATAAGAGGACATTGAAGTCCTGAGAGCGACATGAGTCCTAATGATAGAACAGATGGCAGCCAGACGCCACTAGATGAAGGCGCACCAGGGGACCAGAGCTAACTGCCAGGATGGCCAACAGGAGGCATTGCAGTGATGAGACATGCCCCATGGCACCAAGACTTAGCCGCAAGGAAGGCTCTCTCTGTTTTGAACCACTACTTAGAAGGATTCTGCTGACAGGTCTTTTCTTTTTATGAAAAGAGATACAAAAAAGGAGCCAACAGAGACATTAGGTTCAGCAAGGAAGAACTGTCAGGCCAAGCCAGGATTTCCTGGTTACTAGGAAGGCTCTTCAGCCAGCTCTTCCCAAAGACCACTATCCAGAGGCCTTTTAACAGCCACTGCAGATGTTCATCGACAAAGAGATGCCAAAATAGAGTTCTCCACTGCCTGCAGCCATCACACTACCAGGAGTTCTGTGCACAGAGAGGCCCCTGCTGATGGAAAAAGGCTTTGGTAGAGACTCTTCTGACACCAGCCATGGTCATATAGCGTTTAGCACTCTGTGTTGTGGCTTTAGCATCCACAGATGCAAGTTCAGTTAGGGGATGTTTTCTTGTCTCCACATTCGTCTAATGGCTCCTTTCAACACTTGTCACCAAAAAGACCTGTTTCTTTTGCAAGCAATGTACAGCTAGGCAGAGGCAGTCTTCTCCATTTCCTCAAAAGATCACCAAGCTGCGGGGAGAGGAGACGCATTCAGCCAGGCACCACTGGGTGCTGCATGCTGAATCTCCTCTTTATTCAGCAGGTGTCTGTGAAGGACATAATCTACACAGTGTAGAGGTCAAGAATAGGAGTTTATTACACACAGCGCTGGCGGAGTGTCACCTTGCGTATTAGGCTCATAGACACTGTCAGTCAATTGATTACAATAGAATATATAGATTTTCCATGGGCAGGGTAAAGTGACGGGGTAGGCAGTTCAACACCCCAGGATAGGTTCTGCACCAAGACAAGATAGCACAGTAGCCAATGGCTAACAGGTTACATAATGTCTCCACCCATGGTCTCAAGTTAGCAAGTTAACATTTAATGAATAATTTGATAAAATGTGAGTAGTATAAAATATCTATGTTGAAATTCTGATTTGAGGTCCATAGGAAAGGAGCAACTCTTTTGATTGTCCAACAGGTACATTCCTAGGGGTTAAAGCAAAGAACCAGTGAAAGCATATGGCAATAAAGATTGTTTTCTGTGTGTCTAAAGGCAAGGCATTGGTCTCTTGGGAGGGAAGTGGAAAGATGCCATATCTTATACTGACATGTGCCTACTTCTCATAAACTCAAGATTGGATCTGTGGGAAGAACATCTCTCTACAGAAGAGATTAACAGAAAAGGAAAAGGGATTCTTTGCTGAATTTGCAACTCTGAATAAGACACAATTATTTACTTCTTAGCTCCAACACCTGGCAATTTGCTGACCAGGCCTATCTTAGCAGGCAAGGCTTTCTGTTTACCCAGCTTTCTCTTCGCTGATCATGATTTGCTAGGCCTCTGGTCCCTTGACCATACTCTGGACTTTGGCTCTGGAAAAGAGCTGGCACAATCCATAGATCAGGTTGTTATATAAACTGCACATGGATTTGAACCCTTCACATCCAGTAATGGCAAAGTCCTTGGTTCCGGCTTGTAGCAGTGATGGAATAAACTGCAGGTTGAAATCAAGTCTCTGGAGTCCATCCACACCTGGGATGGGTCATTCAGTCCTTTGTACAGAGCTTCAGTTTGTAGCAAAGTCCATCCAGAGGTATGAAGCAGGATTGAAGACAAGATGGAGACGAGGCATCAGCCTTTTATAGTCTCTTGCCATGTGGTCTTTGCTTTCTCTGTCCCAAGGACACTCTATCCAGCACGTGGCATAGAAAAACTTTAAAGTTCTGTCCATAGGGCAGATCCCTGCACACCTTGCTGAGTCACAAGGCATATCTGACTTCTCTCAGTGGGCCAGTTGTATAGCTGATGGTCCTTAATGAGCCATCAAGCAGGCTAGGCAGAACTGACACCAATTTGTCTGGCTGGAGTATTCCCCGGAAGCAGAGCACAAGTTTGAAATACGGGCAGCATAGAGCCAATATTCATAACGTCAACTACAAAAATGATACACATCCAGAGATAGCATAATTCTAATCAGCCAATCATAACCTCTCCATAGACCCCTTACACGACAACCTTTCTATAATATTGGCTGCAAATATAGAACAGTGGTCGCAACGGTGAGCTATACAGTTACAGATTATGTCAATAACGTCACAGGAGATGACACGGCATCAGTGAGACTGATACTGGAATACTGCCTCCAGTTTTGGTGTCCTCATTTGAAAAAGATGTTGTGAAATTGGAGCTGGGTCAGCAAAGAGCCACCAAATGTTCTGAGGGCTGGAGAAAAATGCCTTCTAGGGAGCTATTGAAAGAGCTCAACCTGTTTAGCTTATCAAAAGAAGATTGAAAGGTGACTTCATTGAAGTGTTGAAGGGCCTTACTGGAGAGAAAAGATTGGCTATTAAAGGGCTCTTTAATGTAGCAGAGAAAAGCATAACAAGCCCCAATGGCTGGACGGTGAAAAGAGACAAATTCATATTACAACTAAGGCACAAATATTCAACAGCAAAGATGATTCACCACAGGAACAAGCTACCAAGGAAAGTGGTGGATTCACAATCTTCTGATGTCATTTAATGAAGACTAGATGCCTTTCTGGAATGTGTTTACCCAAAAAGTAGCTATTGTGTCATACAGGAGGCCTGTGATATGCAGGGGGTCAGATTAGATGCTCTAATGGTCTCTTCTGGCCATAAAGTCGACAAATTTCTGAAAAACTGAGTGTAGCATTGGGAGCAGCGGCTGATGTTTTACTGTCTAGCCGGCTTGCTTCCTAGAATGAACGCTCCTTGAGTGGGGTGATCCACAGGGAGTACTCAAACCTCCACAGTGCCTGGCCAGGGGCAGGACATTGGCACAGCAAGGGAGGGGTGTGGCAGTGACATCACAAAGGCTTTTTGCAGGACCTCAGACTATTGGTCAAAGGTGGTGGGGAGGTGGTGACCTCACATAGAGATGCTGACATCAGCCAGGCAGGACAGGGGTGAGGGGCCAGGGAAACCTCAGAGACCCCTGTGGCTTTGCTTCAGCAAGTCTCCTTCTCCAGGTCTCTCTTTGAGGACTGAGAGTATTCGGGTTCACATATGTGAGCGCCAGGAGGAACCTCTTTTGAGTTTTCTCCTTCCCTTTTCCTGATTTTACTAGAAAACAACCATCCCTGTTTAGAAGGTAAGAGCCTCCTTGAGGTTTGAAACCTGTTCAGTCTGATCCATCTGGTGACAGTTGAATTCTAGGCATGGAAAACACGAGCTTAAGGAGGCAGAATTTTATTCTTCACCTGGGATTTTGTCCCTTAGCATCACTGGGGACATTTGAGTTTGTCCTTTTTGTTTCACTTTTTCCTCCATCCCTCCCTCCTTTCTCTTCTTCTCTTGCTTCTTTTGTCCTTTCTCCTGTTCCCCTCCCAACACCAGGAGAGAGGTGTGTGTGTGTGTGTCTATGTGTGTGTGTGTTGCGGGGGAGTGCTCGGCAGCTCCCACTCTGGGAGGTCCAGCCAAAAATGTGGGGCTGAAATAGTGCTCGGGCAGTGATCCCCAGCGGTGACCTGGGCCATCCTTTGGGCTCTCTGGTGAGAACCCTCAGCTTCTCATCCTCAGTCTCTACCCTGATTGGCTGAGCAGGGGGTTATTGACAGGGAGGAGACTCAGGTCCTTGTTGTTCTCTTTGAAGACCAAGGAAATAAGTCAGAACCAGTTCTATGTTTGATGAATTTTGCTGCTTTGCTGCATTAATGGTCTCTGAGCAGTTCATGATTCTCTCTAACATTGCAATTCTCCTCAAATACTTGCTGAATAATTACTGTGCACTGTTGTTGGTCTGGAGCTCATCTGAGAGCGCTTTATTCAGGTCATTCAATGTAGGAAATTCAAGATCCAATGGTTAGTTTGAAAATCAGGGCTCTTGGGTCCTATTCCCAACTCTGCCACTGGCTGGCTGTGTGACCTAAGACAAGTCAATTGTCCTTTCTCAGCCTTAGCTGCTCCCTCTTTCAAATTGGGATAATAATGATCCACTCCTACCTACCTCAACACACTCACTCTTCCCCAACATACACGTTATCTCTCCCCCCACACACACACACAGTCTCCACACTGCAGTTGAAAGGCAGCTGGCAATCTAGTAAGATGCCCATTGAGCAATGGGGTAGGGAAACCTGCTGGCATTAGACTTGTTGGGGCCTGAGGCTGAAGTCAAAAGTCTGAGCCCCACCACCCAGGGCTGAATCCCTCAAGCTCTGGTTTTGCCCTTCCCCCACTTGGGCGGAGCTCAGGCTTTGGCTCCCCCCTGCCCTGTGTGGGTGGGGCTTGGTCCCTCTTTCCAGGACCAAGCAGTAAGTTTTTTTGGCAGAAGGGGGTTGCAGTGAAAAGAAGTTTGAGAAAACCTGGCCTAGAGCATCTCCATTACTGAGCTGCAGCAGCAATGTTGCGGGGGAGTTTGAAATGTTGACGTGTCTTTAGCCTCTGAACACATCTAGACTTGGCTCCCTGTGGCACCCTGGGTGATCAGACACTGAAAGTACAGCCATAGAGACACCACGCAGCCTAGCTGGCAAGAATCAAACTGCCACAGAAAGACACCTCTGGTTTCCTAGCCCAGCTCCCTAAGCCCTCAGCCACAACCACTTAACACAGGGGCTTTTTTACACACTGGTTCTGTTCTCACTGAAGGGTCATTTCCAATGGTTTGCTCAGACCAGCTTCCCCAGCACCCTCACTGCTGTGCTGCTCTGTACGTGTGGCCATGGCTGAGCAGCAAGAATTCCTGCCCATTTCCCAAGTGGCTGGAGCATGGCTAGAGTGTGTCTGTGGTTAATGATGTTGCTGTAGATTGTTCGTTTCCTGCCTTGGCAATTCAGACAGTCCCTTTTCTTAACATATCTCCAGCACATCAGTAATTCCAATAACGGGCAGGTTTTCTCTGGGGCACTGAGATTTTTCAGGGAGTTGGTGGCTCCTTTCTTTCCTCACCCTGGAGTAAACTCAGCTTTTTATTCTATGGTTCATGTTTTATGGAATAACAGCAGCAGCTTGAAGAAAGAGAAGAGTGAATATCTCACTGTCAGGGCTGAAGGTGGTCACGTCCTCTCTGTCTGACCATCGCCATTGCAGGAGAGAAGGCTTCAATGGAATTGAATGCCCTGGCTCAGACAAGAGATACAGGGAGGTTTTGCTGTTCATGGATCTGTGCAAAGGAAATTGTGTCTCTGTGTGAAACTGAGGAGGGAAATGAAATGCCCACAGGGTGGCGCAATGCCCTAAGCTAAGGCAGGAGGGGGAAGGACTAGAGCTGAGGAATGACTGAGGTGGACTCACGTGGGATTGAAATGACATTTGTTTCTGTCAGGTAGTGAGAAATGTGACATTAATTCAGATGCGGGGTTGAGGCTTCCTTAGCTCCTTGTAAAAAATTGAACTTGATTTCCCAGAAGGGAGAAAGGGAAAGTCTGGGGCTGCCTTTAGTCCCTGGTTGGGGTCTCCTCGCCAGTGGAAAACATCCCTTGTTTGGTGCTGCCAAGGGGATCGTGCAGAGCTGAGACGTCCCTCGGCTTGGATCAAAGGGGGAATTGGATGGAATTTATCACACAACCCTCCCTGCTCCCCAGAGCCCCACGGGGAGAATCTAGAGAAAGGGGAGTCATTCCTCCCCTGCGCTCCCAGAAGAGCTGCTAGGACTCCTTCCTGCCAGCTACTCACCCCTGGATTCACCCTCAGCTCCTGGGATCTTTCTGCTCCAAAGGCTCCAGAGGCCTGGGGCGGGGAGGGCGTCACTGCACAGTCTGAAACACAAGGGAGGTTTCTGGAATTGAAGGAAGGAGCAGAAAATGGAGAGGAAAGAAACAGAGAGAAAACGCCTCTTCTCTCTCCCCTCCCTCTCCCAGCAAGAAATGTGACCAAGGACCAGCGTTAGGGGAACTGGTGCCCGGGGCAAAACTTGTACTTTGGCACTTCCCCATCACCCCTGGGCAATCCCCCTCCCCCTTTAGTGCTAGCTCCTGCACTCCCAACCCTTGCGCCTCCTTCACCCCTAACTCCTGCCCCCTCCTGTGCCCTAACCGCAACGCTGTGTCCCCTTTGCCCTTAACTCCCGCACTCCCCTCCTGTGCCACCAGCCACTGCCCTGCTCCTGCACCCCCTTCACCCTAACCCCTGCACCCACGTGGGGACACTGACCTGTGTACATGGAGCAGCTGGCATTGCTGCCTGCTCCTCCCTGGGATGCTGTTCCTCCGGGCACCCCAAGGGGCTGCAGGGGCAGGGCGAGAAGCGACATCATCCGAGCTCCCTGCATCCAGGTCACTTTCCTCAGCCGGGCTGTATCAGGGGAGGGCAGAGAGCAGCAGCTTCTGATGCTCCCCTCACAGCCCAGCCCAGGTGGGGAAAGTGACCAGGACGCATGGAGCACATAGTGTTGCTCCTCGCTCCCCCCACCCTCTGTGGGGCCACGGAGGAGCACTGGGGCAGGGGAGAGCAGTGAGCACCTTTGCACTGCCACACGGTGCCCTTTGACCCCCTGGAGCCCTGGGCGGCTGCCGGGGGCCCCACCCCTAAGGCCGGCCGGGCTCCCCAGCACGAACAGCAGAGACACAGGGAGACTGGCCCCACACTGAGCAGTGGTAGCCTGGGCGGCTCATAATGGAGGCTCGGGGGGCTCAGCCTCCCCAAACCTTGCGTCACCAAGGGGGCAGTGGGGCCCATGACTAGGGGCCCTGGCCAAATTGGGCCCCCCTGGAAAAGTCTCCCCCATGTCAGCCCCAGGGCTGAAGGAGCTCCCACTCCCTGCTATGGCCCGGGGGCTGCAGCAGGGGCACAGAGCGTCTCTGGTCTCGGGGCCACAGCGGGGCAGGGGTAAAGGAGTGACAGGGTGGGGCCAGTGGGGGAAGGGGTGGAACAGAGGTGACAGTGGATGGGGCCGTGGGTGGAAGGTGTGGAAGGAGGCGGAGCCACAGACAGAAGTGGGGGGTTATGGTTCCAGTTCTGGGGCTCCCGCACTTGTTCTCCCTTCCCTGGGCTTTAGCATCACTAGCCCCTGCTTAGCGAGTAGGGTACAGTGGTCCCCAAAATGTGGGGCATGACTCCTAGAGGGACACAGAGGCAAATTCATGGAGGGAGCAGCGCTCAGCCCCACTCTGCCCCAGCTCTTCCCCAACCCCACCCTCAGCCTGGGCCCCTGACTCCCAGCCCAGCCTCGACCCCCTCAACCCTGTCCGCACCCCTCTCTCCCCAGCAAGCAACAGCTCCACTCCCAGCCCCGGTTCTCAACCGTGGTTTTCAAGGGTGCCACAGCCATGGATACGAGGGCACAGTGTGAAATGTTTGGGGAATCACTGGTTGAGGGTGATGTTCTCAATCACTTCTATGCAGTCAAATAAAAGCTATTCCTCACCCACCCACCCCTCCATCTGGATGGGCTAGGTGTGTTCTGCTGCCCTTCACTCATGCAGGAAGGATAATAACATTTAATGCCACTCAATCCTAAAGTGATTTGTAACCCACCACCAGCCAAAACTGGTCATTTTGGGAAAGCGGCCCCATCATGCTGCACACCTAGGCAGAGTAGATGTGTCTATGCAAACACGGTCTGTTCCTGAAGTCTTTCCCCCAGCTCCTCACTAGATGTGAGGGGGGAGCTCATTCAGCCCCTGCTTCCGCTTAATATTTAAAAACTCCTTATTGTCCCTAGCTCTGCTGACCAAGGATTTCTCCTTCTATCTCTTTCTTGACAGCTCAGATGAGGTGGCCAAGTGGTTAAGGTGATGGGCTGCTAATTCATTGTGCTCTGCACACATGGGTTTGAATCCCATCTTCCTGCAATGCTTTTAGTTTTCACCCCTCCTTTGTAGACAACCATCTCCCCCTTTGGTACAATGACAGATCAAACAATGTTACTTCTTGCAAACAAAAACCTTCTCAGAAACTCAGAACTCTCTTACTTTAAATAAAATGTCTAAATCCCAGATTAAAAAAAAAATTCTCTAGTCCTGTATTTCTTAGTTTTTCTCTCAAAAGGGAACATCCTCATCATCTCCCCCAAACACCCTGGGACGGCCCCAAATTATTAAAATACCCTCAACCCGAGCAAGGCCAGAGCAGTGAACCAGAGCTAGTGTCTAGGCTGAGCTGTTCTGAAGGAGTCAACTCAAACATTTTCTCCCTGCTTCCCTTGGCAAGGTCTGACTGAGAAAACAAAATTCCCCAAACTGAAAATTTTCTGCTGAAAAACCAATACTAGTCTGTTTGGGGACTTTGGTTTGCAAGTATTATTGTTATTATTCTCTTCTGATTTCTAAATCAGTTCAGTCTTTGTCCTCCAGGTGTGTTTCCAGATGTTGAGTTGTGGGGGAGAGAGGCCAATTCATGATGTCTCTTCCCCTCTTTCATAGTTTCTTCCAACTTGCTAGGAAGCTCCTTTGCTACCATGTGAGTCAAGCAGTGTCCATTGTCTCTGCGCTATCTCGGAGAAGCCTGCATTGTACACGGTTCCTGGGATAGTCCTTGGGACTGTGGATCCCTTCAATGGGCCAGCAGCGAGTCTGGCTCCTCCATTGTCACACCTGAAAGACTGGTGGGGGCATTTCCCAACCTCCTAACATATCTCAGTAACGCACACAGAGCAAAACTTCATAACTTCCCAACCAATGCGAGCACACACAATCCAACACGATATTAATGTTCAACAGATGAAGACTTTTGAAATGACACCTCACCAGGCAGACTTTGTACAAACCATCTCATCATTATATGAGAGTGGTGAATATGGGGCTTGCAGGGTGCTGCTTTGAGCACAGCGTGCCACACCTGGGCTTCCACTGCAGTGGAGACGTACCCTTAGAGTCCATCGCTCCTGGGATAAAGATGGCAGCAGGGCTGGCCTGGGTCATCTGACTTGGGCTCCTGGAGCTAAAGCTGAGGGGCTAAAAACTGTGGTGCAGATATTTGTGTTCACACTGAAGCCTGGGTTCAGAAACCCTCATGGAGCCTCAGAGATTGGGCTCAAGCCCATATGTCTGCACTGTAATTTTATAGAGGTTGGGAGGGAGTTTAGCAAGTGGAAATGGTAAAACCACATTGAGGGAACTGGACCACTGACCTATCAGCTCTTAACACCCAAACTTTCAGTAACTCTATTATCAGTGCCTGTGAGTGTAATTTAAACCATAGGTCCATCTAGCTCTGAATCTTGTCTTCTGACAGTAGCCAATACCAGGTGCCACAAAAGCCACTCCTCAAGGTACTACTGGGAGTTCAACCGAGGATCTCCTGCTTACAAAACAAAGGTTTTAACCAGCTAAGCTATAGTACCTGCTATTATTTAAAGTATCATGTTTGCCCACACCTGACTTTCTGCCAATCCCCACTGGGCCCTGACAAGTGTTGCTTGTGTTTGGATTCTGTAAAGCAGAGGAGCAGATGAAGTTTTGCTCCCAAGGTGTGTGTGTGATTCTTTGGACAGGTCTACACTACAAAATTAGGTTGGTGTAATTACATTACTTAGGCTGGCAATGCAGTTCTATAAACGTAATCCCAGTGTAGATAGTGGCTCAGCAGTCAGAACTTTCTGGAGCTATGAAAGGGGAGGGGCCCAGACTCTGTAGCAGGAATGCAGGGCAGGTGAGTTCACGGCAGGCATGGTGGGATACTGGTGGAGGCCAGTTATGGTGATATAATGACCAGCAGCATTTACACTGACAATTTGTCACTTTAAGTTTGCTGCAAAAAGCTCTAGACCTCTTGTTGAGGTGGTTTTATTTTGTCACCAAAACAGGGCAATTTTGTCACCAGACGTGGTATTGCAGTGTGTGCACCAGCCAAAAGCTGCCGACCGAGGGAGTGTTGTGTGCTCTTCACACACCTGAGCAATATAATGATGCTGAAATAACTTTGTAGTGCAGACCTGGCCAAAGATATATATATACACACACACACACACACACACACACACACACACACACACACACACACACACAGCTTGCAAGTAAAACCTCACCTGCTCCTCTGCTTTGCAGAATCCAAACACAAGCAAAGCTTGTCAGGCCCCAGTGGGGATGGCAGGGAGTCAGGTGTGGGCAAACATGATACTTTAAATAATAGCAGGTACTATGGCTTAGCTGACAGACTGCAGATTATAACCCAGGAAGCCAAATCCTTCCCCAAACTGACAGTTGAAGCAGAAGATCCCCTTGGAAAGATCAGGATTTTTGCCTTTAAAAACAAGGAAAATGTGCATTGCTCTCTTCTGTCTACAGCGAGAGATTGAAGAAGCGCAATAGATTTCATTGACTGGAGGTTGAGAGGGGATTTAATCACTGTTTTTAAATACACAGTTTTAAAAATTTCCAGAGGGGGGAATATCTGATTTTAAAGGGTTCTTTAATTCACCAGATAAAGGTTGAACACGACCCCATTGGTTTGCAGTCAATGTCACAAAATGCCAACTGGAAATTACCATTTTTTAACTGTGAGGCTAATTATCTAATGGAACAAGCTCCGTAAGGGACATGGTTAATTCCCCATCTCTGCCCTGTGTAAATGAAGACCGCAGCTCTTGCTGCAAGACACCTGGTGTGTGGGTGTCCCTGTTCCCCCTTCAGAACCTCTGGTACATGGTGCTTCCCTCCTCCCAGTTCAAGATCCCCATCATGTGGGTGCTCCCATCCCGGATCCCCGGTGGGTGTCTCTGTCCCCCACCCCATGAACTAGCTCCCGTGTGTGGTTTCCCCTGCCTGCCCCCATCCGGGATCTGTGGGTGTCTCTGTTCCCCTTTTCAAGATCCGTGTTGCTTGGGTGCATCCCTCCCCCCAAATCAGAATCCCCAGCATGTGGGTGCTCCCATCCCCCCATCCAGGCTCTGCAGGGGGTGTCTGTATAAAAAGAGACTGTGTCTCACTGTCTTGCCCAGGCTACACTGCAGGGGCTATTCACAGGTGCGATCCCACTACTGATCAGCATGGGAGTTTTGACCTGCTCCGTTTCCCGACCTGGGCCGGTTCACCCCTCCTTAGGCAACCTGGAGACCCCAAGCTTCCCCGGGATCACCATATTGATGCTGAACTTAGTGCAGACACCTGATCGGCACAGCCCCCTGCAGCCCAGAACTCCTGAGCTCAAGCGATCCGCCAGCCTCAGCCTCCCCAGGCGCTGGGATCACAGGCACCAGCCACAGAGCCCGGCTTGTTTCACAACTTGGCAGCTGGAGCTTTAAACTCTGCTTGTGAGCTCTGTGCCTTGGCCAGACGGGGACAGCCTGGAACTGGGAAATGCTCCTGCTTCACCCGCCCCCATCTCATGTTGAGCTGCAGGCGCCGCTGTCGTCCCAGATAAGATCCCGGATGTTCCGGTGCCCCCTTCCCCCGCCCAGCTGTCCGGGTACCTCTGCCCCCCAGACAGAATCCTGGATTAGCAGACAGACCAATGGAGAAATGCCGTTGAGTCCAGGGTAATACTCCACTGCCATTTTACCTTTTTCGCTTGCTAAACTCCTTCCCAACCTTGTGGGGTCCCAGAGCCTGGTATTGAGCCCGAGCCGAGATGTCTACAGTGCAAATTTACCACCCCGCAGCGCAAGCCCCGGGAGCCTGCACTGGCACAGGACAGCCGTGGGTGTTTCATTGCAGTGCGGACATAGCCCAGCATTATGTCTACACTGCCATTAACACACCCAAGTCACTATTCTCAAACCCTGGGTCAGTTGATTCAGGCTTGTGGGGCTTGCGCTGCAGGGTTATAAAATTACAGTGTAGACACTTGGGCTTGAGCCCAGCCTCCGAGACCCCACGAGGGGTGAGGGTCTCTGAGCCTGGGCTCCAGTATGAGCCCCAGGAGCCCAAATCAGATCATCCAGGCCAGCCGGACCACAGGGATTTTGTCACAGTCTAGATGCCCTCTCAGGGTATGTCTACACTGCAATGTAAGCCCAGGGTTAGCAGAAGTCATGTCAGCAGCCCCAACACATAAACATAAACCACGAGGGAAAGACCCACCCCCCAGATAAGCTGGGCACTGTCCTTCTCCCTACGGTTCGTAAGTCCAGCAACCAAAAGTCCTTTAACATGAGCCATCCCCTCTCTGCACCCCACTCACAGCTGTTGTCCTTAGTCAGTGCAAGCCCCGAGGTGCCTCTGTAGAGTTCACCTGCCATCCTGGGTGGAAAAGGGGGGAAATAAGAAGGCTCCATACTCACTATGTTGTCTAGGGACTCACTCATCCCTCCACTGCCACCCTGTCCTAAAGTTGGTCTAACACCTACATTTTAGTATTGAAACCCAGGCCCCAGCCCGCTTGGCTTTGGAACCCCTGTCCCCTGCCTAGCAAGTGCTATTGAACTGAGGGTGAGTCCCTCAATCGGGGTCTGCCAAGCACAGTTGTGCTGCCCTCGATTCACACAACAAGGATAACAACCCTTTATTTCTCCTGCCCCTGTAACATGGAGACTGGGAATCCAACACCAGCCAAACATGATCATTTCGGCAAGCAACCCAACCTATTTCCCACATACTGTAAAATCCACATGCAGACTCCTACACAAAACCTTGCAAGAAAATCTTCCTGAGGGGGTCTGAAGCACTTGCTGCTGGAGGGAAGGAGGGAGCTGTGGGTTGGGATTGAGGGGCACTGGGAATAGGAGGAGGCTGTGGGTTGGGATTGAGGGGCACTGGGAATAGGAGGGGGCTGTGGGATGGGACAGAGGAGAAGGGTGAAGAGGTTCAGGCTCTGGTTGGGAGTGAGGAGCAGTGAGCATAGGAGGGACTGAGGGTTGGGATTGAGGGGCACTGGGAAAAGAGGGCACATGGGTTTGGGCTGAAGAGCATCTTCATTTGGGGATCCAGCAGGACAGGGGAAGGCAGCAGGTGATTCTAATTCCTTAGGGATATTCTGTGTGTTTGTCTGTCTGTGTGTGTGTGTGTGCAGGGGAGGAACATGCTCTATGCCCAGAGGCCTTTATTCCTCCAGGCTGCAAGGACAGAGGGGCTGTCAGGAAGTTGCCCCTTCAAACCCACACAGAAAAAGGCCCTTCTGAGGAAAGGGAAAATCCTGCAGAGAAAAAGTAACATCAAAGAGGACATGAGAAAGACAGTTTAAGATCTTCATGAGTAGTTTATCACCTGACCATGGATTTGAACTGTGGATCCTCAGATTAAAAGTCTGATACTTTACCAACTAAGCTAGTCAGGCTCATGAAGCACAAGAGCAAGTTGGTGCAGAGGAGAAACTAGTCAAGAAAACAAGAGCAAGAAACAATAGGGGAAACCTGCTGCTCTCTCTGGCCCAGTCAACACTACGAGTTTATATCAAAACGTCTGTTAGTCTATAAGGTGCCACAAGACTCTTTGCTGCTTCTACCAACTGAGCTAGCCAGGCTCAGGAAAAGTGCAAGTTGGTGCAGAGGTGAAGCTAGTCAAGAAAATTCTTGGGTGAGTTCCCAAAGCCTGAAGGGTCAAAAATATTGTCACGGGTGGTTCAGGGTATATGTTCACCCCCCCCCCCCCCAAAGCAAACGGAAAAAAATTGTTTCTCGCCTTTCTTCAATGTCACCGTATGTCTACTGGATGCTGCTGGCAGACGCAGTGCAGAAGCGCTACACAGCAGCATCCCCTTTCTTTCCCTTCCTGAGGGCAGCTGCTATGGGAGGACTGATATCTGTCATCGTCGTCCCGTGAGTGCTCCTCGTTGGCCTTAGTGAGGTCGGACAGGGGTGCCTGGGCAAAAATGGGAATGACTCCCAGGTCATTCTCTTCTTTAAGCTTTGTCTAATGGAGATTCAGTCCTGCCTGGAATATCATAGCAGCTGGAGGCTGCCCTCCCCTTCCTGCCTTTGAGCTCTACTTGCAGAGGCAATAAAGTCAGTGTTGTTTCAAATTCATGTACTCTTTATTACTTCATCACACAAATGGGGGGATAACTGCCACGGAAGCCCAGGAGGGGTGGGGGAGGAGGGAAGCAATGGATGGGGTTGTTGTAGGGGCACCCCCTAGAATGACATGCAGCTCATCATTTCTGCTAGATGTCTGGGGCTCTGACCTAGAGCAGCCATTTGCTTCTCTAGTTCTTTAGTAGGCTTGCCTGATAGTTTAGCCAGGACTACCTCTTCATTAAACAAAACTTAAAGAAGAGAATGATCTAGGTTGTCTGTGGGCGAGGACTGGCCTGCCACCCAAGGCCTGTGAAAGTGTGGGATCATTCTCCAGGATGGGTTGTAGATCCCTTAGACATACCCTTAGAGCCCCGACCAGGGCTATTCTATCTACTGCCCAAAATCCACAAACCCGGAAATCCTGGATGCCCCATCATCTCGGGCATTGGAACTCTCACTGAAGGACTGTCTGGATATGTGGACTCTCTACTCAGACCCTATGCCACCAGCACTCCCAGCTATCTCCGTGACACCACTGATTTCCTGAGGAAACTACAATGCATTGGTGACCTTCCAGAAAACACCATCCTGGCCACCATGGATGTAGAGGCTCTCTACACCAACATCCCACATGCGGATGGAATACAAGCTGTCAGGAACAGTATCCCTGATGATGCCACAGCACAACTGGTTGCTGAGCTCTGTGCCTTTATCCTCAGACACAACTATTTCAAATTTGATGACAATATATATCTCCAGATCAGTGGCACCGCTATGGGCACCCGCATGGCCCCACAATATGCCAAAATTTTTATGGCTGACCTGGAACAATGCTTCCTCAGCTCCCGTCCACTCACGCCCCTTCTCTACCTACGCTACATTGATGACATCATCATCTGGACCCATGGGAAGGAGACTCTGGAAAAATTCCACCACGATTTCAACAGCTTCCACCCCACCATCAACCTCAGCCTGGACCAATCTACACGGGAGGTCCACTTCCTAGACACTACGGTGCAAATAATTGATGGTCACATTAACACCACCCTATACCGAAAACCTACCGACCGCTATGCCTACCTTCATGCCTCCAGCTTCCATCCCAGGCACACCACAAGATCCATTGTCTACAGCCAAGCACTGAGGTACAACCGCATCTGCTCTAACCCCACAGACAGAGACCAACACCTACAAAATCTCCACCAAGCATTCTCAAAACTACAGTACCCGCACGAGGAAATAAGGAGACAGATCAACAGAGCCAGACGTGTACCCAGAAGCCTCCTACTGCAAGACAAACCCAAGAAAGAAACCAACAGGACTCCACTGGCCATCACATACAGTCCCCAGCTAAAACCCTCCAGCGCATCATCAGGGATCTACAACCCATCCTGGAGAATGATCCCACACTTTCACAGGCCTTTGGTGGCAGGCCAGTCCTCGCCCACAGACAACCTGCCAACCTGAAGCATATTCTCACCAGTAACTGCACACCGCACCATAGTAACTCTAGCTCAGGAACCAACCCATGCAACAAACCTCGATGCCAACTCTGCCCACATATCTACACCAGCAACACCATCACAGGACCTAACCAGATCAGCCACACCATCACCGGTTCATTCACCTGCACGTCCACCAATGTAATATATGCCATCATATGCCAGCAATGCCCCTCTATGTACATTGGCCAAACTGGACAGTCTCTAAGGAAAAGAATAAATGGACACAAATCAGATATTAGGAATGGCAATATACAAAAACCTGTAGGAGAACACTTCAACCTCCCTGGCCACACAATAGCAGATCTTAAGGTGGCCATCCTGCAGCAAAAAAACTTCAGGACCAGACTTCAAAGAGAAACTGCTGAGCTCCACTTCATCTGCAAATTTGACACCCTCAGCTCAGGATTAAACAAAGACTGTGAATGGCTTGCCAATTACAGAACCAGTTTCTCCTCCTTTGGTTTTCACACCTCAACTGCTAGAACAGGGCCTCATCCTCCCTGATTGAACTAACCTCGTTATATCTAGCTTGCTTCTTGCTTGCATATATAAACCTGCCCCTGGAAATTTCCACCACTTGCATCCAAAGAAGTGGATATTCACCCACGAAAGCTCATACTGCAAAACATCTGTTAGTCTATAAGGTGCCACAGCATTCTTTGTTGCTTTTACAGATCCAGACTAACACAGCTACCTCTCTGATACTTGATACAGTACAGCTAATAACCATCTTTGCTAACTTGCAAAAGGCAAGGGGATGCTGGTGTGTAGCACTGCAGTACCACGTCTGTCAGCACCATCCAGTAGACATACAGTGACTGTGAAAAAAAGGCTGAATGGGCTCCATGGTTGCCGTGCTATGGCGTCTGCCCGGGCAATCCAGGGAAAAGGGCGCGAAATGATTATCTGCCATTAATTTCATGGAGGGAGGATTGACTGACGACATTTACTCAGAATCACCCACGACACTGTTTTTGCCCCATCATGCACTGGTATCTCAACCCAGAATTCCAATTGGTGGGGGAGAGTGCAGGAACTATGGGATAGCTACCCACTGTGCAACGCTCTGGAAATCGATACTAGCCTCAGTATATGGGCGCACACCGCCAAATTAATGTGCTTAGTGTGGCCGTGTTCACTTGACTTTATATAATCTGTTTCCAAAAACTGGTTTCTGTAAAATCGGAATAATCCCATAGTGTAGACATACCCTGAGACAGCTTTAGAACCCTCTACCCACTATACGGCCAAGAGACAGCAACTCTCAGATCCTGTGTGGATTATCTGATGGGCTTGGGGCCAAGAGCAAACTGCGTACCCCCTGGCAGAGCAGGAGAAGTAAAAATAGGGGCTTCCTGAAAAATGGGAAAGGAAGAAGAGAGAAGCAAGTGGAAAAGGAAGAGAACGTGCAGACACAGAACCCTACCTAAATTCTGAAATAGATTACAAGAAAAAAAGAGAAAGAGAGCAGCATAAAGCAAACTTAAAAAACTTTCAGTAAGAACTGAATTAGAAACCTTTAAAACACCAGTTTTCACACTACCTTTACTTTTCTTCCAAATTCTACCAAAAGAAATTAAGACTTGCCACTAAACAACAGCTTTAAACAAGCTCAGATAACAGAAAAGAAAACCAAAACATTTATTTTTAAATTTGTTTTATAAGAACTAACCACTCAGTCTGCGTTCTCTTCTTCTCAGCTTCCCAAAAGGAAAGCAAGAACACTCATCAATAGCAGACAGCAGATGCATTAAGGCACCACTATCCACTTGCTTCATGCTCAGAAGAGAACAGTTTAACTTCTCATCATGGTTAGCAAGATCAGACGCTTTCAACCACACTTCTCTAGTTACAAACTATAGAAATGATCCCTGAAAGTACAGTTTTAACAAAGCTGTTCTCGGCTACACACCCAGGCTAATGTGGGCAAGCTTTCTTCCCATGGTGAATGTTTTCATACAACGGGTTTCACCCCCAGCGAATTAAAGAACAAAAATCTAAAACCAGGTTCCCATTTCATTAAAGCACAATCGAGGCAGCTTTAGCACACTGGCCATTAGAAGATGTTTATGTCGCTATTTACAGACACACACCTCCTGATTAGCATGTGGAGCTCCTACCGACCAATCAAACCCTCTTGCTGTGCCATACCTCTCACAGGCTCCTCTGTGCCACATGACAGCCAGTCAGGCACAGACAATGCGGACAGGTCAGCCCTTTCTAGCATGCTCCGCAGCTGTTTCTCTCTGGCTTGCTCTCAAATTCATCTGCACTAGAAGTTTTTGCAGGGTTCTATGTTACCGGTGGTGCCTACACTAAATCAGTGGCTCTCAACCTTTAGAGACACCTGTACCCCTTTCAGGAGTCTGATTTCTCTTGCATACCCCCAAGTTTAACCTCACATAAAAACTACTTGCTTACAAAATCAGATGCAATATTTATAAAAATAAATCCCTTGAATATAAGTATTGTACTTACATTTCAGTGTATAGTAGAGAGAACAGTATAAACAAATCAATGTATGAATTTTAATTTGTTTCAAATTTGCTAGTGCTTTCTATGTAGCTTGTTGTAAAACTAGGCAAGTATTTAGATGAGTTGCTGTACCCCCTGGAAGACCATTGGATATACCTGTTTGAGAACCACAGCACTAAATCACCCTTGCTTTTAGAACCGGTGCCACTTGACCCAAGGCATTGTGAACCATTTCAGGGCTAGCAGACAGTGGCAACACAGCTGCACTAGGTCTGTTGTTCCTCCCTGCACAATTCCCACTTGGAAAGAAGAGATCTTCTGCTCTGACCCTATTTACTATTGTGAGCTGCATAGGCAACTTTCTCTGTTATATGAGCAGAATCCACACAATATATACTACCTGCATGCAGGGCCGGCTTTAGGCCAATTCAATCAATTCCCCTGAATCGGCCCCACTCCTAAGAGGGCCCCGTGCCTAAGCCCTGGTACTGCGTACTGGCAAGAGCTGGTGCGCTGTACCGGAGTGGCCCGGCTTCTCCAGGGGCAATTTAAAGGGCCTGGGGCTCCCAGAAGGGGTTGGAGCCCCAGGTCTTTTAACTTGCTACCAGAGCCCCACTGCTGGAGCCCTGGGTAGGGCTGCAGGGCTCTGGGGGCTATTTAAAAAGTCCAGGGCTTGCATTGCTTCTACCGCCCCGGCCCTTTAAATAACTCCCGGGCCCCACCACTTCCCAGGGCTCCTCGGCTATTTACAGAGCCTGGGCAGGGGCGCAGGGGAGCCCCGGGCCCTGTCAATAGCCCCTGAGCCCTGGGCTGATGCTGCTACCCGGTGGGGAGGAAGAAAGAGGGGGCACTCACTGTACAGGGTGGGCTGTACCCACACCCCCTGCCCACACCAGCCCTGCACCCCCTGTCCCGCCTCCAGCCAGCCCATCTCCAGCCAGTCCTGCACCCCCTGCCCTGCCTCCTGCCCTGCCCGCACCAGCCCTGCACCCCTTGCCCTGCCTCCAGCCCCGGACCCACTGCCCTGTCTCCAGCCAGCCCTGCACCCCTTGCCCTGCCCGCACCAGCCCTGCACCCCATGCCCTGTCTCCAGCCAGCCCAACACCAACCAGCCCAGCACCCCTGCCCTTCCTCCAGCCCCGCACCCCTACCCTGTCTCCAGCCAGCCCGTCTCCAGCCAGCCCTGCACCCCTGCCCTGCCCACACCAGCCCCGCACCCCCTGCCCTGCCCGCACCAGCCCCTGCCTCCAGGCAGCCCCGTACCCCTGCCCTGCCCGCACCAGCCCTGCACCCCTTACCCTGTCTCCAGCCAGCCCCTGCCGCACCCCCCTGCCTGAAGCCAGCCAGTCCTGCATTCCTCTGTCTCCAGCCCTGCCAACCCCTGCCGCATGCCCTGCGACCCTGCCTGAAGCCAGCCATCCCACCCCACACACCCCTGTCTCCAGCCAGCCCTGCACCCCTTGCCCTGCTTGCAGCCAGACCCTACCTCCAGTCAGCCCTGCCCTGCCTCCAGCCAGTCCCATGTCCACTGGTGCCTGCAGTTCCCAGGGCAGTAACCCTGCACACCTGCTTCAGTGAGGCGGGCAGGGAGCAGCTGGGACCCACACATGTGCACACCCCCAGGGATTGGCGGTGACCCACACATGTGCACACCCTAGGGTGACCAGACAGTGAGTGTGACAAATTGGGACAGGTGGTGGGGGTTATTAGGATCCTATATAAGAAAAAGACCCAAACATTGAGACTGTCCCTATAAAATCAGGACATCTGGTCACCCTAGCACACCCCCAGGGAGTGGCGGGGACCCACACATGTAAAACGGAGCTCGTTTCTAGTTCAGGCCCATCTTTTTAAAAAATAACTGTAGGTAGGGTTAACATAGAGCCGTATTTTCCCTGACATGTCAGGCTTTTTGGTTCTTAAATTGCCATCTGGATGTACGGTAACCCTATTGGTACAAAAAATACATACTGTGGCACATCCCTTAAATCAGAACTTTTTATAGGGAACCGGTTGCTAAGAAATGAAAGGCTTTTTTTTCCTTTTTTTTTTTTAATCATCCCTGCCGGGGCCCCGCCAAAAATGTTTGAATTGGGCCCCGCACTTCCTAAAGCCGGCCCTGCCAGCAGCCATGGGTGGCGGGGGAGCCCCCACAGCCCCACCCCACTGCGTATGGACCCTGCAGCTCCCAGCTCCTACGAGTGGACCCCAGAGCTCCCAGGTGCTGCGGATGGACCCAGGATTTCCCAGCAGGCATTGATGGCGGGAGGAACTTGCAGCCCCATGTCATTGCGAACAGACCCTGCAGCTCCAAAGACTCTGGAGCTCCCAGCCGCCACAGGCAGGAGAGGGAGCCCCCAGCGCTCAGACACCGCAGGCAGAGCCTGGCGTTCCCAGTCACCATGCGGGGTGAGGAGAAGCAGCAGCCAAATGCCATTGCAGGTGGCGCCGTAGCTCCCAGCCACTGCAGGTGGGTGCTAGAGCCTCCAGCTGCCATCGGGACCCCACGGCCCCTGGCCGCAATGGGCAGCGAGGGGACCCCACGGCTCCCAGCCGCCACGGGCAGCGAGGGGACCCCACGGCTCCCGGCCGCCACAGGCAGCGAGGGGACCCCATGGCCCCCAGCTGCCACGGGCAGCGAGGGGATCCCATGGACCCCGGGTGCCACAGGCAGCGAGGGGACCCCCCAGCTCCCAGCTCCCACGGGCAGCGAGGGGACCCCATGGCCCCCAGCTGCCACGGGCAGCGAGGGGATCCCACGGACCCCGGGTGCCACAGGCAGCAAGGGGACCCCACAGCCCCCAGCTGCCACAGGCAGGAACCGTCACCCAGCGACCGGCAGAAAACAGCAGCGGGCGAAGGCATCAAGCAAAACCTCAGCTTCTGCTGCTGCCACTCCTTCAAGTGGCTCTCGGTTTCCCCTGTTCACTCTGCGTCGCTGCCGCTCCACGGCATTGTCCTTCACCCTGCTGCTGAGAGCTCCTGTGTCGCCACCAGGGCCGGCTCTAGACCCCAGCGTGCCAAGCGCGCGCGTGGGGCGGCATTTTCCGAGGACGGTGGCAGGAGGGTCCGGCGGACCTCCGGCAGGCATGCCTGCGGAAGCTCCACTGGAGCCGCGGGACCAGCGCACCCTGTGCAGGCACTTCCCCCGGAGCCGCGGGACCGGCACCCGGCAGCGCACCCCCTGCGGCATGCCGCCCTGCTTGGGGCGGCCGGATTACTAGAGCCGCCCCTGGTCGCCACTTCCCCTGCTGTCACCTGCCTGTCTCCTGCAGCCTCTGCGCCGCCACCTAGTGGGGGAACCTTGCTACAAGTGCAGCCTGGGCAGCCTCTGTCATTGCAACACCATGGGCAGGGCGTGAACCGCCAGCTGGGGGAGACTAACGCCCTGCCCCGCCCCTTCCACCTGAGGCCCCGCCCCTTCTGCGAACACCCCTGTGCCCGGCGTACACCAGCCCTTAGATCCCTCTTGGTATTTCAATGCAGGCACTGACCTGTGAGAGGAAAACATCAGCTCCAAACACAGGGACTGAATTCCCCACAGTTAATCTCGCTGCCCTGTCCCCAAAGTCAGATCGGTCATTTAAGTCTTGTTAGGACAGAGTAAAAAATAAGTGACAATATGTTTTGGCTCAGTTAAATAAAAGTATGTGTTTAATTAACATAGTAAAAATATGTCCTGATTCCGCTAAATAACACCGCAACCGGAAATAAGAAGAGACAAATCTTGTCAGTGACGACTAATTTCACAAATGACCTTCCCATTATTAATTTCCACACCGCCCCATTGGAGGTCTGGACATCTCAGTGTCACTGCTCTGCATTCACCTTCCCCTTCGAATTGTTCTCGGACATTCCCAAATTTGGAAAATTATGCAGTTCACAATGTGAACAGTGACCCCGGCTCCTTCCTGCACCTGCTCTACATTGCTCCACAGCAGCTTCTCCCCTGCAGAGTCACCCCAGCACTGCAGTGCAGCCATGAGGTTTTGCAAAAATTAATAATACAGAGTTTGGAGGAAAGGAAACATTTGTGAGTTGTGGAAATAGCAAAAGGCAACAGTTGTGGTGTTACAAGAAGGGCAGTTTTGGTTTAATAATAAAACCCAGTTATATAAATGTAACTGTATGTGCAGCTCTGTGCACTCACGTTGGATGGAAGCTTAGTAATTAAATTATACAAGAGGGTCAGGTAAAGTGGCTGCTACCACCACTATGTTTTGTGCCGAGAAGCCTTTACAGCCATTCTGAGGAAAATGGGCCCTTTGCCCACAGAAACGGTCTATAGGGGACGGCTGCAGGCAGCAGGTGGAGAGATAATCTCATCAAAATGATTTGACTCCTGGGTAATGTAAGCAAAATCACTACAGGAATGTCCGGGGTTTCTCTTGGCATAACTTGCCTGCCCCTGGCTGGCTCTGGTTGTACAAGATGGACGTTCAGTTGTGTAAAAAAATTATTACAGTGTAAGGGATGTTAGACAAAACAAAATGTTTTGTGTAATTGTGTAAGGTTTTAAAAACCTAAACTGAGACTTATGGTTTGTAATATAATGTCATGAAGGTTAAACTATGGAAGGAATGTGCTTTTTCCCAGGACGTGTGCAGTGTATATTGGAGAAAGGGTAAAAGAAATGCAAACAAAACATGGTACTTAGCTCAAACCCTATTAGGGCTCCAAAGGGAGCCACAATAGGTTGTGGTTTCTTTTTCAGATCTGTGTGTTTTGAAGCAGAAGATGAAAGTGGAAAGTAATCAGAACTCGGGTGGAAGTTGATTGTGTCCCTTTTAAGACAGTCTCTGAGCTGCTGATGGCTTTGGATCCAAAAGCCAAGCCCGAAAGCCGGTGTGAATGCAAATGACCTAGCTGATGGGGGAAGGAGAGAACTGCCCATCAGTGGCTGCACAAAGGAGCTGCAAATAATAAATACATCTGGTCAGCAAACAAGCTACTAGAAGACTCAGATTGTGGCCCTCCAGGAAAGGGAGGTGAAAAAACAAGTCAAGCCTGAAAATAAGGTGGACAGGTTAACCCTAAGGAGTGTGTGTGTGTATGTACAGTGCTAAAGCTAAATCTAAAGCTGTCTCTCAGCTATTACCTGAGGATAAACTTAAAGCTTGGTGCAGCAGAGAAACTATTGCAAACCGTGTCTGTTGTACAAGAGGGGAAACTGAGGCACACCACCTCATGAATTTCATAAATGACCAGTGAGTGGGGTAATTCACTATCTAACTATAGAACAAAATAAGGACAGCCTGGAGGGAATTCTTCTGTTTTTCCTGCAATTAGCAAGGAAATTTGTAAAAGGAAGTGGTATTATTATTATTAAGCACTAATCTGATCCCACTGGTGTGTGTGGAAATTGTTTCTTTTGTTTTCAGACACTCTACAAGCAAGCTGGTGCCAGCAAAAGACTAACCCAGAATACCATGAATCTATGTTTTGTGTTGTTTGTCTGTGGTGTTTGTCTTGTTGTTAGCATTGTTGTGTTTCAATGAACAGAAAACCTCATGACCTGGGTGGGGTGGCTTCAAAGGCTGACCTGGGGAAGATGTGTGTGGACATTCAAAATGCTCGACTAGGAGGCCAGCACCTGTGTAATAGCTACCGTGGTATCTGGAAGTGAATCGGCAGCTGAGGTGGGCCCCACAAGCCCTATGGGAATAATGAGAAGGGATTTGCTCACTGGGAATCAATGGAGGGTGTGTAAAATGGTGTAAATCCAGAGAAGATGTTTGAATGTGCCCCTCCCTGATGGCCGTGGAGGAGCACACCCAATGGCCTGTGGCAAGGGTGGACAATTGGGTGTACTGTGTATGAGGTGTTTTGCTGGAAATGTACATATTATTGGGGCACAATTACACCAGCCCTAACCAAATTCCACACTACACTGCTCTCTGGGCTTTGGCGCACAGATAGATCTGTGACTCTTACTGCTGTGAATAATCGAACCAGCGCATACAGCCTGATTCCACACCACGTGGTTAAGTTGGTTTGGACAATAACCCATTTCTCTGAGGACATTCAATGGACTTATGCTATGGACAAAAGCACGAAAACCTGCAATGGCAGCGTATTGCAACTGCCAGCAACTGGACATGTTAAGGGCTTGACCCCGTCGAAGGAGGAGAGGAGGTGTTTCGGTGGTGGCCGGGATGTTGGACCATGCTGCAGTGCTCAGGTCTCTCGGTGTTGCTGTGGATTGTTACAGCGGCTGGTGTATTGCTAAGTATACTTGTGATACGTTGCCTACGGAAATAACCTAGAAGTAATGGAGTAAGCCCCTCCCCCCTGTACTAGACAACCTGGATCCAACCTTCCCGGGCCCACTATAATGGGAAGTCTGGAACACTAATTGGAACAGGTGTGGCAGGCCCGTACGAGAGAAGGTGCAGGGCACTGTACTACACACGGGGCAGTGGGACAAATGGAATATCAACACCTTCCACCTTGATGCCTGGCCTTATCAGGAAATGTGTCACCACGTGTCCTATGTTTTGCTAAGGGGGAGAATGGGAACAGGGACACAGGCAAGGCTCTGTGGCGTCAGAGCTGGGATGGGGACACCGAGGAAGGAAACTGGAATCGTTGCTTGCTACAAGTTTAATCCAATAAACATCTCATTGTTTGCACCTTGGGACTTTGGGTATTGCTGCTCTGTGTGTACGCAAGAAGGACCCGGTAATGGGAGGGTGAAGGGATAAACCCTCTAACACTAACTAACATCTAACACACATTTCAACCTCTTCTTTTCACACCGTTGCTCATTCTCAGGGGCTGCTTTGTCTCCAGACAGATCCATTCTCTTTCAGAACAGCCTTGCTCTTTCCCTGTGTTTCACTCACTGAAGCCTGGTCTACACTAGGCGTTTAAATCGGTTTTAGGAGCGTAAAACCGATTTAACGCCAAAACAAAACCACACTAGGAGGCACCTTATATCGATTTTAATGGCTCTTTAAACCGGTTTCTGTACTCCTCCCTAACGAGAGGAGTAACGCTAGTATCGGTATTAACATATCGGATTAGGGTTTGTGTGGACGCTGATCGACGGTATTGGCCTCCGGGAGCTATCCCACAGTGCACCAGTGACCGCTCTGGACCGCAATCTGAACTCGGATGCAGTGGTCAGGTAAACAGGAAAAGCCCGCGAACTTTTGAATATTTCCTGTTTGCCCAGCGTGGAGCTCCGATCAGCACGGGTGGCGATGCAGTCGAAATCAAAATAAAGAGCTCCGCATGGACCATGCGGATGTGATCGCTGTAAGGGCAGGCAAATCCATTCTATCAGCGCTCCGTTACAGAAGATGAAATTCAGAATCCTTTTTTAAAAATCTCCAGACAGACGCCATAGCAGGGACTCAGCGCACTGCAGCGTGACAAGCGTAACGGAAAGCCAAAGAATCAAATGGATGCTCATGGACTGGAGGACTGAAGCTATCCCACAGTTCCTGCAGCCTCCGAAAAGTATTTGCATTCTTGGCTGAGCTCCAAATGCTTCTAGGGTCAAACACAGTGTCCGCGGGTCAGGGCATAGCTTGGCAATCTACTCACCCACCCCCACCCACCCCAGAAGCGAAAGGTAAAACAATCCTCTGACTCTTTTACATGTCACCCTATCTTTACTGAATGCTGCAGATAGACGCGATAGTGCAGCACTCAACACCAACATCCTTGCCCCCGCCATGGGCAGCTGATGGTACAAAAAGATAGAAATCCATCCTCATCATCAGTCTCAGCTGATGGTACAAGAGGACTGGTAACCGTCCTTGTCATCAGCCTATTGGCCCTAATTTTTTCTGGTGGATGGATGGTGCAATATGGCTGGTAACCATCCTCATCATAGCAACAGGGGGCTGAGCTCCATCAGCCCCCACCCTTCATGTGTAAAGAAAAGATTCAGTTGCCCCTGGACTAGCAGTGGGATGCTGGGCTTCTCTCCTACACACTGCTTAATGTCCTGTCTGGACTATCATAGCAGCTGGAGGCTGCCTTCCACTCATTTCTCACTAACAAGTCAGTGTGTCTTATTCCTGCATTCTTTATTAATTCATCACACAAGTGGGGGGACAATGCTACGGTAGCCAAGAAAGGCTGGGGGAAGAACGGAATCAACAGGTGGGGTTGTTACAGGAGCAACCCCTGTGAATAGCATACAGATCATAATTTCTGCAGGCTCTGACACAGAGCAGCTGTGCTCTCTAGTTCTATGATATGGTGGTTCTCTAGTACACTTGCCTATATTAGGCAGCACTGATTCTATTTTTAGATACCAAAAACGAGGGATTGACTCAGGAAATCATTCCCAATTTTTGCTTTTGCACCCCTGGATGATCAGCCAAGGGTACTTATGACAGTAGCAAATGGTACACAACAATGGCAGGTGCACTATGGCTCGTAACCCGTCTTGGCTGTTGCGCCCCTGGCTGATCGGCCAGGGCACTAGCAACAAATGGTACAAAGGACTGGTAGCCATGATCATCCTCAGTTCAATTTATGGAAGGGTTTGGATGGTGCAATATGGCTAGTAACCATCTCTGCTGTCATGCAAAAGCAATAGCATGCTTCTGTGTAGCGCTGCTGAATCGCCTCTGTGAGTGGCATCTAGTACCCATACGGTGAGAGTCACAAACGGCAAACCAAGCTCCATGCTTGCCATGCTATGGCATCTGCCAGGGCAATCCAGGGGAAAAAGGCACGAAAGGCTTGTCTGCCGTTGCTTTCCCAGACGAAGGAGGGACTGACGACATTTACCCAGAACGACAATGATTTTTGCCCCATCAGGCACTGGGATCTCAACCGGAAGTTCCAAGGGGCGGGGAGGCTGCGGGAACTATGGGATAGCTAGAATAGCTACCCACAGTGCAACGCTCAGAAATCGACGCTAGCCACGGACCATGGACGCACACCACCGATTTAATGTGCTTAGTATGGCGCTCCACCCGATTTTATAAATTCTGTTTTACAAAACCGGTTTATGCAAATTCGAATAATCCCGTAGTGTAGACGTACCCTGAGGTGTGGGAGTAAACACTCCCCTTCCCTCTAGTCTCAGACAAACACTAGTATTAACTGTTTGCTACTGAGGGGTTTAGAAAGCATTTGTCAAAATGTCATTTCTGGGGGATTTTTCCCAAGATCCAGTATTTTGTATTCAGACATCTCCCAGCTTCCTTGGTGAAAATAAGGCCAAGATTTCCTTGCAATATACAGGAAAAGGCAGTTTTTCACCCCAGATGGGACTTGAACCCACAATCTCTGACTTAGAAAGCCATTGCCTTGTCCATTAGGCCACTGGGGCTCTGTGAAAGAATGGAAATGCTACCTCCTAAATGCATATTTCTCATAAGTTGGAAGCCTCTGTCTTACCCCCCATGAGGGATCCAGTGGCTGTGGGTGTTCTCCACGCTACTGGGGTGTCTGGTGCCCCTGTCCCTCCTGGTTAATGGAGTGTGTGGGTGTCCCCCCGCCCGTTAAGGATCCGTGTTGTGCGGATGCCCCTGTTCTTCTCATTAAGAATGGTGCAATGGAGCGTCCCCCACCCCATGAACTAGCTCCCGTGTGTGGTTCCCCTGCCCCCATCCAGGCTCTGTGGTGTGTGGGTGTCGCTGTTCCTCTTTTCAAGATCCGTGTTGCAGGGGGGCGTCCCTCCCCCACAAGTCAGAATCCCCAGCATGTGGGTGCTCCCATCCCCCCAGCCAGGCTCTGCGGGGGGTGTCTGTATAAAAAGAGACCGTGTCTCACTGTCTTGTCCAGGCTATGCTGCAGGGTCTATTCACAGGTGCAATCCCACTACTGATCAGCACAGAAGTTTTGACCTGCTCCATTTCCAACCTGGGCCGGTTCACCCCTCTTTAGGCAACTGGGGGACCCCAAGCTTCCCTGGGATCACCATATTGATGCTGAACTTAGTGAGGACACCTGATTGGCACAGCCCCCTGCAGCCCAAAACTCCTGAGCTCAAGCAATACACTGGCCTCAGCCTCCCCAGGAGCTGGGATCACAGGCACCAGCCACAGAGCCCGGCTTGTTTCACAGCCTGGCAGCTGCAGCTTTAAACTCTGCTTGTGAGCTCTGTGCCTTGGCCAGACAGGGACAGCCTGGAACTGGGAAATGCTCCTGCTCCCCTCGCCCCTGTCTCATGTCGAGCTGCAGGCGCCGCTGTCCTGCCAGGTAAGATCCCGGATGTTTCGGTGCCCCCTTCCCCCGCCCAGGTGTCCGGGTACCTCTGCCCCCCATACAGAATCCTGGATGTGTGGGTGTCCGTCCCTCTGCAGAGGATCCCGGAGTGTGGATGCCCTTGTCCCCCCCTACAACATCCTGGGTGTGTGGGTGCCACTCTCCCCCCCCCTACAACATCCTGGGTGGGTGGGTCCCCAGGGTGTGAGTGCTCCCATCCCCCGATACAGGCTGGGGGGGGTATAACTGGCTCTCCCTGTCCTGCCCAGGCGGTGCTACAGCAGCTGTTCACAGGGGCAGCAACCCCACTGTCACCCTGCAGCTTTAACCTGCTCCAGGGGTGACCTGCTTCACCCTCCTTTGGGAGCCCGGGGGACCCCGAACTTCCCAGAATCACCTGATTGATGCCGAGCTTAGCACAGACACCGGCTCAGCCTGGCAGGGTGCAGCCCTGAGCCCTGACAATCAGCTTCCCTCCGCCTCCTGCTGCACCGCGAGGATCCCACGCGAGAGGCTTCGTGCCCAGTTTGTTCAGGAGCGTCCCAGGCTCCAGCTGTAAACTCTGCTGGTCAGTTCTAGTCTTTGGCCACACGGGGGCGGCACTAACGGTCCCATCTAAACGCTGTTTGCGTTCGACCCTTCGGATCGCAGATTGTAACCCGCGGGCAGATCTCTGAGTGCAGCCAAATCCCTCCCCAAACTGAACATTGAAGCAGCAGCTCCCGTTGGAAAGATCAGGATTTTTGCCTTTAAAAACAAGGGAAATGTCTCCAGCGAGAGACTGAAGAAGCTTGATTGATTTCATTGACTGGCGGTTAAGAGGCAATTTAATCACTGGTTTAAATACGTTTTACAACTTCGCAGAGGTGGGAATATGTGATTTGAAGGGTTCTTTAATTCACCAGACAAAGGTTGAACAAGACCCCATTGGCTTGCAGTCGATGTCAGAAAATCCCACCTGGAAATGACCATTTTTAAACTGTGGATAAATTCCCCATCACTTGCAGTTTGTAAATCAAGACTGCAGCTCTTGCTGCAAGACACCTGGTGTGTGGGTGTCCCTGTTCTGCGTTTCGGGATCCCTGGTACATGGTGCCTCCCTCCCACCAGTTCAGGATCCCCACAATGGGTGCTCCCATCCCCCCATACAGTCTCTGCGGGGGAGGGGGGGTGTCTGGTGCCCCTGTCCCTCCTGGTTAATAGTGGAGTGTGTGGGTGTCCCCCCGCCCATTAAGGATCCGTGTTGTGCGGATGCCCCTGTTCTTCTCATTAAGAATGGTGCAATGGAGCATAAGGGTGTGTCCCCCACCCCATGAACTAGCTCCTGTGTGTGGTTCCCCTGCCCCCATCCAGGCTCTGTGGTGTGTGGGTGTCGCTGTTCCTCTTTTCAAGATCCGTGTTGCTTGGGTGCGTCCCTCCCCCCAAGTCAGATTCCCCAGTGTGTGGGTGCTCCCATCCCTCCCTCCAGGCACTATGGGGGGGGTGTATAAAAAGAGACCGTGTCTCACTGTCTTGCCCAGGCTACGCTGCAGGGGCTATTCACAGGCGCAATCCCACTACTGATCCGCACGGGAGTTTTGACCTGCTCCGTTTCCGGCCTGGGCCGGTTCACCCCTCCTTAGGCAACCTGGGGAACCCAAGCTTCCCCGGGATCACCATATTGATGCTGAACTTAGTGCGGACACCCGATCGGCACAGCCCCCTGACCAGGCCAGAGAGAGCAGCAGGATTCCCGTATTGTTTCCCGCTCTTGTTTTCTTGACTAGATTCTCCTCTGCACCAACTTGCTCTTTTCCTATGTGAGCCTGGCTAGCTCAGTTGGCAGAGCATAAGACTTTTAAACTGATGATCCAGGGTTCAAGTCCCTGGTCAGGTAATAAACTACTCCCCAAGATCTTCAACTGTCTCGCTAGAGTCCTCTTTGATGTTACTTTTTCTCTGTAGGATTTTCCCTTTCCTCAGAAGGGCCTTTTTGTGTTGGGTTTGAAGGGGCAACTTCCTGACAGCCCCTCTGTCCTTGCAGCCTGGAGGAATAAAGGCCTCTGGGCATAGAGCATGTTCCTTCCCTGCCTTGTGCCCATCTTTGCTTGCCACACACACACACACACACACACACACACACACACACAGAATATCCCTAAGGAATTAGAATCACCTGGTGCCTTCCCCTGTCCTGCTGGATCCCCAAATGAAGATGCTCTTCAGCCTAAACCCATGTCCCCTCTTTTCCCAGTGCCCTAAATCCCAACCCTCAGTCCCTCCTATGCTCACTGCTCCTCACTCCCAACCGGGCCTGCTCCTCTTCACCCTTCTCCTCTGTCCCAGCCCACAGCCCCCTCCTATTCCCAGTGCCCCTCAATCCCAACCCACAGACCCCCCCTCCTCAAGCTGCTCCTCAAACCCAACCCACAGCTCCCTCCCGCCCACCAGCAGCAGGTGCTTCAGACCCCCTCAGGAAGATTTTCTTGCAAGGTTTCGTGTACGAGTCTGCATGTGGATTTTACAGTATGTTGGAAATAGGTTGGGTTGCTTGATCACTTGTGGCTGGTGTTAGATTCCCAGTCTCCATGTTATAGGGGCAGGAGAAATAAAGGGTTGTTATCCTTGTTGTGTGAATCGAGGGCAGCACAACTGTGCTTGGCAGACCCTGATTGAGGGACTCACCCTCAATTCAATAGCACTTGCTAGGCAGGGGACAGGGGTTCCAAAGCCAAGTGGGCCGGGGCCTGGGTCCCAATACTAAAATTTAGGTGTTAGACCAACGTTAGGACAGGGTGGCTGTGGAGGGATGAGTGAGTCCCTAGACAACATAGTGAGTACGGTGCCTTCTTATTTTCCCCTTTTCCACCCAGGATGGCAGGTGAACTCTACAGAGGCACCTCTGGGCTTGCTCTGACTAAGGACAACAGCTGTGAGTGGGATGCAGAGCGGGGATGGATCATGTTAAAGGACTTTTTGTTGCTGGACTTATGAACCGTAGGGAGAAGGACACTGTCCAGCTTATCTGGGGGTGGGTCTTTCCCTCATAGTTTATGTTTATGTGTTGGGGCTGCTGACATGACTTCTGCTAAACCTGGGCTTACATTGCAGTGTAGACATACCCTGAGAGGGCATCTAGACTGTGACAAAATCCTGCTGGCCTGGCTGGCCTGGATGATCTGAGTTGGGCTCCTGGGGCTCAGACTCCTGCATGAGTGAAGGGCAGCAGAACATACCTAGTTGGTCCTGATGGAAGGCTGGGTGGGTGGGTGGGTGAGGAATAGCGATTTTGGACTTTGTAGAAGTGATTGAGAACATCACCCTAAACCAGTGGTCCCCAAACATTTCACACTGTGCCCTCTTACCCATTGCTGTGGCCCTTGGAAGCCGCAGTCAAGAACCAAGGCTGGGAGTGGGTCTGTTGCTTGCTGGGGAGAGGGGTGCAGACAGGGAGTAAGGGGTCGCGGCCAGAGTCCCAGGCTGTGGGTGGGGTTGGGGAAGTGCTGGGGCAGAGTGGGGCTGAGTGCTGCTCCCTCCATGGGGGCTGACTCAGGCCTGAGGTGCCCCCTTGAATGTTCCTCTGGGTCCCCCTAGAAGTCACACCCCACATTTTGGGGACCACTGAACCCTACTCACGACTCAGGGGCTTGTGATGCCAAAGCCCAGGGAAAGGGAGAACAAGTGTGGGGCCCCAGCACTGGAACCATGTGAAGGGGCTGCAGGAGAGGGGCAATGGCTGGTGGCACAGGGAGTTAAGGGCAAAGGGGGCACAGGAGGGGCAGGAGTTAGGGGTGAAGGAGGTGCAAGGGTTGGGAGTGCAGGAGCTAGCAGTAAAGGGAGTGGGGATCGTCCAGGGGCAATGGGGAAATGCCAAAGTACAAGCTTTGCCCAGGGCACCATTTTCCCTAATGCTGGTCTGAGCAAACAATTGGAAATGACCCTTCAGTGAGACCAGAACCATAGTGTAGAAAAGCCCCTTTGTTAAGTGGTGGTGGCTGAGGGCTTAGGGAAATGGGTTAGAAAGCAACAGGCGTTTTTCTGTGGAGGTTTGATTCTTGCCTGCTAGGCAAGGCTGGTGTGTGGTGTCTCCATGGCTGTACTTTCAGTGTCTGATCACCCACAGTACCACAGGAGCCAAGTCTAGAAATATTCAGATGCTCTATGCAGGGTTTCTCAAACTTCTTTTCACTGCAACCTCCTTCTGCCCAAAAACCCTACTATATGGCCCTGGAAAGAGAGACCAAGCCCCTTCCCACTGGGCAGAGGCAGGGAGACAAAGCCTGAGCCCTGCCCCAGTTGGGGACAGCAAAACCAAAGCTTGGGGATTCAGCCCTGGGTGGTGGGGCTCAGAATTTTGGCTTCAGCCCCAGGCACCAACAAGTCTAATGCCAGCCTGGTGACCCCATTAAAACAGGGTTATGACCCACTTTGGGGTCCTGACTCATAGTTTGAGAACCACTGCTCTATGCTGATGGGAGAGAGTTTTCCTGTGGGTGTAGTTAATCCACTTCCCAAGAGGTGGCAGCTATGTCAGTGGGAGTAGCTATATCGGTGGGTGTGCAAGCTGTGGTGTTTGCCACATTTAAGAAGTTTAATCAAACCCCATTTTTAAAACCACCTGTGGTCTGGGAATGGCAAAGGAGCTCAATGAAGCAGGGTCTGTCCTTCAAATTTGTGGAGATCACGATTCTATACTCCTATCAGTATGGGGGTATAGTTCAGTAGTATAGTGCTTAACTGCCGCTTAAATGGTCCTCAGTTCAAACCCCACTGTTCTCTTATAACCTTCTATTTTTTTTAAAAAAGGAAAACATTTTCATTTCCATTCTCCATTATGTTCAGGAGCTCCACTATACAGGGGTGCTTGATATGAATGTAAACACTCAACATTTTGCTGTCCAAATGCATAAAAACCTAGCAAGCTGTCCATCGGCTGAAATCAGTTCCAATCCTCGAAGTGTCTAGTTTATGTTTTCATCAATTAAACAAGGTATCATACAAATGTACATTTGCAGATCCCTCTACTCCAGGAGCTGTGCTGTGCAGAAGAACAAGAACCACATCCAGCTGCAGTTCAGGAATCTGATGACCAAAGAGCCAATAAATGTTCTGAGGGCTGGAGAAAAATGCCGTCTAGTGAGCTATTGAACAAGCTCAACCTGTTTCGCTTATCAAATGAAGATTGAAAGGTGACTTCATTGAAGTGTTGAAGGGCCTTAATGGAGAGAAAAGATGGGGTATGAAAGGGCTCTTTAATCTAGCAGAGAAAGGCATAACAAGACCCAGTGGCTGGAAGGTGAAAAGACAAATTCATATTACAAATGTAACTTTAGCGCCCTCATAGCCAAGATGGAGTCTGCTCTGCAGGCAGCTCTGGCCAAGAGACAGCATGCGCAGGAATGCAGCAGGAGAAATCCCTTCCACCCCAGGGGCACCTGTTCCAAACCCCCAGGTGAACACACACACCCACCCACAGGAAAAGTACAATGGACATAACAAAGGGAGAGATTTATTTACAGAGGGATGAGAGGAGAAAAACAACAAGGTGAAATATAGAGGAGCAGTAGAACAGGGTTGCATTTAAACCCAGGTCCCACAGGCCCAGTGGGAGCACAGTCTGACAGGGCAGACACTGAGCAATGTGTCCTGCGCACAGAGTTCACGAGTCCTGAGCAACGTTCCAGTCAGTGGTGAGTCTTGGGTGCTCCTGGTCATCTTCAGTGCCAGTGAACTCTCCCAGCAAACCCTCCGGTGCCCTCTTCTGCCGCTCTCTGCAAAGCCCCAGAGAGCGACCCCCTCCCACTTAACTAGCTACAGCCTCCTTCCTTGTTCCCAATGCAGAGTCACCAGCCCCAGTACTCACAGCCCCATGCAGCTCTGGGCAGCCATGATACAGGGTCGGCTCGGCCTGTCCTTCTTCGGCGATTCCCCTGGCACAGTGCACCTCCTGGCTCCTGTCTGGGCTGTCCCCGACTGGGCCTGTCCTTCTCAGGCTTTACGCAGGTTTTCCCCTTCCTTTTCCAGGGCCTGAAGACTGCCTTTCTCCTCCCTCCTTCTGGGAAAAAGATTTATAGGGGCCATGCTCTCTATACCCCAAAGGGGTTACACAAATAAGATGCAAATATTCAACAGCGAGGATGATTCACCACAGGGACAAGCTACCAAGGAATGTCATTTAATGAAGACTAGCTGCCTTTCTGGAATGTGTTTGCCCCAAAAGTAGCTCTTGTGTCACACAGGAGGCATTTGATATGCAGGGGTCAGACTAGATGCTCTAATGGTCTCTTCTGGCCATAAAGTCGACTAATTTCTGAAAAAACTGAGTGTAGCATTGGGAGCAGCGTCTGATGTTTTCCTGTCTAGCCAGATTGCCAGGGGTGGCTCTAGAAATTCCGCTGCCCAAAGCAGGGCGGCGCGCTGCACCGCTCGCGCCGCCCTTCCCCGGTCCCGCGGCCGGGGCAGAAGTGCCTGCGGACGGTCTCGTGGTCCCACGGCTCCGGTGGAGCATCGGCAGGCATGACTGCGGAAGGTCCGCCGGAGCCAAATGCCGCCCTGCCAGGACAATGCCGCCCCACACGCCTGCTTGGCGCACTGGGGTCTGGAGCCGGCCCTGCGGCTTGCTGCCTAGAACGAACGCTCCTTGAGTGGGGTGATCCACAGGGAGTAGCTCAAACCTCCAAAGTGCCTGGGCAGGGGCAGGACATTAGCCCAGCAAGGGAGGGGTGTGGCAGTGACATCACAAAGGCCTTTTGCAAGACCTCAGACTATTGGTCAAAGGTGGTGGGGAGGTGGTGACCTCACAGAGAGATGCTGACATCAGCCAGGCACGACAGTGGCAAGGGGCCAGGGAAACCTCAGACACCCCTGTGGCTTTGCTGCAGCAAGTCTCCTTCTCCAGGTCTCTCTTTGAGGACTGAGAGAGTATTCGGGTTCACGGACGTGAGCGCCAGGAGGAACCTCTTTCGAGTTTTCTCCTTCCCTTTTCCTGATTTAACTAGAAAACAGCCGTCCCTGTTTAGAAGGTAAGAGCCTCCTCGAGGTTTGAAACCTGTTCAGTCTGATCCATCTGGTGACAGTTGAATTTTAGGCATGGAAAACACGAGCTTAAGGAGGCAGAATTTTATTGCGCACCTGGGATTTTGTCCCTTAGAATCACAGGGGATATTAGGGTTTGTCCTTTTTTTTCACCTTTTCCTCCATCCATCCCTTCCTCCTTTCTCTTTGTCTCTTGCTTCTTTTGTCCTTTCTCCTGTTCCCCTCCCAACAGCAGGAGAAGTGTGTGTGTGCGTGTGTGTGTGTGTGTGTGTTGCGGGGGAGTGCTCAGCAGCTCCCACTGTGGGAGGTCCACCCAAAAATGTGGGGCTGAAATAGTGCTGGGGCAGTGATCCCCACCAGTTACCTGGGCCATCCTTTGGGCTCTCTGGTGAGAACCCTCAGCCTCCCGTCCTCAGTCTCTACCTGATTGGCTGAGCAGGGGTTATTGACAGGAGAAGATTCAGGTCCTTGTTGTTCTCTTTTAAGCCCAAGTAAATAAGTCATAACCAGTCATATGTTTGATGAATTTTGCTGCTTCTCTGCATTAATTGTCTCTGAGCAGTTCATGATTCTCTCTAACATTGCAGTTCTCCTCAAATACTTGCTGAATAATTACTGTGCACTGTTGTTGGTCTGGAGCTCATCCGAGAGCACTTTATTCAGGTCATTCAATGTCTGAAATTCAAGGTCTGATGGTTAGTTTGAAAATCAGGGCTCTTGGGTCCTATTCTCAACTCTGCCACTGGCTGAGTGTGCGACCTAAGACAAGTCAATTCTCCTTTCTCAGCCTTAGCTTCTCCCTCTTTCAAGTAGGGATAATAATGATCCGCTCCTGCCTGCCTCAGGGTGGGTGGAGGATGGGGATCCATTGGCGAGTGTCACTAGGAGTATCAGAGGGGCCGTGTTAGTCTGGATCTGTAAAAGCAGCAAAGAGTCCTGTGGCACCTTATAGACTAACAGACGTATTGGAGCATGAACTACTGCACACGGCTAAGCAAAGAGAACAAACCCCAAATCCCCCCGTGTGCTTTGGGAGCCAGGTTTGCGGTGGGAATCCTGTAGTTCAGATGACTTCAAGCCTGGACGTTGTGATTCTTTACCAGTTTCGCTAGCATTGGGATAGTTTTGTGCTGATGGCCGAGTGGTTAAGGTGTTGGAGTTGAAATCGAATAGGGTTCCCCTGTGCAGGTTTAAATCCTGCTCACAGCAAGGCCTGTGTTTTAGCCAGTCCCTCACCCGGGCAATACCTCTGTACAACCCCCTGAGACACTCTCAATTCTCTCCCCACCCCAAGGAAATCCTGTTCTGCTCCTTTCATAGAGATCCCTGGGACACCCCCTCACACTGTGTCCCTGAGGGGTCAGGCAAACTCTCAGCCCCTGAAGCCTCTGCCACTCACCTGGTGCCCCATAGATCAGCCATAGCCCTGGTTCTGCTCCTCTCTCTAGCGTGCGAAAGGAACCAAGTCAGCGACTCCATGGGAGCTACGGGGCTGCAGAACCAACAGAGGAAAAATAGGTGCTCAGTGCCCACTGGCAGCCAGCTCCCCACACCCACTACAGGCCTTGCTGACAAGCTCCTCCTCTTCCCCTTCAGCCCCTCCCACCTGCCAGTGATCAGCTGTTCAGTGGGGTGCAGGAGGCACTGGGCGGGGAGGGGGAGGAGCAGGGAGAGGAAGAGGTGGGGGAGGGAGAGGAATGGGGCAGGAAGGTGCAGGCTGGGAAGAGATGGGACAGGGGAGGGGGCTTGGAGGAAGGGGTGGGGTGGGGGGGGGCCAGGGCCTGGGGGGGAAAGTGGGGGCTTTGTCACAGACCCCTCTAGGGTCGGCCCTGAAGGGAAGCACTGACTATCACAGTGACAATACAACTGACCAGCATTGCGGGGGAGGCTGAGGGAGATCTGCACTCACCAGATCTCTTCTCTCCCTCACGGTGAGCCAGACACTGCTCTCTCCTGGCTCTCACTCTAGCAGCTGGACGCCAAGGAGCCATTTCCCCTCAGGAAGTGCATCAAGTGCCCCTGTGGTGCTGGGGGGCTGGCGCTGCTGCTGCCTGTGGGGCTGGCAGGGGGGCTGATGTCTGCACAGACTCTCAGCTGCCAGGCCGGAGGAGCACTTGGGACCTTACCAGACTGGCTCAGTGAAGGCAGGGGGCTGACAGAGCAATACAGGCGCTCTCAGAGCACGGGCAGCAACCGCCCATGCAGCCAGGCAATGAGCATTTCCCACAGCCTGGAGCCGAGGGGAGGCGGCAGCTGCTGCTCCAGCTCCTCGGGGACAGGCCCTGTCAGCCAACAGCCCTTCTTACTCCCCACAGCTAAGGCGCGGGTTCCTCCGGTGGGGTGTGGAGCAGCCGTTCGTTTTCCTGTCCTTTTTGTGTGCAACTGCTGACAAAAACTTCCCAGACAGAGAAGCATCAGGCCAAAACACTACACGCATCTGCTAAAGTAGCTCCAGTTGGGAGAGCATTAGACTGAAAGATCTAAGGTCCCTGGTTCAATCCCGGGCTTTGGCAGGCCCTTTCATCCCTCTTTGTACAGAAATTTAGCTTGTTTTCTGGGAGCACAGCAGTGCACCTGCACCAAGGTGAGTCCCTGAGCTTGGGCTCTGCAGTGAGAAAACATAGAATGAAGCTTCTGCCCCTGGTTGGCCCACCTGACCTTTAACAAGGAGAGATGGGAGCTGTCTTTCCCAACTGTGGCAGGAAGAGGCAGGCAAGAGTTGACCCCTCAGGAATGGTGCCAGAGGGCTGCTGGGTGCAGTTGCTGCAGGCAGGGATTGGGGATGGAGAAGCTCCTCTGCCCAGCTGAGCCAAGAGGCAGTTACCAGGGATGGGGCATCTGTAAAAGTGACCCAGCAACACCTCTCTCCTCCTCCTGGGCACCTGGAGCAGAGGCAGCTGGTGCTGACTTGGCTCCAGGGAAGGCTTAAAAAGCCACAGAGCAACTGAGGTCCAGGGCCAGAGAAGGGCAGGACCATGCCACCTAGGTGTGGCCTTCAGACCAGGCACAAAAACACCCAGCCAGGCTGCTCCCTGCCCGATGCCCAAAGCACCCACTGAAGATCACCAGCATGCTGGGGCAGCTGCTGGGTGCTCTGTGGCCAAGGTAACAAGATGAGGTAGCAGAAGCAGGGCCAGCCCCTGTGGTGGGAGCCTCTGACTGGTCCCCACTCTCCATGCTCACTTTTGCAATGGGGCAGGAGATTTTTTACCCCAAGAGGCTTTTCCCCAGCTGGTGAGAAGCAGAAAAAACACCGAGAGCTCGAAGACACTGTAGCTGCAAGTACCCTCCACGCACAGGGACAGGCGCACACTTTGCGGAAGAGGAAACTGCTCCACCACCTTCAGCCCGGGCAACTGCATCCATTTTTTCTTTGGCCAAGTCCAGGAAGGGCAAAGGCGAGACTGGAAGCACCTTTGTGACACCCAACCCCCAACTCCTTCCCGGGGCTCTAGCTGAAGCCAGAGCATTAGCCTGAGCAGCCAAAGAAGAGGTTCCAGCCCTGAAGGGAGCAGGACTTTCAGCTAAAACAGTAAAACTGCAGAAACACAACCACCCAAGGGACTTGGACCGTCAGTCCTCTGATCCACACTCCAGGCGCTTGCTTATCCATTTAGGCCACATGGTAACATGATAAAAAAGCCCCACTCCAAGCACTTCTTTGGAAAAGCGGGACCTGCACTGTGTTTCTCAGGTCATCTACTGGGGGCGAGGCTCTCCTGGGCACAGAAATCAGAGTTCCCAGCGACTACGTGACACTTAATTCTCTGGAGCCAGGTGCAGGGGGATTTGGCAGGGAGGATCGGGCATGGGGATTGGGGTGCAGGGGATGGACCCGGCTGTCTAGGTGTGGGGGTTTAGTTGACCACTGAGGCACAGGAGGAGGAGGAGGAGGAATCCTGCCTGACCAGGCAGTGGCTGTGCAGAAAAGAGGAGGGTTCTGGCGGGGCCGCCCAGAGGGAGCAAGGAGGAGCAATTTGCCCCAGGCCCGGAATCGCAGGGAGCCCCACGAGTGTTTTTGGGGCCCCTGCAGTGGGGTCCTTCCCACTCACTCCAGGGGCGGAAAGCTCTTTTCTCCCATCTTCGCGGCTGGAGTGATCTCGTTCCGCTCGGGGCGGAAGGAGTCCCCGCCCGGTGGTGCTCGCCCAGCCCAGGACCCGCCGCTGGAGTCTTGGCGATGGTTTGTTCGAGTGGCAGGGAGCCCCCATACGAGGTCTTGGGGGCACGCCAGTGGCCCGGGTCCAGGCGGAAGGGCCCCTGCTG